>NC_086112.1:7673545-7986253 GCF_963921235.1 Mobula hypostoma | reverse complement strand
ACGGGTTTAGGTTAGGGTTAGTAAGTTATGTAAGTAAGTTAGGGTTAGTAAGTTATGTTAGTAAGTTATGGACATGCGATGCTGACACCAGAAACATGGTGACAGTTGCAGGCTGTCCCCAGCATAATTCTCAGACCGTGTTGGTCGGTAAAACAATAGACACATTTCACTGTATATTTCAAAAAACATGTAATTTCTCTCTTTATCTGCTCACAAATGAATTAGCCAGACTTATTTTATTTAGAGATACATGTGGAAGAGGTCCTTCTGGCCCTTCAAGCCATGCTACCCACCAACCCCTGATTTAACCCTAACCTAATCACAAGATAATTTACAATGACCAATTAACCTAATAACCGGTACCTCTTTGGAGTTTTAGAGGAAACCAAATCATTCCATGGGAAGGCTGTACAAATCCCTTACTGGAATTGATGCTGGAATTGAACTCTGAACTCCAAAGCCCTGAGCTGTAATAGTGCTGTGCTAACCACTATGTTATGATGGCATCCAATTTTATGACAATCTAACAATTTTGATTTCCAATTACCTGCTGCCATAGCAACTTAAGAACTTGCTCAGCTCCAGGACTTCTGAGTTATTTGTTCACAACCATAATCACAGTGCTATCATTTTGAATTTTCACTGTGTTATTAATGCAAGGCAGAACAACAACATATTAAAATCCAGCATCAATCTACACATGATAAAATTCCGATCTTTCCCAGGCTGAACTTCTCCACAGGGAGAGAATGAGGCCAGCCGCCAAATTCCATTCCCATATTTCCTACCAGCCAGTTCAACTGGAGAACTGGCAAAAACTTACGAACAGGTCACATGTCTGCCCTCTTGGCCATAAATGGAAAAGACAGTAGAAGAAGGAAAACAATGAAATCAAAATTTCCGTTGTCATTACGAGCTTAACAGGACGAGGAAGGGATGATGACAGCATTGGCATTTTTGGCTCTGAGAAACTACAGTGAAGTTATGTGAACTAATATCCAAGAAGCAGCTCAAATTAGAAGCTGTACTCATCTAAATTTGGCATATTTAACAGAGCCAAAGTCAAGTGTAGGTATTCTCAGACCAACTGTCTTTTAAAATGGTACAATCGGCTATTATCAATGCAATTCAATACTGATGTAAACAAAAACAAACTTGACCTGGAAAAGATCTGATATTTTACTGATATTATTAATGTTCAATGGCCTTGGGTCAATTAAAAAGCTGCAAAATTAAATATTGGAATCAAACTCAATTTGTACATGTTAGCACACTGTATCCACAAATTAGCCAACAGGTCTAAGTTTAAGATTTTAACTTGTTAAAGTTGGGACAGGTGAGATTCCTTAACACAATAGTTCAATAGTTCCACTTTATATCAGAGAAGATATATAATATACAACCTGAATTCTTACTCTCTGCAGACATCCTTGAAACAGGAGAAACACTCCCAAAAAAATGACAGAATAAAAACATCAAAACCCCAAAGCTCCCTGCCCCCCCCACACACACAAGCAGACTCTCCACCTCCCTCTCCCCCAAATTATTCTGGCATAAAGCATCAACATTCCCACCACCCAGCACGCAAGCAACAGCAAAGCCCCCAAAGAGGGGCCACGGTCTACAGTCCATCAAAACCAAACAGTTCACGCCAATATTTTGACATCCCACAGGCTCTCTCTCTCACCAACAAGGGTGAGACAGATATCACTCCTCCCACAGCAACAAGGGAGACATCAGTCACTATTTCAAAGTTACAGGCAGTCTGAAGCATTGCATTTTTTAGTTCAAGATTCCCAACTTGAGAATTGACAAATTGGTTACCAAATGTAGAGTCCTCCGACAGCCACTCTCACTGTCTTCGATACAGCTTCAACACAAGAATTTTTAGAAGTGTGGTTCTCTTCTGATAACTTTGTAAACAAACATATTGAAATAAATGCTATCTACAAACCTCCAAGAGCCAAAGAAAAGTGAGCCAATAGAATTCAAAGGTCAACTGATAGGTAGCCAATCAGGACTGAGGCAAGCGAACAGGGGCTATATAAATGCCAGCACTCCCAGAGAGAAACACTAACAACTGCGCACTGAGGATGTCACCTCGACTGGCGATGAAACGTCTGCAAGTAAATTGCCAAGCTCGACAAACACTGCAACATCAAATGTCTCAATCTAAGCTACCAATATTCACCAACATCCTAAGCTTCAAGACTGCCCATCACATCCTATAAATGGTATAACATCAATGTCTGTCCTTTTTAATGTTTAGGAATATTAAATTAGTTATGCCCAAAATGAGAACTCACTGGCAAATTCTGTTAGTACGCAGTAAAGCATTCGATTAGGGGAATAAAAATTCAGTGTAAAAAATTAACCAAAGCACAAGTATACACTGCATGACTAAACTTTTAACTATGAAAAAGATCTCCTTACAAAATTACATTAAGAGGAATAATATGCACCCAGTTATTGGGTCTAAGTAATGCAAAGTAATAAACTGCAATGAAAAGCTGAAGGACTGGTACATAGTGGGAATTTAAAGAAACTTCTGAATTTGCACATCTACCGTTTAATTTTAAAAAGAACTAGCATTTTCTCAAAGTATACCTTAGCATTTAAACCTACACTGTTCAAAGGCACCTCCAAGAAGACCACAACCTTGTTATGGTTTGGAGGCTTGCGTGCCTCAAAGACCCAGGGAGCTATGCTGGCTAGAGTCAGGGCTACATAATTTGGCTCTTGGTAGGGTCACCCCATATCAAACAGGTCAAAGGGTAGAGGACAGACTAAGAGTGGTCCACCAGTCCTCCAGGTTCAGTGATTCAGCTCAGGGCTAAAAACCTTGACTGGTCAAACAAAATTGTTAAAGAAAAAGCGGTGACAAACCTTTCTACATTAGACTGTGATGGTATTCCTGAGTCTCCACTGGAACGTGCTTGACTGATGGTAGTGGAAACCAACAGGAAGTTACTGACATGATGAAGGAAACCCTGAACACTGTCAGAGATGGAGGACCTTCTTGTTGCCCGAAACACCAGCAGTGTAAAGGGCAATAAGTAAGTTTTCAAAAGCAGATATTTGTCAAGATAGTCTAAAGATGTATCAGTTAGTAGGTTAATTGGTCATTTGTCACATGGTGTGAGCAGAATTATCTGCAGCTTAATGTGAAAAAGACTAAGGAGCTGGTGATGGACCTGAGGAGAGCTAAGGCACCGGTGACCCCTGTTTCCATCCAGGGGGTCAGTGTGGACATGGTGGAGGATTACAAATACCTGGGGATACAAATTGACAATAAACTGGACTGGTCAAAGAACACTGAGGCTGCCTACAAGAAGGGTCAGAGCCGTCTCTATTTCCTGAGGAGAGTGAGGCCCCTTAACATCTGTCGGACAATGCTGAGGATGTTCTACGAGTCTGTGGTGGCCAGTGCGATCATGTTTGCTGTTGTGTGCTGGGGCAGCAGGCTGAGGGTAGCAGACACCAACAGAATCAACAAACTCATTCGTAAGGCCAGTGATGTTGTGGGGATGGAACTGGACTCTCTGACGGTGGTGTCTGAAAAGAGGATGATGTCCAAGTTGCATGCCATCTGGGACAATGTCTCCCATCCACTACATAATGTACTGGGTGGGTACAGGAGTACATTCAGCCAGAGACTCATTCCGAGGTGCAACACAGAGCGTCATAGGAAGTCATTCCTGCCTGTGGCCATCAAACTTTACAACTCCTCCCTTGGAGGGTCAGACACCCTGAGCCAATAGGCTGGTCCTGGACTTATTTCCTGGCATAATTTACATATTACTATTTAACTATTTATGGTATTATTACTATTTATTATTTATGGTGCAACTGTAACGAAAACCAATTTCCCCTGGGATCAATAAAGTATGACTATTATAAATTGTCCCGTGATTAGGTTAGGATTAAATTGGGGTTTGCTGGGCGGCGAGGCTTAAAGGGCTGAAAAGGCCTGTTCTGTGTTGTATCTCAATACATAAACAAACAAATAAATATGTATAAAAGTAGTAATATTCTATTTTCCCTTGATATTCTGATTTTTTTGGGTGGTGAGGTGGAGCTGTGTGAGGTGTGAGGTGCTGTTTCCCTCCACTGCTCTGCAGGTCACCCTTGGGCAAGGTTTAACACCTGCTTAGCCCCCCCGATCAGGGTCATGTGAAGCTATGGGAGTAGGTGGTGGATGGTCATATGAGCAGTTGGTGCATATCACAAGTCCTGCTTATGCGAGCACTGTCACCAGGCACACCACCTCTGAGACTATTGGTAATGGCTGGGGTCAACCATCTTGTAAAGACACTTCCCAGAAGAAGGCAATGGCAAACCGCTTCTGTAGAACAATTTGTTAAGAACATCGTGGTCATGGAAAGACCATTGTTGCCCACGTCGTACAACATGGAGATAATGATAATCATGATGATCATCATGATTTTGCTTTTAGGAAAACAAGTTATACTGTAGGTCTTCACCTAACAACCACACTAGTGCATTTTTACCATGTGATACTGGATATTGATAAAAAACAAAATTCACACTTAATTCACTCTGACTAGTACAAGAGCAGGAACAACATCAATTTCAGTTTTCCAACAGCTGCCCTAGTTTAAATCAGCTAATGCAGTACAGAACATAGATCAAATCTCGGACCACCAAATCTAAGTAGGTTAGCTACTCCCTGCATAAACTGCTGAGCCATCAATAGCTGGGATTATTACTTTATTTAAGTATGAAGTGTTAAGAGTTTTCTTATTCCTGTTTGTAACTGTTTGTGTATTTGTGTAACAGCTTTTCATTCTCTCAGGATATTGCAGAAGTCTTGAGAAAAATCAAGAATCATTGGTTTGTAAGTGCAACAACGTTCCATTATATTTATTTAGAGATTCAGCTTGGAATAGGTCTTTCTGACCCTTTGAGCCGCACCTCCAGCAACCCTCCAATTAGCCTAATCGTGGGATTATTTACGATGACAAATAAACCTCCTAACCGTTTCGTCATTGGACTATGGGAGGAAACTGTAGCACCTGGAAGAAACCCACGCATTCCGCGGGGAAGACATACAAACTCACTACAGAGGACGCCGGGATTAAACTCCAATCTCCGACGCCCAGAGCTGTAATAGCATCAGTCCACTGCTACGCTACCATGCTGTCTGTTACCCGGACCAAAGTAGCAACAAAAGGCAATAAATTTGCTTCACAAATTTATGTGACACAGTAGCATAGCAGTCAGCGTCAATGGTTTCCAGCCCCAGCAGTAAGATCAATGTTCAATTCCAGCTCGTGTCGTATGGACTCCGTTTGTTCTTCCCGTGCTGGTGTGGGCGCTCTGTTTTCCTTCCACATTCCAAAGATGTGCAGGTTAGAGGTTAGAGGTTAGGGTTAGTACGTTGTCGGCATTCTATATTGGTGCCAGAAACACAGTGACAGTTGCAGACTGCCCCCAGCACGACACAGTTCACTGTACATTTCAAAGTACGTGAGCCAAGTAACATTAACGTTAACTGGGACACCACGGAGGTTCTGGTACAGGCAAACACAAAGCAGGCATGAGAATTTTTAGAAGCACAGTTCTCGTCTGCTAACTCCGTAAACAAACATATCGCAATAGACACCATCCAAGATCCCCTAAGAAACAATGAAATGTGAGCCAATAGAATTCAAAGGTCAACTGAAGGGGTAGCCAATCAGTACTGAGGCAAGCGAACAGGGGGCTATATAAATGTGAGCATGCCCAGAGAGGAACAGCAGCAACTGTGCACTGAGAATGTCACTTCGACTGGTGATGAAACGTCTGCAAGCTGATTGCCAAGCTCGGTGAACACCGCAACATCAAATAACACTAATCTTTAGTATTCGCAACCTTTCCCAAAAATAAACAGAAAACATGCATTAAAATCCTTCCTTTCACTTAGTGGGACATTCCAAACCACATTCACAATCAAACATGGCAGCCAAGTTCCATGTTGATGGGGATCAAAAATAGTACCAAAAGGTGTTGATAGGGAAATGGTAGAACACTTGGAAAATCACCAGCTGCTCTTCACAGAAGTGCCACAGGAACTTCACTTCCGGAAAAACATCCAGAATTTTAACAGCTCTCCTGACAGATGCCATCTTGAACAGAAAGCACTTCCCTACAATGCTGCATTGAGGTGTCATCCTAGTTTTTAACGTTCAAATCCCGCATGGCATTTTGTTTTCATAACCTTCCACTCACAAGCAAATGTCATAAACACAAGAGATTCTGCAGATATTGGAAATCCAGAAAAACACACAGAACATGCTGGAGGAACACAGCAGGCCAGGTGTCATCTATAGAGAGGAATAAACAGGCAACATTGTGGGCCTAGACTGATGAAGGGTCTCGGCCTGAAGCGTCAACTAGTTATTCTTCTCCGCAGAAGCTGCCTGATCTGCTGAGTTTCTCCAGCATTTTGTGAAGGTCATAATGTAGATTGTGAGGTCAAGAGTTGAATGAAACTTTCAATAGTCTTATAAACAGAAGATATAAGCAATCCTTGACACCAGAGGTGCTGACTGACCTACTGAGATCTTCCAGCATTTTGTGTGTATCACAAATAAGTGTGTTATCTCTAAACTGATACAGAAGAATCTGAGTTCGTACACTTTATTTTAGTACTTTAAATCTATAGAAAAATCCCCAAGATAAAATCATTATGCCAATCATTTTTCTACACTGGGCTTTCAGACAAACTTCCACCTGTGCATCATGTTCAAAATCATCTGAATTAATAGACTCGATGATATATTCCTGCCAACTATCATCTGATTATGACATGCTGAACAAGGCCCGTGGGAAAGAAAGAGCTTATGAAACATATACCAGTAATTCACCTTAACCGGCAATAGACAGAATTCACAGCAATTTCTGTCCTTGTCACAAACACCTCCCACTCACTCACTCGTGGAACAATGTTTTAGATTTCAAGATTCAATAATTTTTTAATAATTTTATAATTATAAATAATATAACAAAACTGAATGCAAAGATCAGATTTCTAGATTCCCCCCAAAATAAGTCCTGTATTATTCAGCAATAGAATTTAAAAAATCTGAAAATAAATTCACGAAGTTTGTAATCAAATTAAAATATACTTGTATAAAGAAATGTTGCACATCATGTGACAAAAATCATAATATTTTACTAACATTTACATGCTGATACAAAATTGATAAAAATGTGACTTTGATGTCATATTGATCACGTGTTGTGATTTCAACATTAAATTCCTCAATTCAGAGCAATACACATAACTACTAGAAAGGTCAAATTGTAAGAAAAAGTGTTCCTAGTTGATTGTCGCTTTCACCAAGGCAATTGCAAGAATGAGGATTTCATATATGAAACTGTGCAAAAGTCCTGGGCACATATATACAGCAAGGGCACCTAAGACTTTTACACAGTACTGTAGTAATTTTATGTATTGCACTGTACTACTGTTACAAAAACAAATTTCATGACACATGTGAGTAATGATAAACCTGATTCTGGTATGAGTCTCTATTGTGGACTGAGGGTGAGAAGGGGGCAGGGAGAGGGAAATCGTGGTTGGGAAAGGGGGAAAGCAGACGGGAGGGAGCAGGAAGCACAAGAGAGACATTCTGTAATAATCAATAAACCCATTGTTTGGAATCAAATGACCTTGCTTGGTGTCTCAGGGCTGGATGTGTCGGCACCCACACCAGCCCCGTTCCCGGCACCTCTTCTCTGCCACCTGTCCCACACCCCTCCCACAGTGCTTCTCTCTCACCATTCCCAACATCCTTTGCTCCTGACAGATTTTCAAACGCGCTCTTCACTCCACGTTGACAAATACAATACTCTGCAAAAGTCTTAGGCACCCTGTTTGCGCCCAAGACTGTTGCATAGTACTTTAAAGTTAAAATTACTTTTAATATCCAACTCCATCAGGCAATAATTTTCTAAATGCCAAGATTTGATTTCAAATGGTAAAATGAACCATAAAAGTTCCACACATAATCATAATAATCTATAATCTAAGAAACCTTTATATAGCCTGCTTGTAATAAGCATGAGTATACATTTTAAAATATATTGTATAAATGGAACCATGTAAAATTCCAAACCCATAGAACTGTTTGGCAATTTTTATACTACACAGAGATATAACTAGAGGTGCTTTAGAGGATATTTTTTTAAAAAACCTCAATTTAAATGCATGGTATACTCACAGAATATCCAGTTTCTATAGATCGTTGAAATATTTTTGCCATGTTTCAAAGTTCAAAGTAAACTTATTATCAAAGTACATATCTGTCACGATACAGTCCAGAAACTTCATTTTCTTGCGGACATACTCAATAAATCCATAAAAGAATAATAACCATAACAGAATCAATAAAAGATTGCACTAACTTTTGAAGTAACACATTATTGTTCTCACAGTAAGTTTGAGTCATTGCAATATTAAAATTTGTCCCCAAGCACAAAATATAGAGTAGCTGCTGAAGCTAATGAGTGTTTTTATTGTTTTTAAAAAACTTTTTAAAAAAACCTCGCTCAACTCAAAATGAAACATTTTATCATTCTGTTTGAAGTATTCCTTGAATGACAATGTTTTATCTTAAATCATTATTTGAATTATATTTGACATTTTGACAAAAAGAAAACTCAAAACTTGAGTTCAAACCAAATAATCTATTTTAGCTATGCTTAGCATGTCTCAAAATTGCATGAAATTTAAATATTTAAACACACTTTCAAGATTTGATACAATATAATGTTGTAATATTTGTATCCAGCACTGGCATCATATATCCATTTCATTTTTCATGAATTAGACTAATTAGGACTAATATGACTTGCAAAAATGATGTAATGATTAGCTTGACAATTAATCACTAAATTCAGAGAGAGAGGTAGAGTAAACTAAAGGGGGCACTGCAGATTTTTGATTTTAGCAGTTTTAGATTACATCTTAAGTAGGGCAACTGGCAGGGATATTGTCTCCTCATATGATAATCAATTGAAATGGGAGCGTGCCTTGCCATGCCCCAGCAATCAGCTCTGGTCTCCAGCCTATCAGGGTGACACGTGAACCGCCTAATCCTTC
The DNA here is from genome assembly GCF_963921235.1 of Mobula hypostoma. Classification (NCBI taxonomy): domain Eukaryota; kingdom Metazoa; phylum Chordata; class Chondrichthyes; order Myliobatiformes; family Myliobatidae; genus Mobula; species Mobula hypostoma. The sequence goes on along the minus strand of NC_086112.1, from coordinate 7,977,144 downwards.
CTTTGTGTGATACACAAGACTCCGTTGTCAGTACTGGTTTTTCATCAATTGTCCATGAAAGCCTCTCTGATTTCTTGAAGATGACAGGCCACACTGAGAGCTTGCCCTCCACTGTCCAAATGCTTATGTGACTTGAAGATTAATGTACTATCTCTAATCAGATATCCACATGCTACAAGTTTGCCTTAGGGCAGAGCAGATTAGGACTTAATCCTACAGAAGCAATGAGCAATTATTCAGATTAATATCTCATTTGATTCAACTGAAATCAGTAATCCAACTACAGTTTCTGCAATATTAAACCTAATGGTTCTTACTCACTGCAGAATAAATGAATAATCATTAAACACTCCTATGTGAATTATTTAAATGGCATATTATAAAATGATAATACAATTATTTAGACATTCTTTTCTGAGTTTATCCAACAAGCATCAAACAGTTTTAAATGATAATACATGTCCAACTTCGAAATCATAAACACAAGAGGTTCAGTAGATAGTGGAAATCTGGAGTAACATGCACACAAAATACTGGAGGAACTCAGCAGGTTAGGAGAAGAGTACAGAGTTGACGTTTCAGGCAAAGACCTTTGATCAAGCATGTTACTACAATTCTGAAATGGTGTCTCACAAACACCTATAATACTACACTATTGTCACTAGGTATCATTATTTCTCCATAATCACTTTCAAATGATCAAGTACCAAAATTGTACAAGAGTATTAGCAAAGTTCAAAGTAAGTTTTATTATCCATTTGAGATCCATTTTCTTGTGGGCATACTCGATAAATCTACAGAATACTAACCACAATAAAATTAATGAAAGGCCACCCAACTAGGATGCTCCACCGGTGTGCAGAAGTCAACAAACTGTACAAATACAAAAATAAATAAATAATAATAATAAATCAACAATAAATATCTAGAACATGAGATGAGGAGTCCTCGAAAGTGAGTCCATCTGTTGTGGGAACATTTCAGTGATGGGGCAAGAGAAGTTAAGTGTAGTTATCCCCTTTGGTTTAAGAGCCTGATGGTTGAGGGTAATAACTGTTCTTGAACCTTGTGGTGCAAGTCCTGAGGCAGCAGTGAGAAGAGAGCATGTCCTGGGTGGTGCTTTGCTGCTTTCCTGTGACAGCGTTTCATGTAAATGTGCTCAGTGGTGGGGAGGGCTTTACCGTTGATGGACTGGGCAGTCTCAGAGGCAGCGTACATTAAACATCAGAATGCAAATCAACATGACTTTGAAATATTGGTGCTGTACCAGGTTGCATTCATTGCACAATATCCCAGGCAAAGATGGTTGTGTTCTCTATTGGATTACTGTGATATGAGGTTATGTTACAATAATATTACTTAGGCCAGAATCTATACTAAAAATTTCAGGCAGGGAAACCTACAGTTTTCAATATTTTTATGTCACGTCGATTTGCATACTGATTGTTGATGGTTGAATTATTCATTATATTGATAGACAAATTCCAACAGCAGACAACATTTGGAGACATGTGCTACTTGTTCTTTGCTTGGCCTTAATAGAACTTCTCCGTGTTACTTTTCAAAACCAAGCAGTCTCCTCTGTGACCTTGCAAATCCTACTATTGTTGTCAAGCCATCTGTATTTTTTTATTATTGTGAAGATGCAGGAAACAGTAGGAAAGATATGAGGGATTCCAAAAGAGACGTCTAATTGCCACAACCTATGTAGCTGCAATCACAGAAGTGCTTTCGCTTTAAAAATATATTTTGCTAAACATCTGAAAGTAAATAGCTAAGTGTTAATTCAAAATTAGTACAGTATTGCCAAAAATGTTTTAAAAGAGTTATATGAATGTTAAGGCGGATATTATTGAAGGTATCTTTGCCAAGCCATTAGAAACAGTGTTTATTATACTCCACAAATGCCTTCCCCATACGGTAATATACCCGACAGCACTGCCAACAATAAGGAACTGTGCTGGTCATTCTCCAGGTTGGCATGCCAACGCTGCTTTCTACCTGTGTACTCATACAGAGATTCCGCAAACAGAAATAACTTCAAAACCCAAATCCGCAACAAGGAATTTTCCTTCAAGTTGGAATTGATCAAATCCACACTAAAAGTATACTCCATGCAAACGCTGGCTTTGCACAAATCATCGATCCTCTAGCAATTCTTAAACACAAAAAATATTCTGAAGATGCGGGAAATCCGGAGCAAAACACACACAAAATGCTGGAGGAACTCAGCAGATCAGGCAGCATCCATGGAAATGAATAAACAGTCGACGTTTCGGGCCGAGACCTTTCCCCGGGACTTCACGGCCCAAAATATCGACTGTTTATTGATTTCCATAGATGCTGCCTGACCCGCTGAATTCCTCCAGCATTTGGTATGTTGCTCTAACAATTTATATTTAAGATTTAACATTGTGATCGTTTTTAAGGTCCACGTTTCACTCTGTGGTTGATGCGCACAAGACAACCACCACGAACCGTGAGTTTCATCCTCTCGTAAGAGTTAGGGGTCGAAAAAAAAGTTGATGAATTTTATATCACTGGAGGCAATATCCTAACATGTTACGAATTTCGTAATATGTTACACTTCTTAAAGGACGAAATAGCATGAGTTACGCTGCAAAGAGCCAATTTCTTCTGCATATTAAAAATCGGAACACGAAGCAACACACATACACACCAAGGTCAAGGCATCAGGGATGTAAACAACACCACTTATCAGGCACCGCAAAGTAACAGGTTTCATCTTACAAACATCGCAACCTCAACACACGGAGAGAGGAAAAATAACTGTAATATTGACAGCTGGTTGCAGTGATCTGCAATACCTGTCGATAAAGTGGGGCGGCGTCGCTCACAAGTGCTAACCATAAAGTATTCCAGAAATTTAAAAAAAAACATTCTATCTGATGGTTGGATTACATTCACTTTTCCACTAAAAAAAAATCCAGTCTTCTCCAAGTGGAAGGCGCGCAACGTGACAGCTACTTAACTGGAACCGAGTGCCTGTTATGGACCCGAGTCACCGGCTGACCTCAATGAGACTGATATCTACTTGATCGAATACGATCGATAGATTCCATTGGTGAACCCCTGAATAATAAAAGCCGCCGGATATTTTGGATGTGTTGTTAAACCACTAGGTGAGGAAGAATGAACGCGACTAAATATTCTCCAACAATCCCAAACCAGTTTTGTGGATTATCGGTTTCGCTCTTGTAAAGGGGCGGGATTAAACATTCACCATTTCCCTAAAACTGCCCATCTACTACCAGCTAGTGCAGAAAACACTAACTCTCCTACAAAGCGAGATTAGCCAATATTGATTGTCCCTCCGGATAAACTACCGGTCTACACTTCTCAACTTGACAGAGAACGCTGCAACTTTACAGTATACTGTGTACAGTATAATGTGTATTCATCGCTTCCGTGTCTTTATTGCGAGATCTGTCATATTTTGTTTTGATAACGTAACGTCGAGCATGGCCTTCAGTGACAGCAGTTCAGCAACTAAGATTACAACGCAAATACAACGCTGAGCGTGATACATGAAAAATCCACACGGGCAGACGAAAATTCCGGCAGTAATTGACCCCCTTCACCATAAATGAGATGACAGTCACCTTGTTAACGGAGCATTTCTAGTTTTTACTTTAATTTCTGATTAAATTATGGGTAATGTTGCCAAATTCAATACAAACACAAAAGATCCTACAGATGCTGGAAATCCAGAGTAACATGCACAAAGTGCTGGAGGAACTCAGCAAGTCAGCCAGCATCTATGGAGAGGAACAAACAGGGGTCGTTTCGGGCCGAGACCGTTCTTCTGGACTTAAATACAAGTCGAAATTTGTCCCAGTAAAATAAACTCGCGACCCTCGCATGAACTTGTTGTACAGTCTACTTTTGAGTTTATCATACTATTCCTAGTCATTTTCCGAAAAATTCTGAGCGTTTCCAATTAAAATGTGCGAGAAATCAAGTATGAAAAGAAATGGTATTGGTGTAAAATATAAGGTTGGAATCTGAAATAAAGGAACGTATCGATTAACTAAACGGCACTGAGGAACAACTTAGACTGAATGAAAGTTGAAAAAATGATGAATGGAGAGGTGGGTGCGTGTGTGTGTGGGGGGGGGTGTTAACGTAGGAATCTAAACATTGAAAATTAAGTTTAAAGATGAAAATTGGGTTGCCCGTGATGACGAGTTGGTGAGATGTGAGACACTGCGCAGCGCTATTACTTGGAAAGCAACGATACACATTCCACCCTCAGAACATTTTTACCGCGCCAGGATTGACGGCCCATTTTACAACAACGCTACTCCCAAGAGCTACTTGGAAATTAAAACAAGCAGCCTTTTCCCGGACGGCGTCAACTTCCCTGGACTGCAGGAAGTGCAAATCACTACAGATAAAGACTGGTAAAGTTGAGGAAATCGCCAATAAACAACCTTCGCCATTGATCCAGCGTAATTCGAGTAACATGACCCTCTGCATGGAGATGAAGTACAGGATAAAAGTCACACTCCGTGACTGCGCAGAAAGTACGCACGGCCTCGAGAATTCACTTTCAAAGGGGGGAAACATCGCTGTCACGGCGTTATAAACTATTAAAACGGTAACTATAGGAATTTAAAGGAAGCCAGATATGATGCAAATTACTACCAGTGTAATTTCGCTACTCAGTGAAAGGTAACAGTCAAAGTCAAGAGTATTAAATGATTAAGTGCACTGTTAGATTTCATCCACCATCATATATGAGGTATTTATTAAACGTCATCCAGACAATTAACAAAAATTCCCACCCTGAGACTGCATCGCGCTGGGCAATATTGCTCTGTACACCGAGTATAAAGGCGGCAAATTACAAATGGACAATTACTTTTTCAGTTTCGCGTGAATAATTCCTTCATCATCCGGACGTATATTACACACCATCTCCGCTTTAGTCACAAAGTGATTTCTGTACTTTCACACATGTCAAAACAGAACCTCAGACAGAGAAAAGTAAACGCACAGAAAGAATTGGGGGGATAGAGAGAGGGGAAAAAAAATCACTTACCGCACAAGCCTCGACGATGCTGCGTCCTCAGTCGCAATTTTCCCCTTCTCGAAAACGAATTAAAGTTACTTAAACAGCTCCAACTTCTGTGACACCCTGGATGAAGGCGAGAGCACAGGAATCGACCATGTTACCAACACATCAGCCGGCGCAAAAGCTCGTCATCATCCAGCACCACAACAACACGTTTACGGGCCATGTGAACATTAAAGATTAAAGAAAAGCACGGCCGAAACAATAACAGAGAGTATTAAACATTTAATTCCCTCCTCGGGTTAGCACGGCGCAAGTTTGAAGGAGGAGGTTAGGGGCAAAAAGAATAAAAAGCCAGCCCATTTAAACCAAAGGCCGTAGTGCTTGTTCTATACCTTGAAACATTAAACAATTACTGATATAGTCATTAAAACTGTACTGCAGTGTCTTATTTGCAGTAAGTAAGTTTCTATATTTTTTGTTACTGACCAGTGAGATGAAGACAGATCGACTGTGAGGACTGAGATTTGTATGCATTAATTTTTCCTCTTTTTTTTCCAAAAAAAGAAAGATGCAGCACTTTAAAGAGCTGAGCTACAGAGAGCGGTGGATAGAGCCATTTCGCAGTGAGTTGGAGAGGAGAGGAGAGAGAAAGCCCCGCTCGGTTACTCAGTCTCCCTGTCTCTCTGTGTCTATCTGCTTCTATATTTAGCGGAGCAACAGCGCCGGCACGAGGGGGCGGGGCCGGCACCGCGCGCGCTCGCGAGGCCGGGCCCACGTCACACGCCCGCGCGCGCGCACCCCCACACACAGAAGGCGCCGCGGGCTGTGGGGGTGGAGGGGGGGGAGGTGTCGCGCCCGCGCACGGATACAGACCAGATCGTTCGCGCTCTTCACATGCGCGGCGGCGGTCGCCTCCCTACCAGGGGACCCGAGTAATCCTCCGCGCTATCCCTCCTTAAGAAAGGAGTTCCGGAGAGCCGGTGGCTCGGCGTCGGGAGCCGTACCGGGAAAGGAAGGAAATAAAGGTGGGGGGGAGAGGGTGGAATTTTCAATTTGTTATTAATACTGAACAGTTATGCACGGTAAACCGACATACGCTTTAAGTGGAGAGTTGTTCAGAGCGCAGGATGTGTGTTGATTTCTGAAGGGATTAGGAATGTATTTTAAAATGTTGCTATAACTGCTCTTCAGCCACCTGCACCGTTGTAAACTTCAGCAAATGTTCTTGAAATGTTTGCATAATTTCAATTCTCCCCACCACCTCCTCCCGTCCTCTGGCGGAATCCAGTGCCCGGATTTCAGAACCTCCAGCCGCTCTGCTGACGTCACGGGCGCGGACCTGTCAATCAGCCAGAGTTCTGCCCGGGGACGGAGCCGCTGCTGCAAAGCTTGTGGCGTAAGCAGCGAATTCATTCCATACATCTTGGGTTATCAATCGCAACTAATTGTTAGTAATAATATCTGTGCAAGGACCAGAAAGTTGTGCAGCAAAGCCTTCCAGCTGATCAAAGGAGTTTGCCAAAGAACGTTGGCATACGAAGCGAATAGCTATCAACAATTTCTTCTATACATTAGATATTAGCAAAGATTACAATTCTCTTTTAGTAATCAATACATGGATCAATAAAAACATCTCCAGTGATATAATTAAATGCTAACGATAAAATTGTGGAGATTTGGCGTTCTCGTTAACCGGATGCTTTTCACTGGACGGTTCGATATATATGTGAAAAAGAAATCTGAATTGGACTTCTTTGAATGGACTTGGTATTTTAAATTAAACGTGCATGGCTGTTATCTAGTTTATAGACATTTTCATTTTAGAAGCGTGCTATTGCGTCCTAATGTTAAAAAAAATTAGTAAATACATTGCTTTTCAATGTACTAAACGATCATAGGGTAACCGATCCTACGTAAAGCCATCAATCACGTTATCTGATAACCCACTTTAAATGCCTCACTGTAAAACATTATTGCTCTTTCAGTCTCTTTATGCAACCAATTTGCACTTTGGTTTTGTTATACATGAAAGAGCACGCTAGATGGAATGATCGGGGCCACGAACTCATAAATTTTAAATCGAAAGACAACCTTTGCCTGGATTGCAAGAAAGCAGATAATTCTCCTCCCCCCCCCCACACACACACACAGACACCCTCTCCCCAATGCTCCTCAGCACCTCAATTCCATACAGTAGTAGAAATCAAAACTGGGGTGGTTTATGGGAACATTTAAATTATATTTAAATACGTATGTATATACCGCTCGGAAAATAATTCTCCCACGTGCCTTTTGGAGTCGGTGAACGTTTCTTATCACTAATAAGCTTTTGACAGACGAGTAAATGAAGTCTCTCTGAAATTTGCCTGAAATTAACTGAAGGGGGAGTGGTTGTCGATGAACTGGGGGGGGGGTGTTGATAAACTGCGCTGCGGTATTAAATAACTTACTCCAGGAGACAATACGTAGTTTTAAAGTTGCTATTATTGTGACGTTTATATAACTTAATGAAATTGCCTTTAATGCAACCTAACAAAATAGCAACCGTTTCGTGGTGCATCAAATGGACAACCTACTGAGCTGAGAAACAAACTAAAAAGAGCTGAAGGCAGTCCAAATGGAAGGAAATTGTAAGACCCACCCTTCACAACCATAACCAAACTACGGTAAAGGCCATTTGCACTCGCTTTACAAAATACATTTCACAAGGCCTGGCAAATGCCACACACTGATCACCACGGCCTTACTCTAAGCAAATGAATAGGTATATATAAACTGCACAACTTTCAGAGAGGGTTACCACCATTTTGGGTTATAATCTCCACTAGTCCACCCTTTTTCCATGTGGACAAATTACCTTGGTCTCAGATATACAGGGTCCCTGATCTTTGCCAAAGAAATAGGATTGATTGTTTATTAATTACATATCTTTACACTGGTGTAGTGAAGAAAAGCAATAAACAATCTTAAATTAGGGAAATTTTGCCATAATTGGTGAACTCTCTTTAACAAATCCAACCTCTTTTCCCCAAAATAAAGATAATTAGATTTCTCTGTCTCAATCCTGCACTAGATTATCTGATTCTGATACAAATGAAAAAAAGGGCATTATTTTATAATTTGATCATTCTGAATTCCTTGATCATGGCTTGTAAACTTGTTTACCGACCACTGTACTTGTGATGTTACATTTGTAGATTGGCAGAGAGGGAAGTTTCCAAGCCATCTTGATCTCATATTGATGAATTTTATTTATCCCATTTAGATAATGATATTTAACACAATACTAAAAGCTCTGTTTGAAGAGAGATCGGAGTTTCAGGCTCATCAAGGTTAAAACGTTACTTTTCAATTTTATTTTCTGACCCAGGTTTCCACTCATTTTCAACTATTGCAGTAGTCAGCTGTCAAGAGTGCAAAATACCTCACTGAAGTATCCATGTCTTATCTGCAGTAATTCTACAGAGACGGGCGTTGCTGCAGTCTAGAGTCTACTGGAGAAGTATGAGCTAGAGGACAGCTGTATGTCAAAGTCAAGAGTATGTCAGCCAGTTTTTTGGAATTTTGGAAATCCATTTGATTTAAGTCTGTCACTGGTGATATCTTAACTTTCTCCATTTAATCTATGGAAATTACTCTGATATACAGTAGCAATGAAAGAGAAAGGTAATTTAATAAATTAAGTTTTCAACGTCCAGCCTAAACCATCTGCTCACTTTAACCAGCTGTTACATTTACTCAAGACAGATTAATATCAGTGTCTGGACATACCTACTCTTTGTATCTGCTGGATCTGATTTTGTTATTAACTTAAAGATTGCATTTACAGAAATTATATTTGATAGAAGTGTGCGTAATTAATTGTGGTATATATGTCGGATATTTATATTATTAAAAATATTTTCCCTTACAGCTTAACAGAGTGATGAAGATCAGTTATAGCCGTTACAGTACTTAGTGATTTTATAGAACCTGTAAGTTTTTTTGTATCAAATATTTTATCAAGGTGGCTTAATATCCAAAATGGTCCTACCTACATCCTTATCAACTTTACCAATATTACCGGAATCAGAATCAGGTTTAATATCACCGGCATATGTCGTGAAATTTGTTGTTTTTCAGCAGCAATACATAACACTTTTTAAAAAGCAAATATTTACGCAGGTACTTCAAAAGAAAACAGAATTACCAATAATTGTTCATACAATATAGAAGTTGATTTTTCCAAGATTTTGCATGGAACTAGAAAATTAATGTAAATTCATTGACTTAAAGCAACATATTCCTCATTTTGTCCTGATTGCTGTATTCCCTTGATTTGCAGAGGAGTATTTTTAACTAATTTCAAACACTCCTTTGTTCACCATGTATGGCAACAGACAACACCGTCATCGCTTAAGGATCTCTACTTTGCGATATGCAACAATTAGTCATATGCTGCATTTCTTTAAGTTGGTAATGTTTCAATTATTAGAAGAAGTATAGACAGTTTTCTTTCTGCTGAGGTAAAGTTTATACTCTACGCCCAGATACTGTAATGGGGCGCAAACATAACATTTTTGTTAATTTTAATTTCAAAAACTCACCTAGGTCTTTCTTCCCTTCCTGTGCTCTGCAGCACCTGCTGCAGAGTCCGTTGATCAAACGGTGCAGGTAAAAAAAAAATCCTAAACATAAAGCCAGACCAGCTGGCTTTGAAGAGAAACCCCCCCTCTTCGGGATGAGCTTGCTTCGATCTGTTTCAACTCTGAAGACAGCGTCTTTTTCCCCTCTCGAGGTTGACCTATAGTAGCATGATGCTTTGCACAAGTGGCCGGTTGCCCTAGGTCCACCTGCCTCTGTCACTCTGGGGTAAATTTAGCCCTGAAAGGTATCACTAACAGTCAGACCTTTGTCAATTCTGGCAAGAGAAATAGGAATAATGCCCAAGTAAGCATGAACAGGGTTCAGATGGAAAAATGAAATCAGAAGTCTTATCCAAAAATCTTTTTTTTTGCCAATTAAATTACTTACATATGCCAGAAAATAATGTTTTACTTTTAACTGAAAATTATTCAGTCTTGCAGCAGCTGACTATATATAGTAGCTAATACATTACAATCTGTAGGTTGACAGAAAGTAACATTGCTTACTACGTTGGATTAGTTGCACAAAAAAGCTTTTCTGTCACAATATTCAATTTTTTAAAAGCAGAAAGTTTTGTCTTCAGACCGTTAACTGTTGCCTCAAACTAAATGAAATCTATACTGCAGTTTTCAACGCCAGAGTCAGGAAAAGAATTATAATTTTAACATGAACCAAGAAGAACCGAGTTCAAACAACGTATTGTAATATCAGAGTCGGGTTTAATATTACCAGCATATGTCATGAAATTTGTTAACTTTGCAGCAGCAGTATAACGCAATACATAATAATAGAGAGCGAGAGAGAGAGAAAATGAATTGCAGTAAGTATATACATAAAATAGTTACGTAGTGCAAAAAAAGAAATAAGAAGTAGCGAAGTAGTGTTCATGGTTCAGTGTCTATTCAGAAATCGGATGGCAGAGGGGAGAGAAACTGATCCTGAATCACTGAGTAAATGCCTCTGGCTCCCGAACCTCCTCCTTTCTGATGGTAGCAATGAGCAGAGGGGATGTCCCTAATGATGGATGCCACCTTTTTGAGGCACTGCTCCATGAAGATGTCTTGGATACTATGGAGACTAGAGCTGACTAATTTTACAATTCTCTGCAGCTTACTTTGATCCTTTCAGCCGCTGTGTTGCCTTCTGCATGGCTGCATCAATAGGTCCATGTTAGGCCCTCAGAGGTTATTGGCACCCAGCAACATGAAATTGCTCACTCTCTCCACTTCTGATCCCTCTACAAGGACCGGTGTGTGTTCTCTCATCCTACCCTTTCTGAAGTCCACAGTCAGCTCTTTCGTCGTACTGACATTGAGTACAAGGTCGTTGCTGCGATACCACTCAACTAGCTGATATATCTCTTCATAACAAGGGGAATTGAGTATAAGAGCAAAGAGGTTCTTCTGCAGCTGTACAGGGCCCTGGTGAGACCACACCTGGAGTACTGTATGCAGTTTTGGTCTCCAAATTTGAGGAAGGACATTCTTGCTATTGAGGGAGTGCAGCGTAGGTTCTCAAGGTTAATTCCTGGGATGGCGGGACTGTCATATGTTGAATGGAGCGACTGGGCTTGTATACTCTGGAATTTAGAAGGCTGAGAGGGGATCTTATTGAAACTTATAAGATTATTAAGGGATTGGACACGCTGCAGGCAGGAAGCATGTTCCCGCTGATGGGTGAGTCCAGAACCAGAGGCCACAGTTTAAGAATAAAGGATAGGCCATTTAGAACGGAGTTGAGGAAAAACTTTTTCACCTAGAGAGTGGTGGATATATGGAATGCTCTGCCCCAGAAGGCTGTGGAGGCCAAGTCTCTGGATGCTTTCAAAAAAGAGATGGATAGAGCTCTTAAGGATAGTGGAATCAAAGGTTATGGGGATAAGGCAGGAACTGGATACTGATAGTGGGTGATCAGCCATGATCACAGTGAATGGTGGTGCTGGCTCGAAGGGCCGAATGGCCTACTCCTGCACCTATTGTCTATTGTCTGTCTCGCTCCTGTATGCCCTCTTTTCACCATCTGAGATTCTGACGATGGTTGTATCGTCAGCATTTATAGATGGCATTTGAGCCAAGAGAGCAGAGCAGTGGGCTGAACACATATCCCTGCAGTCAATATGTCATTATTACTGTAAGTTTGCTAACATTTTAAAGTTTGGACTGTATGATTATAGCATTGTGTTTTATACAGAAGTAGGGGGAAAGCTGTGCATTCAACTACAATACAAATATATTGTACCAATATATATAAACGGCCTGACCTGATGTTAGAGGACTCTGCATGTGCATGGATGGGCAGGTGCGTGCTCGGGTTGTAGGAACAGGGCAGGTTTTGCTGCCATTGCTTTGTTGCTTGGTGTGTTCTGTGTTATTCTGCCGAGCCTTGTGGGTTTGCTTGCTGGCGCTGGAAAGCTTGACGACACCAGCGCACTGCCCCAGCCATCATTATGATTGTTGGTTGTTAATGTAAATGACACATTTCACTGCATTTTTCAGTGTCATCATCATCATTATGTGTGTGTCATATGACGTGGGCGATCACGGTCTCATGATCATGATTGTTCTTGGCAATTTTTTTTTACAGAAATGGTTTGTCATTGCCTTCTTCAGTGCAGTGTCTTTACAAGACAGGTGACCCCCAGCCATTGTTAATACACTTCAGAGATAGTCTGCCTGGGGTCAATGCTCACATAACCAGGGGTTGTGAGATGCACCAGCTGCTCATAAGACCATCCACCATCTGCTCCCATGGCTTCACGTGACCCTAATCAGGGGGGTTAAGCAGGTGCTACACTTTGCCCAAGGGTGACCCACAGGCTAGCGGAGGGAAGGAGTGCCTTACACCTCCTTTGGTAGAGACATATCTCCACCCCACCACCCAACATAAATATCACATTTTTCAATGTACACGTGTTAAATAAATCTAAATCTGAAAAACATGAAATTTACATAATGTCAATTTAGAAAGTCAAATCAATTTTTATTGTTTTGAGTGATGGTGGTAAATATTTTACTTGTGATAAGGAATTATATGAAAAAGGTGCATGTTTGGATTTTCCTATATATTTACAATGATGAATTAGGACCCCCCAACAGTCCTTCCAGGAGAGGCAACATTTACCTGCAACTCCATCTGCCACAAGCAGGACTTCCCAGTAGCCAAAGATTTTAATTCCCATTCCCATTCCAATGTGTCAGTCCATGGCCTCCTCTTATGCCTAGATGAAACCACCCACAGGATGGAAGAGCAACACCTTATAGTCCATCTGGGTAATCTCCAACATGATGGCATGAATATCAATTTCTCCTTTTGGTGAAAAAATTTCCCCTTTCCCATTCCCCCTTCCTCTATTCCCCACTCTGACCTTCCACTTTTTCTCACCTGCCTACCGCCCCCCCCCGCGGATCCCCTCCTCCTTCCCTTTCTCCAATGGTCCATTCTTCTCTCCTATCAGGTTCTTTCTTCTCCAGCTCTTGACCTTTCTCACCCACCTTACTTCACCTATCATCTTCCAGCTATCCTCCTCCCACTCCCCCCACATTTTTATTCTGCCATCTTCCTCCTTCCTTCTCAGTCCTGATAAGGGTCTTGACCCAAATCATTGACCATTTACTCCTGAGTTCCTCCAGCATTTTATGTGAGTTGAATTGTTTGTTGTTTTTTATGTCCAAGACATAATTGAATACTTTAATGCAACAATAATATTGAATTGTTAACTGCACAGCATGTATTCTTTATAAACAAGAGCAAACAAAGTTACCTTGAAAATGTTCTGTACCAGGAAACTGTATTCAAACATGATGAGTGATATTGTGAACTATCATGGAGTATTTTCACCACTCCAGCCAGAGCACACCAAGGAGAACTTTCGCCCTGAAAAATAATTATTCTTATGTTTTTGTTTGTCAATATGTCAATGTTTGAAGACATAGCACCATTGACCTCAAGGTGTCTTCATTCCACTGAAAATAGTATTAGTAACTATGAGTAACAATCAGAAATTGGAGGTGTGAAGGGGCTTGGGAGTGCTTTTGTAAGATTCCCAAAAAGTTAACTTCAAAGTTTCAAAGTAAATTTATTTCTGAAGTACATATATATCACCATTTATAACCCTGAAATTCATTTTCTTGCAGGCATATTCAATAAATTCAATAACCATAATAGAATCAATGAAATACTGCACCAACTGGAGGGACAACCAGTGTGCAAAAGACAACAAACTGCTAATACAAAAGGTAAGAAAAACTAATAATCATAAATAAATAAATAATCAGTAACTATCAAGAAGATGAAGAATCCTTGAACGTGAGTCCATAGGTTGGGGGAACATTTCAATGATGAGGCAAGTGAAGTTGAGTGAATTTATTCCCTTTGGTTCAAAAGCCTGATGGTTGAGGCATAGTAACGGTTCCTGAACCTGGTGATGTTTGTCCTGAAGCTCTTGTACCTCCTTCCTGTTTGCAGCAGGTTGAGTCAATGGTAAAGAAGGTAAAAGCAATGTCAGGCTCTGATGGTGTACCCATTAGGGCACTGAAAATCTGTGCCAATCAACTGGCAGGAGTGTTCCGGACATCTTCAGTCTCTCACTCTTACAATCGGAGGTTCCCACTGCTTCAAAAGGGTGACAATCATACCAGTGCCCAAGAAGAGCAGGGTGATCTGCCCCAATGACTATCACCCATTTGCACTCACACTTAGTGAGATGAAATGCTTTGTGAGGTTGGTCATGGCCAGAATGAACTCCTGTCTAAGCAAGAATCTGAACCCACTGCAATTTGTCTATCGCCACAGAAGGTTTACAGCAGATGCAATCCCACTGGCTCTCCACTCTGCCTTGGGTCACCGGGACAATAGTGATACCTATGTCAGGCTGCTGTTTATTGATTACAGTTCAGCATTCAACACAATCATACCCTCAGTTCTATTCAACAAGCGAAACCTGGGCCCCTGTACCTCCCTCTACAACTGGATCCTTGACTTCCTCACTGGGAGTCCACAGTCAGTGAAAATCGGAAATTACGTCTCCTCCTCACTGATAATCAACACTGGTGCATCTCCAGGATGTGGCCTTAGCCACCGCTCTACTCTCTCCAAACCCATGACTGTGTGGAAGGTCATAGCTCAAACGTCATCTGACAACACAACTGTTGTTGGTAGAATTTCAGATGGTGATGAAGAGGCGTACGTGAGCAAGATAGATCAGCTGATTGAGTGGTGTTGTCAACACAATTTTGAAGTCAACATTGGTAAGACAAATGTTGGAATTGATTGCAGACTTCAGGAAGCGGAAGCCAAGGGAACACACACCAGTGCTCACTGAGGGATCAGCAGTGGGAGGGGTGAGCAGTTTCAAGTCCCTGGGTGTCAATATCTCTGAAGATCTATCCTGGATCCAACATATTGATGCAATTACAAGGAAGGCATGAAAATGGCTATATTTCATTTGGAATTTGAGGAGACTTGGTATGTCATCAAAGATTCTTATAAATTTGTACTGATGCATCATGGAGAGCATTTTAAGGAGCCACTGCACAGGATCAGAAAAAGCTGCGGACCGTTGTAAACTCAGCCAGCTCCATCATGGACACTGGCCTCATCAGCATCGAGGACACCTTCAAAAGGTGATGCCTCAAAAAGATGGCATCAATCATTAAGGATCTCATCAGGACAAGCCCTCTTCTCATTGCTACCATCAAGGAGGAGGTACAGGAACTTAAAGACACACACCCAAAGTTTCAGGAATAGCTTCCTCCCCTCTGCCATCAGATTTCTGAATGGACAATGAACCTATTAACACCGCCTCACTAGTTTTTCTTTTTTTTTGCTCTATTTTTGCACCACATACTTAATTTTATATATATACTGTATATTTCTTATTATAATTTATAGTTTTTTATTATTATGTATTGCAATGTACTGCTGTCACAAAACAACAAATTTCATGACCTGCCAGAGATATAAAACCTGATTCTGATGTTAGTGTTCATTTCGAGAGGGCTGCCATATAAAAAACAAGGATGTAATGCTGGGATTTATAAAGCATTGGTCAGACCGCACAGGGAGAATTGTGAGCAGCTTTGAGCTCCTGATCTAAGAAAGGATCTGCCAGCGTTAGAGACGGTCTAGAGAGGGTTCAGGAAAATTATCCCAGGAATGAAAGGGTTAAGATATGAGGAGCTCTGAGCCTGTACTCACTGGAGTTTAGAAGAATGAGCGATGATATCATTGAAACCTATCAAATTTTGAATGGCCTAGGTCAGGGGTTCCCAACCGGGGGCCCATAGACCCCTTGGTTAATGGTAGCAGTCCATTGCATAAAAAAGTTGGGAACCTCTGGTGTAGATAGAGTGAGAGTTGAGAGAATGTTTCCAGTTGTGGGGTAGCCTAGGACCAGAGAAAATCTGCAGATGCTGGAAATCAAGCAATGCACAGAAAATGCTGGAGGAACTCTGCAGGACAGGCAGCACTATGGAAATGAGTTCAGTTGACGTTTTGGGCCAAGACACTTCAGCAGGAATAGAGATGATAAGATGAGGAGTCGAGTTAAAAGGTGGGGAGAGGGGAGAGAGAAACATAAGGTGATAGGTAAAACTGGGAAGGGGAAGGGTGAGGTAAAGAGCTGGGAAGTTGATTGGTGTAAGAGATACAGGGATACAGGGCTGGAGAAGGGGGAATCCAATTGAAGAGGACAGAAGGCTATACAAGAAAGAAAAGGGAGTAGGTGATTGGCAGGCAAGGAAATAAGGTGAGAGAGGGAAAGGGGATGGGGAATGATGAAGGGGAGGTGGGGAACATTACCAGAAGTTCGAGAAATTAGTGTTCATGCCATCAGGTTGGAGGCTATGGAGGCTACCCATACGGAATATAAGGTTTTGCTCCTCCAACCTGAGTGTGGCCTCATCACGACAGTAGAGGAAGCCATGGATAGACATATTGGAACAGGAATGAGAAGTGGAATTAAAATGGCTGGCCAGTGGGAAATCCTGCTTTTATTGGCGGATGGAGCTTAGTGCTCAATGAAGCAGTCTCCCAATCTACATCAGGTCTCACCGATATACAGGAGGCCACACTGTGAGCACCAGACACAGTATATGACCCCAACAGACTCACACATGAAGTGTTGCCTCACCTGAATGGTAGTGAGGGAGGAAGTATAGGGGCACGTGTAGCGCTTGTTCCACTCGTAAGGATGTGTCAGGAGGGAGATGTCCTTCACCATTCTCCATCCCCTTTTCCCTCTTTTATCTTGTCTCCTTGCCTGCCCATCACCTCCCTCTGGTGCTCCTCCTCCCTTTTCTATCTTCCAAGGCCTTCTGTCCTTTCTAATTGGATTCCCCCTTCTTTAGCCCTGTCTCTCTTTCACCAATCAGCTTCCTGCTCTTGACTTCATCCCTCCCCCTCCCAGTTTCACCTATCATCTTATGTTTCTCCCTCTTCTCCCCTCATTTTTAAACTCTAACTCTTCTTTTGATTTTCCAGTCCTGCTGAAGGGTCTCAGCCTCGAAACCTTGACTGTACTCTTCTCCATAGCTGTTGCCTGGCCTGCTGAATTCCTCCAGCATTTTGTGTGCGTTGCAGAGATGAGGAGGATGGGGAATGGTGAAGGGGAATTCATTACCACAGATGGCTATGCAATCTCAGTCATTGAGTATATTTAAAGCAGAGGTTGATAGGTTCTTGCATGCCAAAGGTTATGGGGAGAATGGGATTAAAAGGGATAGTAAATCAGTGACCACATGATGGCATTGATTCGTTGGGCTGATTGGCCTAATTCTGCTCCTATGCCCTATGGTAACCGATGAGTCAAGAAGAGATTCTTCTTTCAAAGTTTTGCTCACTGTGAACCCATCTTTTAGCGGATAATCCCATTTTTATGTGAGATGGTAATTTAACCGCATAATCTGTGGAAATGCTATCGCTGTACTTGTGTTCCGATTTTAAAATAATGGCATTGGAAACTTCACATCAATATCCAGGCAAGTTCTGTGGCCATTACCAGTCCTGAGGTACTTGTGGCCAGCTAGTGCAAACAAGATGACCTCATCTCTGCCTCTACCACTCGGAAGTTGCAGCACCAACAGTGGAATTATTTTGAAGACTACTTCCCGAACAATGTCTCCTTTGTCCTTTAAATGTGTAAACAATGCAGTTTTTGTAAACGCCTAGCTTCTCGCTTTGTGTTTTATTTTCACTCACAAAACTTTGGCAGACACTGGGTTGTCAAACATACTGAAACAACCTAAAACGAATATTGTGGCCTCCTCCGCATTAGTGAGACGGGTCGTGAATTGGGAGACCGCTTCTTTGAGTACCTCCAATCCATCCACCAAAAAACGAGCTTCCTCGTAGCCAAACGTTTTAATTCCGATTCCATTCCCATTCCGACAGTTCACAGACTCCTCTTGTTCCACGATGAGGCCACCCTCAGGGTGGAGGAGCAACAACTTATATTCCTTCTGGGTAGCCTCCAACCAGATGGCATGAACCAGATTTGTTCCAGTAAACAACTTTTTCCCTCCCCCTCCCATCTTCTTCTATTCCCCACTTTGGCATCGTTCCTCTTCACACCTACCTCCCACCTCCGCCTGGGTCCACTCCTCCTTCCCTTTTTCCTATGGCCCATAGAACATAGAAAACAGAAGAGTACAGCACAAGAACAGGACATTCGGCCCGCAATGTTGTGCTGAAACAGTTAAAAAGCAAATCAAAAAAACCTAAACGTTAATCCCTCCTACTTCCATTCTCCTTACATCCATGTCCCTATCCAAACATCTCTTAAAAGCCTCTAATGCATTTACCTCTACCACCGTAAAAGACAACGCATTCCAGGCATCCACAACTCTTTGAGTAAAAAAACCTGTCCCCTTTCACCTTCAATGCATGCCCTCTGTTATTAGACATATCAAGCCTGGGAAACAGATACCCTCTGTTCATTCTATCTATGCCTCTCATAATCTTGTAAACCTCAATCAGATCTCCCTTCAGCCTCCGACTCTCCAGAGAAAACAACTCAAGTTTATCTAGACTCAAAACCAGGCAGCACCGTGGTAAACCTCTTCTGCACCCTCTCTAAAGCCTCAACATCGTTCCAGTAGTGAGGTGACCAGAACTGTACACAATACTCCAGATGTGGCCTAACCAGAGTATAAAGCTGCAACATAACCTCCTGACTTTTGAACTCAGTGCCTTGATTAATAGAAGCAAGCATTCCATAAACCTTCTTAACCACCTTATTGACCTGTGTAGCCACTTTCAAGGAGCTATAAACTTGAATCTCTCTGCTCAGCGTTTGCCATTTAGAGGCACAACAACTCAGATTTATCTGGGTTAAACTCCATCTGCCATTTCTCAGCCCATATCTGCAATTGACCTACACTACACTATCTACAGCTCCACCAATCTTGGTACTATCCCCAAATTTACTAACCCACCCATTTATATTTTCATCCAGGTCATTTATATACATTACAAACAACACAGATCCCTATGAAACACCACTAATTACAGACCTCCTGCTCGAATAAGTCCCCTCAACCACAACCTTCTGTCTTCTATCCACAAGTCAGTTCTGAATCCAAACAGCCAATTCACCATGGATCCCATACACTTTCATCTTCTGGATTAGCCTCCCATCAGGGAATTCTCAAACGCCTCACTAAAATCCATGTAGCCCTACCCTCATCAATCTCTCTCGTCATCTTGTCAAAACAGGCAACCACATCGGTAAGGTACGACCATGCTGGCTCTCCTTAATTAGGCCATGGGTTTCCAATGTGCATATATCCAATCCCTAAAATTTTCTCCAGCAATTTCCCTACAACTGACATGAGACTCACTAGTCCATAGTTCCTAGGATTTTTCCTTGTTCCCTTCTTAAGTAGAAGCACAACATTGGCCACTTGCCAATCCTCCAGAATCCTGCCTGTGGCTAGAGCGGAGACAAGGATACTGTTAAAGGCCCAGCAATCTCACCTTTGCCTCATTCAATAACCTGGGGACTTATCCACCTTAATACTCATTAGGAGGCCCAATACTTCACTTCCTGGTGGAATGCAGTAGGCCAGACTGCATCCATAGGAAGAAGCACAGTCGACGTTTCAGGTCCTGACGAAGGGTCTCAGCCCGAAACGTCGACTGTGCTTCCTATGGATGCTGTCTGGCCTGCTGCGTTCACCAGCATTTTGTGTGTGTTGCTTGAATTTCCAGCATCTGCAGATTTCCTCGTGTTTGTGTTTTTAACTTCACTTCCTCTTCCTTGACTTCTAAACATCCTAACATCGTTATACGCTCAGCAGTGGTCTCTAGGTCTTCCATATTCTTTTCCTTCATAAATACTGAAATAAGGCCGTAAGACCATAAGATACAAGAGCAGAATTAGGCCATTTGGCTCTTTGGATCTGCTCTGCCATTTCATAATAGCTGATCCCATTTTCCTCTCAGCCCCTATCTCCTGCCTTCTTCCCATATCCCTCCATGCCCTGACCAACCTCTGCCTTAAATATACATAAAAACTTGGCCACCACAGCTGCCCATGACAAAGAGTTCCACGGATTCACAACACTCTGGCTAAAGAAAGTCCTGCTGATCTCCGTGCTGGAAGGATGGTCCTCTACTTGGAGGCTGTGTCCTCTGCTCTTAGACTCTCCCAGCGTAGGAAACATCTGCTCCACATCCGCTCTATCAAGATCTTTCACCATTCAGTCGTTCGAAATTCCAGGGAATACAGGCCCAGAGCCATCAAACACTCATGTGACAAGCCATTCAATCGTGGAATCATTTTCGTAAACCTCCTTTTAACCCTCTTCTGTTTCAACACATTCTTTCTAAGATAAGGGACCCAAACCTGCTCACAATTCCCCAAGTGAGGCCTCACCAGTGCTTTATAAAATTTCAACATTACATCCTTGCTTTTGTATTCTAGTTCTCGTGAAATGAATGCTAACATTGCATTTGTCTTCCTCACCACAGTTTCAATCTGCAAATTAACCTTTAGGGAGACCTTCACAAAGACTCCCAAGTCCCTTTGTCCCTCAGTTTTTTTGAATTTTCTCTCCATTTAGAAAATAGTCAATATTTTAATTTCTTCTACCAAACTTCCCGACACTGTATTCCAACTGCCATTTCTTTGCCCATTCTCCTCATCTGTCTAATGTCTTCTGTAGCCTCTCTACTTCTTCGAAACTACCCGCCCCTCCACCTATTTTCATATTGTCTGCAAACTTTGCAACAAAGTCATCAATTTCATCATCCAAATCATTGACATATAAACATAAAAAGAATCAGTCCCAACAACGACCCCTGTGGAACTCTTTGCCTCCTGCCAATCAACCCTTGATTTATCCATGCTAGAGTTTTTCCCTGTAACACCATGGGCTTAAAGTTTGTTAAGCAGCCTCATCTGTGGCATCTTGTCAAAGACCTTCTGAAAATCCAAGTACACAACATCAACTGATTCTCCTTTGTCTATCCTGCTTGTTATTTCTTCAAAGAATTCCAACAGATTTGTCAGGTGGGATTTTCTCTTGAGGAAACCATGCTGACTATGACATATTTTATCATGTGCCTCTGAAGTACCCTCTGACCTCATCCTTAACAATCGACTCCAACATCTTCCCAACCACTGAGTCAGACTAACTGGCCTCTAGTTTCCTTTCTTCAGCTTCTTTTGCTTCTTGAAGAGTGGAGAGGCATTTGCAATTTTCCGGTCTTCTGTAACAATTCTAGAATCTAGTTATTCTTGAAAGATGATGACTAATGCAAAGTCAAGATGGCGCTAAACGGCGACTCCTTTGTTTGCATCTTCAGGGTGCCGGGTTTTCATAGCTCTGAAGATGGGCTGATTCAAGGCCAGTGCCCCTGACTGAGGCATCACGAGAGAACACGGAACATCAACAGCTGCGCATTAGCTGCTGTGAGCTACGTGTCCAGAGATCCGAACCCTGGGGCAGACTCTCTGTGCGGAGTTTGGAAAAAAGTGACACAATAGACTTTTAACATCATAAATCAGCGAGTTGTTTGTTATGTCTCCCCTCTCACTGTGAAACGGGGACATTTCTTTTTCCCTTGTTCGTGAGAGAAAGAGCCTGTGGTATGTTGAATTGCTGGGTAAATGAGTAATCTTTGGGGTACTACAAGCCTGTGTCTTTATTGATGTTTTGCTGCACACTTGAGTGCTCGGTGGAGGGCGCTGATGCTTTTTTGCTGGCGGGAGAGGGGGGATTGCTGCCTTGCTGATGTTTGTGCATGGGAGGGGGGAGCTGGGGGGATTTGGTGTTCTAACATTTTAACTGTCATTCATTATTTGGGGCACTCCTCTGTTTTCATGGATATTTGCAAAGAAAAATAATTTCACGATGTATATTGTATACATTTCTCTGACATTAAATTTACCTATTGAACTAATGCCTCCACAATCTCTTCAGCACCTGTTTCAGAACTTTAGGGTGTACACCATCTGGTCCAGATGACTATCTACCTTCCGGCCTTTCATTTTCCCAAGAACATTCTCTCTAGTTATGGTAACTTCACACTTCGTGACCCTTGACACCTGGAACTCCCACCATACTACTAGTGCCTTCCACCGTGAAGACTGATGCAAAATACTTATTCAGTTCATCCATCATTTCAGTGTCCCCCATTACTATCTCTTCAGCATCGTTTTCCAGTGGTCTGATATCCACTCTCGTCTCTCTTTTACACTTTACGTATCTGAAGAAACTTTTGGTATCCTCTTTAATATTATTGGCTAGCTTACTTAGTATAAATTATTCATTAAGTACCTCTCTCACATTCTCTGCATCGAAGCAAATGTTCCCCCTTATCCTTGAGTACTCCCATCCTCTCCTAGTTCTCTCACTTCTTAAAAGGAAGAAATATGGGCATTTGAGCAAAGTGTGAGTATCTTGAAGAAAATCTTAGCTTCTGATGCTAGAAAATTTTGTATCAAAAATATCGCAGAACATCGCAAACCAGCCTCGCCTCCGTGGATGCTGTCTACACTTCTCACCACCTCGGTAAAACAGCCGACATAATAAAAGACTCAGACATTCTCTTTTTTCCACCTGTCAGGCAGAAGATCCAAAACTGTGAAAGCACGTACCAGCAGGATCGAGAATAGCATGTACATTGCTGTTATAAGACAATTGAAATGTTCCCTGGTGCATTAAGATGGACTCTTGGAGACAAGAGATTCTATAGATGCTGGAAATCCAGAGCAACTTACACAAAATGCTGAAGGAACTCAGCAGGCCCGGCAGCATCTATGGAAAAGAATAAAGAGTTGACGTTTTGGATTGGGACCCTTCATCAGGACTCCGAAACTCACCATCTACCTCGCTATGGCCCTGCACCTTATTGTCTATCTGCACTGCACTTTCTCTGTAATTGTAGCACATCTGCAATTCTAGCACTGCGCCTGTAGATAACGAGAGACATGGTGCTGGATCAAACTAAACTGAGCTGAACCGAATTTGCCTGGACTCTTTTGATGTCTTTGTGAATTGGTGTTGTGTATTCCGTGCTTTTCGCTTGTTTTTGGATTTGTTCTCTTCTTTGCATGCTAGGTGTCGATGTTTTCTTCAAATGGGTTCCATGCTGTTTCTTTGTTTCATGGCTGTGTGTGGGAAGACAAATCTCAGGGTTGTGTCCTGTTCAAAGTTCAAAACAAAGTTCAGTGTGCATTTTCTTATCAAAGTATGTATGTAGTATGCAACCCTGAAATTTGTCTTCCCCACCAACAATCACGAAACATGAAACCAACCCACCCAAAAGAAAAATCAAACATCAGACCCCCCCCACCTCCTTCACAAAAAAAATCATGCAACAGCAACTACAGAAAAGTGAAAACACAGATTTTAAAAACACAAAATCAGAAGGCATAAAATTTCAGTACAGTTCAGCTCAGTATTCATTATCTGCAGGTTATCCTAAGGTTATTATAGCCAGGGGTGGTAATGGGGAGAATCTCCCACTACCTATTAAATGGCATGTGTCTCAAATAGACTCTGACAACCAAGTCCATCTCCTGGCCTTCATGTGTGGCTTAGCTAATAAGTCCAGTGGAACTGTTTCTCATCATTATCATCATGGCTTGGCTTCGCGAACGAAGATTTAGGAAGGGGGCTGCCCACGTCTGCTGCAGGCTCGCTAGTGGCTGACGAGGCCAATACGGGACAGGCAGGTCCAACCACAGCGGCTGCAAGGGAAATTCTGTTCTGGGTTTGGTGCTGCTGTGTCACGGTTCTTCCTCCTTCTCCTTTTGTCCTCAATGCCAGCCCCGTGTGTGTTCTCGAAGGAGGAGACAGACTGGTGAATGGTGTGTCACCAGGCCTGGCGATCGGAGGCTGGATTAGACCACTGGCGATGGTCGTTGGCAATTTTTCAAGTTTGGAGGCAATGGAGTTCCTGACCGTAAAGACAACGCCAGAAAGGCGTCTCTCAGTCTCTGACCAGTAGAGGGTGTAGCCGGCACCATGTTCTTGAAGGTTGTCTTCCTCTGGGAAGCGGACTTCACTGAGAGCAGCAATGTCAACATTCAGTCTTGAAAGTTCATGCGCAACTAGAGCGGATCGTCGTTCTGGGCGATCACGGTCTGCTATATTGAGCATGGGTCTGATGTTCCAGCATGCGAACTTTAGTCCTTGCACTCCTTGTGAGGCAGGTGTGTACCTTTTCTTTTTTGTTGTTGTTCAACCGCATTTGAGGATGCCCGTTGACTGCGGCTAGCCAACTGGGGGAAATGGAAACGAGCTTTGGTTAGGCCACCTTTTCTAGGCCCCTCTCCATGTGGAGCAAGCAGTGCGGTCCCTAGAGAAGCCTGCTTGGTTGTTCAGGGTGCTGCCGAATGATATAGTTGTCTCTGGGGTCAACATCAGACGACCCATACACCTGAACCGCCTGCATACAGGATCGGAACTGCGGCTTCCAATGTCATCTTCCTCCTGCCATTTCCCATCGCTGCAGGGCTTGATGAATGGTCGGGGAGGATGGTCGTAGACATGGGTGTGTCCTTCGGCCTGCGCAATGGTATTTTAGGTGGAGTGCAGTGTGCGCGGTACTGGCCCCATCCTTTACACCCGGAGTTCATCTGCCATAGCCTAACAAGTTGGGACGATGACAGTGAGGTCCTCGGATCGTAGGATTTACGTCGGAGTGTCCTTCTCCGAGGTGGATGGCCTGACAAGGCTAATGAGCCCCACCTCCCTGGGTTTGGATTCAGAATTGTCCTTCTCTTAGGCTGGCTGCCAACCAAGGCTAACGAGCCCAGCCTACCTATCCAGTTATACCGCCGGACACTCGGTCGCGCCATGACGTAGCAAGCTTAGTGGAAACGGGGAGCACCGGCGAGAAGGTGTTGCTACGGATACAGTAATGTAGGACAGGCCATTTGCAGTGGCCTCCTGCCTAGCAGGCCAGACAGTGACCACACGGCGATCATTACACCGGGAAAGGAGAGGCGATTTATTGCACGTACACTTGCCCTGGGTGAGCGGGACGTCAGGCCCAGACCTCATCCGCCCCTCTCCACCCTCACCAACTGTGTCTACTGACAGGAGAAGGGGCAAAGGCAGGTTACTGGCACCTAAAACCAGTCGCTTCAGACAGATGGGGCTCGTCAGCTGTGTTTGACAGCTCATCTAGGAGAAGGAAAACTCTGATCTCACACCTCCACTGCCTTGCGGCTATACCCGTTCGTGGGGAAGGCTTCAGGAGTAAACCGTGAGGAAAGAATCCAAAGTCCTTTAGGCAGTCTTTCCTTGAATTCAATGCTGACTGGCAACTCCTGCAACGCCACTGGTGCCAAACTGTGTTGGTTCTGCCATTCCTTTGGATTCATCAGCTACTTGGAGAGACAGAGCTTGCTACATAGGCAACAGCTTGCTCTCCATACTGGGATGCAACATCCATGGTTAACCCCAACTAACGGAGGCCTCTTGTGTTCTAAGCCTAAACTTGAATCCTATAGGAATCCCATGTTTTTTTTTGTAAGGGAACAAATGCAATGGCACACTGAAATTAATCACAGTCAAAGCAGAGAATGTCAAGCAAGTAAATAAA
This sequence comes from Mobula hypostoma, assembly GCF_963921235.1. Taxonomy (NCBI): domain Eukaryota; kingdom Metazoa; phylum Chordata; class Chondrichthyes; order Myliobatiformes; family Myliobatidae; genus Mobula; species Mobula hypostoma. The sequence goes on along the minus strand of NC_086112.1, from coordinate 7,951,421 downwards.
CCATTCAATTCAAAACTATTAGCAAAAAAGATCAAATACTCAGATAAACCCTGAATTTTATTTAAATTCCTGCACTCCTGCTGAATACAGGCTAGTGTGGCTTTGCATTTCATGCTGCTCTCTGTTCAAAAAAGTAGACACAGGGAGCTGTTCATTAAGCTACAAAATAAGCTATTCAGAATCAGGTTTAATATCACTGGCACTTGTCATGAAATTTGTTGTTTTGAGGCAGTAGTACAGTGTAATTCAGAATAATAAAAAGCTATAAATTACAATAAGAAGTATAGTTTAAAAAATTAAATAATTAGTGAGAAAAGAGAGGGGAATAAAAATAGTGAGGTAGTGTTCATGGGTTCATTGTCCATTCAGGAATCTGATGGCAGAGGGGAAGAAGCTGTTTCTGACACACTGAGTGCATGTCTTCAGTCTCCTGTGCCTCCTCCCTGATGGTAGTGATGTCAAGAGGGCGTGTCCTGAGTGATGGCGGTTCTTAATGATGGATGCTGCCTTCTTGAGGCTTCGTCATTTGAAGCTGTCCTCGAGGCTGTGGAGGTTCGTGCCCATGAGGGAGCTGGCTAAGTTTACAACTTTCTGCAGCTTTTTCCAGTCCCGTGCTGTGGCCCCTCCATACCAGAGGGTGATGCAAACTGTTAGGATGCTCTCCATTGTATATCTGTGGAAATCCGTGAGTTTTTGGTGACATAGCAATGCTCCTCAAACTCCTTATGAAATATAACCGCTGTTGTGTTTTCTTTGTAATTGTATCAGTATGTTTGGCCCAGAATAGATCTTCAGAGACGTTGACACCCAGGAACTTGAAACTGCTCACCGCTGCTAATTCCTGGATGAGGACTGGTGTTTGTTCCCTCAACTTCCCCTTCGATTCACTCTTCAGGTATTTACCATACAACTTCCAATGGCAAACTAAACGAACTGTGATTATCTTTCTTTAGAGTGAGAAGACTTAGAGGACGAATCACCCACTATTTTAAAGTACTAAAGATGTCTACATTGCAAACAGTATCAATACACACATACAGTACACTCAGTGGCTATGAGGTACTTCCTGAACTTCAGGAAGAGGTCACTGAGTGTAATTGTCTGTGAAGTAGTCTGTAATATCAAGAGGTCATGAAAAGTGGTAAATTGGTTTATTATTGTCACAAACAGTACTGAGCAAAAGTCTTAGGCACATACAGTATATATAGCTGGGTCGCCTAAGACTTTTGCACAGTACTGTATTTATCATCATGGAACAGAGATCAAGTTTGTATCTCCCTGCCCTCTTCCCACTTGCAGTCCACAACAGAGACCCATATCAGAATCAGGTTTATCATCACTCACATATGTCATGAAATTTTTTTGTGGGAGCAGTACAGTAGAATACATAAAATTATTACAGTAACATGCAAATTGCAAAATTTAGCAATTCTGATTTGATGGAGAATGGAGGTGAAAGCACAGAGGAACATCTGGAGAAATTTCTGAAACGCCCGTTCGCTGCTGTCGTTACTGTGTGGTCGTGAATCTTTTGGAGGGTAGGCCTCAAAATCCCCGGCCTTGCCTGCTTTTGGCGACCGAGAAGGAGGTCGAATCGTTCGGATAGTGATGGCGCTCAGTACTCGGTGTCGGAGAGCTGATCAGAGCTCGAAGTTTTCGGATGACTCAGAGTCAGATTGTGGTCGGCATGGCAGGGAGAGTTTTTCTTCCTTCTCCCATCTGCGTGAGATGTGGGACATTTGAGAGACTTTGAACTTTACTGTGCTCACGGACTTCTTCATCAAGTTATGGTATTGTTACACTGTTTGTAACTATATGTTATAATTATATGGTTTTGTCAGTTTTTTCAGTCTTGGTCTGTCCTGTGTTTTGTGATATCACACTGGAGGAAATAATGTATCATTTCTTAATGCATGCATTACTAAATGGCAATAAAAGAGGACTACGTGTCTTCATAATCATCATAAAATTCTAGCTATACATATATATGGACCTAAGATATTTGCACAGTATTGTACTGTATACGAAGGTACAGTGAAAAACTTGTCTTGCATATTGTTTATGCAAATCAATGGATTACAACAGTGCAAGGTAGACACGTTAAAATAACAAAGTGCAGAACAAAGTATAACAGCTACAGACAAAGTGCAGTGCAAGTAGACAATAAGGACAAGGTCATAACGAGGTAGATTGTGAGGTCAAGAGTCCATCTTACCATTATAGAGGACTGTTCAATGGTCTTATAACAGCAGGATAGAAGCTGCCCTTGAGCCTGGCGGTATGTGCTTTCTGGCTTTTGTACCTTCTGCCTGATATGAGGGGGAAACGAGGATAAGATTGGATGTTGTTTAATTTCAGTGGCAATCTCAGATTTACGGATAATCACCTGGTATGTCACAGAGAAAGCTCTGGATTTTAAGCATTCTATAGTGGAAAGCAATATTTCTGCCAAAAATGGTTGATAGCTGCAGAAAACACATCTGATTAATCATGGAATTGAAGGCTAAAAAGATAAGCATAAATGTCTTTAAAAGTGCTGTGGTGAGAGAAAATTAGGTTTGATATTAGATTAATATCCAGTAATTTCACTATTACCTAAAAGAAATGTTTATAGCCTTATCATCTTGGAAGTTTCACCCGCATTTATTCATTTCCCCCAAGGCAACGTAATTCATGTAGTGGAAATTAATTTATTCTGAGGAGTCTTTGAACTAAATGTGCTAAGTAGCTTTTTCTTCTTTCATATTTTCCAATGTTGGTGAAATTAAAACCATCAATTGTAGGTGTGAGAAAAGTCTATCAGATGTACATAAATGACCCAATAGTATCAAATTACTTTCTGAGTATTCGGTTTCAAAGTTATGTTGTAGTGGATAGAATGCTTGACCTAGCTCATTCGTCATTCATCTAATTGACCTAATTTTTACTAACAGTAATTTTCACTTTCAGGTCACGCTTAGGTACAGTAATGTGTGTTAACACACTTCTACAGGTTATCATCGCTATCTAATCAATATGATATTGAGGGATGGGTGGTGGTGTGGAGATACATCTCTACCAAAGGAGGTGTAAGGCGCTCCTTCCCTCCGCTAGCCTGCAGGTCACCCTTGGGCAAGGTGTATCACCTGCTTCGTCCCCCCAGATTGGGGTCATGTGAAGCCATGGGAGTGGGTGGTGGATGGTCGTGTGAGCAGCTGGTGCAGATCACAAGTCCTAGTTATGTGACTACTGATGCCAAGTAGACAATCTCTGAAGAGTATTGATAATGGCTGGGGTCACCTGTCTTATAAAGACACTGCCCAGAAGAAGGCAATGGAAAACCACTTGTGTAGAAAAATTTGCCTAGAACAGTCATGGTCATGAGAGCGCAATCTCCCACATCATACAACACAACACATGATGATGATGATGATGATGACTGAGGAATGAACCAGAATCAGGCTTAACATTACCAGAGCAACACACATAAAAGTTGCTGGTGAACACAGCAGGCCAGGCAGCATCTCTAGGAAGAGGTGCAGTCGACGTTTCAGGCCGAGACCCTTCGTCAGGACTAACTGAAGGAAGAGTGAGTAAGGGATTTGAAAGTTGGAGGGGGAGGGAGAGATCCAAAATGATAGGAGAAGACAGGAGGGGGAGGGATGGAGCCAAGAGCTGGACAGGTGATAGGCAAAAGGGATATGAGAGGATCATGGGACAGGAGGTCCGGGAAGAAAGACAAGGAGGTGGGGGGGGGACCCAGAGGATGGGCAAGGGGTATATTCAGAGGGACAGAGGGAGAAAAAGGAGAGTGAGAGAAAGAATGCGTGCATAAAAATGAGTAACAGATGGGGTATGAGGGGGAGATGGGGCCTTAGCGGAAGTTAGAGAAGTCGATGTTCGTGCCATCAGGTTGGAGGCTACCCAGACGGAATATAAGGTGTTGTTCCTCCAACCTGAGTGTGGCTTCATCTTTACAGTAGAGGAGGCCGTGGATAGACATGTCAGAATGGGAATGGGATGTGGAATTAAAATGTGTGGCCCCTGGGAGATCCTGCTTTCTCTGGCGGATAGAGCGTAGATGTTCAGCAAAGCGGTCTCCCAGTCTGCGTCGGGTCTCGCCAATATATAAAAGGCCACATCGATGGCATGAACATCGACTTCTCTAACTTCCGCTAATGCCCCACCTCCCCCTCGTACCCCATCTGTTACTTATTTTTATACACACATTCTTTCTCTCACTCTCCTTTTTCTCCCTCTGTCCCTCTGAATATACCCCTTGCCCATCCTCTGGGTCCCCCCCCCCACCTCCTTGTCTTTCTTCCCAGACCTCCTGTCCCATGACCCTCTCGTATCTCTTTTGCCTATCACCTGTCCAGCTCTTGGCTCCATCCCTCCCCCTCCTGTCTTCTCCTATCATTTTGGATCTCCCCCTCCCCCTCCTACTTTCAAATCCCTTACTCACTCTTCCTTCAGTTAGTCCTGACGAAGGGTCTCGGCCTGAAACGTCGACTGCACCTCTTCCTAGAGATGCTGCCTGGCCTGCTGCGTTCACCAGCAATTTTTATGTGTGTTGCTTGAATTTCCAGCATCTGCAGAATTCCTGTTGTTAACATTACTGGCATATTTTGTGAAATTTGATGTTTTGAGGCAGCAATACATAATTATAAAAGTATAAATTACAATAAGACATATGCTTTTTTAAAGATTAAGAATTGTGAAGATGGTGGCTAAAAGCCAGACTAAATTGGAAAGGGTTTAAGAAATAATAATGAGATGGTTTCTGAGTAATTTCTCCAGAAGATAACCACAAGGATGCAGACGCTGGAAATCCGGAGTAACCCTTCTTCAGGATTCCAGAGGATGCTACATAAGAAGACTGGGTCAGAAGAGTGGAATGGCATGTTGTAAAATGGAATATCAAGGATATGAGGAGGAATGTTGTAGCGTAATTTGTACACACTTTCAGTGGCCTCTTTATTCAGTACCTCCTGTAACGAACAAAGTGGCCACTGAGTATATGTTTGTGATCTTCTGTTGCCGTAGCCCATCTCCTTCAAGGTTTGACATGTTGGATGTTCAGAGATGCTCTTCTGAACACCCCTTTTGTAACACGTGGTTATTTGAGTTATTGTTGCCTTTCTGTCAGCCTGAACCAGTCTGGGCTTTCTCCTTCGACCTTTCTCATCAACAAGGCATTTTCAACCACAGAACTGTTCATTGAATGTTTTTTGTTTCTCACACCATACTCTGTAAACTCTAGAGACTGTTGTGCATGAAAATCTCAGGAGGTCAGCAGTTTCTGAGATACTTAAACCAAACCATCTGGCACCAATCATCATTCCATGATCAAAGTCACTTAGATCACATTTCTTTCCCCATTCGAATGTTTGGTCTGAATGACATCTGAACCTCTAGACCATGTCTGCATGATTTTATGCATGAAGTTGCTGCCACATCATTGGCTGATTAAATATTTATATTAATGAACAGGTGTACAGGAGGTACCTAATAAAGTGGCCACTGAGTGCATTATGATTATGAAGACACGTAGTCCTCTTTTATTGTCATTTAGTAATACATGCATTAAAAATGATAAATTATTTCCTCCGGTGTGATATCACAAAATGCAGGACAAACCAAGACTGAAGAAGTGACAAAACCACATAATTATAACATATAGTTACAAACAGTGTAATAATACCGTAACTTGATGAAGAAGTCCATGAGCACAGTAAAGTTCAAAGTTTCTCAAATGTCCCACATCTCACGCAGACGGGAGAAGGAAGAAAAACTCTCCCTGCCGTGCCGACCACAATCCGACTCTGAGTCATCCGAAAACTTTGAGCTCTGATCAGCTCTCCGACACCAAGTACTGAGCGCCATCTCTGTCCGAACGATTCGACCTTCATCTCGGTCGCCAAAAGCAGGCAAGGCCGGGGATTTTGAGGCCTACCCTCCGAAAGATTCACGACCACACAGTAACGACAGCAGCGAGCGGGCGTTTCAGGAATTTCTCCAGATGTTCCTCTGTGCTTTCACGTCCATTCTCCATCGAATCAGAATATGATGTTTTTAAATTAGGATGTTCCAATCTTCCGTCAGAATGAAGGTTGGGAGAACCATGCTGAGAATGCAATAGATTGCAGGCAATTATGGTTCGCAATTTCCAAAGTTTACTGTGAAGAAATTGAGAAAGAGCTCTTTATAGTCATTTGATCAGGTGTTAATAGAAACAGTAACAACAGTGAGGATCCAGCTTTCACTAAGAAGAGGCAGTACATTTATTTATAACTTGCCGCTAATATTCAGATATTTGCATAGTGTAATCAATACCAAGTAAGTTCCTGTTTACATGAATGGTAAATAACTAGAGACCTAAATGTCTAAATCACATGCATTAAAGGTATGAGAACTGCACCATGAGGGGGTTATTTTTTTAATTTCATTGTTTGGCTTTCATTGTTTAAAGAACCCAAAGGTCTTGGTACAGTTTTACATGTTCAATAGTTGACAACATCCCCATTCTTTCTGTATGTAAACAGCCAGTCACCGAGAGTCTATTTCCAAAGACCACCACTGTCAGCTAAAACACAGGCCCAATATGTTTCACCAAGTTACCATGGCAACAAAGTAAGTACCTTTCATTATAATGCTCTATTAGTCATTTTTCAGAAATCTGAGGCTGCATATTGAACAAGTGACAGCTTTTATTCGGTAATTTTCCAGAAGAAATCGAGATTATTTTTCAGGAAGTGGCTAAAAGCAAAGCACGTCTTTGACTACTTTGTTTCACAGGCAAGTTAGTTTATGTTTCTATCATATAAAACAACCAGATAAGTCTGAAATTATTAATATCTAGCAGTATGAGGAAGCAAATGGAATAAAGACTGAATGAATAGCTTAACAAATTTTCCATTAACTTAAAGCCTTTTATAGATAACAATTCTGAAGTATATTTTGAATATTACTGGTGAAAGAAGTGCTCAATTTATTGAATTTATTTTTCATGTTAAGTAGATACTTCAACCATTGTTAGCATAACATACGGGGAGAATTTGATGGCTTTGGGCCTATACTCGCTGGGGTTTAGAAGAATGAGGAGGGATCTCATTGAAACCCATCAAATAGTGGAAGGTCTAGATAGAGTAGACGTGGAAAGGACACTTCCTGTCTAGGACCAAAAAGCACAGCCTCAAAATAGAAGGACCTACCTTAAGAAAAGGGAGGAGGAATTTCTTTAGCCAGAGGGTGGTGAATCTGTGGAATTAATTGGCACAGATGGCTGTGGAGGCCAAGTCATTGAGTCAAGTCAAAGCAGAGCTTGATGGGTTCTTCATTAGTAAGGGTGTCTAAGATTATGGGATGAGAGCAGAAGAATGAAGTTGTGAGAGATAATAAATCAGCCATGTAGAATGACAGAGCAGACTTGATGGACTGAAAAGCTGAATTCTGCTCCTACAGTACTGTGCAAAAATCTGAGGTGAATATATGTAGCATAAGACTATAAGACATAGAAGCAGAATTAGGCCATTCAGTTCATCGAGTCTGCTCTACTATTCCATCACGGCTGATCCCGGATCCCACTCAACCCCATACACCTGCCTTCTCATCATATCCTTTGATGCCCTGACTGATCGGGAAATGATCACCTTCTGCGATAAATATACCTATGGACTTGACCTCCACCGCAATCTGTGGCAGAACATTCCACAAATTTACCACTGTCTGGCTAAAAAATTCCTCCTTACCTCTGTTCTAAAGGGTTGTCCCTTAATTTTGAGGCTGAGCCCTCTATTTCAGGAAACTCCACCATTGTAAACATCCTCTTCACATCCACCCTATCTAGTCCTTTTAACATTCAGTAGGTTTCAATGAGATTCCCCTGCATTCTTCTAAAGTCCAGTGAGTACAGGCCCAAAACTGCCAAGTACTCCTCATATTTATCTCGTCATTCCCAGAATCACCCTTGTGAACCTCCTCCGGATGCTCTCGAATGACAACACATCCTTCCTGAGATATGGGGTTCAAAACTGTTGACAATACTCCCAGTGCAGCCTGCCTAGCATCTTATAAAGCCTCAGCATTATCTCCTTGCTTTTATGTTCTATTCCCCTTGAAATAAATGCCAACATTGCATTTCCCTTCTTTACCACAGACTCAACCTGTAAATTAACCTTCTGGGAGTCTTGCATGGGGACTTCTAAGTCCCAATGGACCTCCGATGTTTGAACCTTCTGCCCATTTAGTTAATAGTTCGCCCTATTGTTCCTTTTACCAAAATGCATTGTCATACATTTCCCGACACTGTATCTGCCAGTTTTTTTTTGCCCATTCTTCCAATTTGTCTAAGTCCTGCTGCAATCGAATTACTTCCTCAGCACTATCTACCCCTCCACCTATCTTCGTATCATTTGCAAATCTTGGGCACCCAAGACATTTGCACAGTACTGTAGTAATTTTATGTATTGCACAGTACTGCTGCCACACAAAAAAAGCAAATTTCATGACATATGTGAGTGATGATAAACCAGATTCTGTTGTGGACTGAGAGTAGAAAGAGGGCAGGGAGAAGGGAATCATTATTGGGAAAAGAGGAAGGGAGAGGGGAGGGAATGGGAAGCACCAGAGAGACATTCTGTGGTAATCAGTAAACCAATTGTCTGGAATCAAATGACCTTGCCTGGTGTCTCAGGGCCGTGTGTGTCTGCACCCATGCCAACCCCGTTCCTGGCACTCCTTCTCTGCCACCCATCCCACATCCCTGTGTGGCGCTCCACCTTCACCATTCTCAACATCCCTTACTCCCACGAAGTTTACAAACTCGCTCTCTTCTCCACGTTGACAAATACAGTACTGTGAAAAAGCCCTAGGCACCCTAGCTATATATACTGTATGCACCTAGGAGTTTTGCACAGGACTGTATGTTTTATTGTTTTATGGTTGATTCTCCTGTAGTGGGAATTCTGCAGAAAGTTTATTGTTTTATAGCCGAATATGTGAATTTTAAGTGGCCCAAACCTTGACAATTATACAGTACTGTTCAAAAGTCTTAGCACATATCTAAGACTTTTGCACAGTACTGTATTTGTCAACAGGGAGCAGAGAGTGAGTTTGTAAATCTGGCAGGAGCAATGGATGTTGGGAATGGTGATGGTTAAGTGCTGTGGGAAGGGTGTGGGACAGGTGGCAAAGAAGGAATGACAGAGGTGGGGAGTGGCGTGGGTGCAGACACACCCAGCCCCAGGACACCAGAGGAGGTCATTTCATTGAAATCAATTGGTTTATCGATCATTATAGAATGTCTCTCTGGTGCTTCCTGTTACTTCCCCCCCTTCCCCTTCCCCTTTTCCCTCCCAACCCCTCTCCCTGCCTCTTTCCCACACAGTCCACAATAGGGACCCATATCACAACCAGGTTTATTCATCACTCATATATGTCATGAAATTTGTTTTTATATTGAGACAGCCTAGCTATATATATATTTGCCTGAGACGTTTGTTCAGTACTGTAGATGTGATAGTACACTCATTAAAGGCAGGATGAATGTCTTGACTGACAGCCCTATTGCCACCAGAAGTATCAATTTCTTCCACACCGGAGCAGCACACTGAACCCAGTGCAATCTACAGGATGCACGACATAACTCACTGAGGTTACAACGACAGCACTTCCTTACCCCCGTGGACAGGACAGCAATGCCATGAAAATACCAATTTCTGCTCCAAGTTGTAAACTCAGTCAGCTCCATCATGGGTACTAGCCTCCCCAGCATTCAAGACATCTTCAAGGAATTATGCCTTAAAAAGGCAGCTTCCATCATTAAAGACCCCTCACCAGCCAGGACATGTCCTCTTCTCATTGCTACCATCAGGGAGGAGGTACAGGAGCCTGAAGGCACACACTTAACGATTCAGGAACAGCTTCTTCCCCTCTGCAGTCAGATTTCCAAATGGACATTGAGCTCACGAATACTACCTCACTACTTTTTTTTCTTTTTCCACTGCTTATTTAATTTAAGTTGATATAATTCACTGTAATTCAAAATTTTTATTGTTATGTTTTCCACTGTGATGCTGTGGCAATTTCGCAAAATGTGCCAGTGATATTAAACATAGAAACATAGAAAACCTATAGCACAATACAGGCCCTTCGGCCCACATTGCTGTGTCGGACATGTACTTACTTCAGAAATTACCTAGGGTTACCCATAGCCCACTATTTTCCTAAGCTCCATGTGCCTATCCTGGAGTCTCTTAAGAGACCCTGTCGTATCCACCTCCAACACCATCACCGGCAGCCCATTCCACACACTCACCACTCTCTGCGTAAAAAAAAACTTACCCCTGACATCTCTACTTTAAATCTGATTCTGGTTTGGATTCTAAAGCAGCTAGCCATCCTGATCAATGTTTGCAGTACTTCCTTCCTGTTACCATTAGCAGACTGATGGAGAGAGTCATTGGAGTTGATACGCTCCACCAGAGTGCCGCGCGCGGTGTTGTGTGGCGTCCAAGCTGGAGTCAGTGCTGCTCCCAGTGTTTGCTCGGCAGAAGACAAGCCATATTGTGTTCGACTGCAGACTGCTGCAGCACTCATGGACTCAGGGTCTTGGAGTACACTTCTTTGTGTGATTGTATTTTACCGATATCTTATTTGCTTACCATCTTATATGTGCAGTAAGTGCCTTGCGCTGTGTATGAATGTACTGTGGTTCGCATCTTAGTGCCAGGGGAACACTGTTTCATTTGGCTGTATTCATGGCTATTCATGTTTGGTTGAATGACAATTAAATTTGAACTTGACTGCAATAACTTCAGGAGAAGGCATATCGGTACCAGTTTGTGACAAACTGGCAAGAAAATAAATAAAGTACAGGCAATATGAGAAATATCTAAGGAATACTATTTTTAGGAATCTTTAAAATTTGGAGTTTTATAATGCTATTTAATTCACACCTCACCCAAACAATAAGGCTGATCAATACTTCCACCCACTAACTCCACCACTACTTTATTATTTCCTGTCAGTCACCTTCAATAACAGCCTCACTTTATGGACATATAATCAATCTATGTATATAAGCTATCCTATGTATTTATATTTATTGTATTTTTAATTTTTTATTGTGTTCTTTATATTATTGTGTTTGTTTTGTGCTGCATCAGATCCAGATTAACAATTATGTCATTCTTATTTACCCTTGTGTACAGGAAATGACATTAAAGTAACCTTAAGTAACTACTTTGTGTACTTAGGTCACTCTATGTACATACAATCAGTGTATGTGTATAAACTAATCTTGTGTTTTCCATGTGTATCGTTGCCTTGTCCTGGTGGAGAGGCAGGTGAGTTCCTGTGATCATGAAAACAATGCTGTTTGGCATTTAGCCATCAGGCACTTATCTCCTGGCAGGGGTCACTCATGGCAATAAGGTCAAGGGGCAGGTTCCAGACAAAGAGCAATTCAACTAAGACCTCAACAGTGGAACTGGTGTAAAGTGATGACTCACCACATCAGCGGTGAAGGCAGAGGAAGGTGGCAGGAGTGAAGGGGCCCCAGACATCTTGCATTCCGTGCCACTGGACCTTGAACCCGATCTGTCATGGTCCCCGCGGTGGCTGCCTCAGCATCAGCCTCCGCACATTAAATACTCACTCACAGGCATTCTCCATTAAGGGTATCCACCCTAACATCCTGGTTATGTGGATCCTGCATCAACTGCTACAGCCACCTGAGGAGCAACCAGCAGAAGACCCCTTAGGAGATCATCATACTCGACTCGAGTGATCACACTGAAACTGTAACCTTATGCTTACACAGCCACGCTCAGCTTACTAGTACACTGTGTCTTATAGGATTGCTTTTATATCTATATTTACTGTGCTGTTTTTATGCTGCATTGGATCCGAAGAACAACAATAAACAATCTTGAATCTTGAAATGTACAAATTATATCCAATCCTATTTGAATTCACACATTTATTTTGCATGCTAGTTTTAAGTATTAATCCTGGGAACTAATCAAATTCACAACTTATATATTTTGTCAAAAACTAAAGTGAGTGTACTCTGTGAGTGTACTGCTTCTTGCAATCAGTAATAGGTAAGCAAAGATGTGGATAAACTTAAGAAAAAAAGATAATCCTTTAAAAAGAGAAAAATGCAGAGCTTCTACACCAAAAGTATTTGAGAACTTAACGTTAATTAATTACTTTATGATTGTTGGAAAACAATGGATTTCAATATTATTTAGGTAATTTTACAATGTCAAATGGATAAATTAATTTCTCAGGTTTATTAAAAGAAGATAGGAAGCCATTTTAACTAATTGCCTTAACTAAATACCTATGACTAAGCATATAACAGCTTGAGGCCTGAATAATAATATCTTTAGAGAACCTTCATTACATAAACCTCTAAAGATGTGTGGTGGAGAGTATACCGATCATGGCCTGGTTATGGAAACATCAATATCCTTGAATGGAAAAATCAGAAGTAGTGGATAAGGCCAAGTCCGTAATAGGTAAAGCCCTCCCCATCACTGAGCACATTTACAACAAGAGCTGTGGCAGGAAGTCTGCATCCATCATCAAGGACCCCCACCATCCAAGCCATGCTGTCTTTTCACTGCTGCCATCAGGAAGGATTTACAGAAGCCTCAAGTCCCACACTACCAGGTTCAGGAACAGTTATTACCCCTCAATCATCAGGTTTCTGACCAGAGGGGATCACTTCAACTGAAATGTTTCCACCAACTACAGACTCATTTTTAAAAACTATGACTAGTTCTCAATATTTATTGCTTATTATTTTTTTCTTTTTGTATTTTCATATTTTGTGGTCATTTGCACGTTAATTGTTTGTCCATTTATGTTGTGAGCAATTTTTCATTGATTCCATTGTGATTCTTGTGTTTATATGAATGCCCACAAGAAAATGAATCACAAGGTTGTATATGGTGACATATATTTACTTTGATAGTAACATTTACTTTGAACTTCATTTATTTATGACTAACCCAAAACTTTCTTGAATTAATATATTCAAATTCTACAAAGTATTATGATACTTTGATCATTATTAATAAGTCAATAAACAGTCTGCCCAATATAATTGGAAGCTTAAAAGAAATAAAGTAATAAAGATGATTAACTTCACTACCATCTCCCAGCGGGCTTAAACTACAAAGAGTAGGATAAGTTTATGTAAATCAGGAGTAGAGGAAGTGAAAGTGATTTAGATCTGTGAAATTTCAGGGAAAATTGTGAAGCAAGGAGATCTGTAGAAATTCAATGAATTTCTCTTGATATAAGGTGTTACTAGTGCATGGTAACATAGCAGTCAGCATAACACTTTACAACACCAGCGACCCAGGTTCAATTCCCTCCTCTGTCTGTAAGGAGCTTGTACCTTCTCCCCATGACCACGAGGGGTTCCTCCTGGTGCTCCGGTTTCCTCCCACATTCCAAAGATATACGGGTTGGAGTTAGTAAGTTGTGAGCATGTTATGTTAGCATTAAACATGGTGACACGTGCGGACTTCCCCCAGCGCATCCTTCGACTGTGTTCGCCGTTGATTCAAATGATGCATTTCACTGCAAGTTTCGATATTTTGATGTACATGTTCAACTCAATTCAAATTTAATTGTCATTCAACCACAAATGGATACTCATGAGAACAGCCAAACGAGACAGTGTTACTCTGGGGTCAAGGGGCAAAACACAGTATTAACAGTCATACACAGGAAACAGCATGTACAAGACAGCAAGCAGAAATGGTATCACAGTCACGCAATAAAAGAGTCACAAAACATGCACTATTATCTACAGTCAACCACAATAGAGCCCGTCTCCCACCGAGCGAACACTGGGGGGGCAGCACTGACTCCAGCTTGGACGCCACTCCACACTACCCCCGGCGAGAGCACCAGTCCCCTCCTTGGCAAAACCACGGCTTAAGGCCCAGTCCTGGCACATACAAGGCAACAAACCCATACAGAATATCAGTAAAATACAATGATGCAGGGTATGCATGTATATAGTCCAGAACCCCTCAGCTCATCGGAATTATCAGTCGACCACAGTAGAGCACCATCTCCAGCCCAGCTGCTGTGCCATGCACCCCCCCCCCCGGTGTGGAGAGCACCGGTCCTGACACCCACCAGGCAACACCACGGCTTGAGGCCCAGTGTTCTCGTATACAAGCACATCGACAATATTAATGATAAATAAAGCTAATCTTCTCTTTCAACCATGCTCAGGCCAATGTAATGAAGCATGTGACAGCAAATCTGTGGGATACATCACATCATTTCAAATAAGTATGAGAAAAATATAAGGACCAAAACTACAGAATCTCTTCGGAAAGAATTAATTGCCATTGAATTGAAAAGTTATCAGCCTCCAGTGGATTTAAAACAATTGGTTGCATGGACGACGATTAGTCCATTGAGATCTTCAAGATGAGGAAATCTTCATTAGTTCAGGTTTAGAGCAAACAAAATACAGTGAGGGTATGGGGAGAAATAATTTCCAAAGTTAATCAAGATCAGCTCATAGGAATAGAACGGAGAGACTTGTGGTGAGCAGGTGTTTTTCCAGACTGATGGGAAATAACACAACAGAGTCCCACAGGAGTTCATACTGGGACTTCCACACATCCTATTGTACAGTGGTAACATTAACGGGTTCAGGTAAATGAATACAATTATTATATATCTTACTCATTATTATAAATATCCTTCTTGAAGGACCTTTGCAGATCATTAATTAACTATCAATTCAGTAAAATACAACGCTGGATAATTATTTTAAAAAGGAAGGTTAGCTGTGCGTTTGCCAGCATTACAAAAAAGCAATAATTCAAATCTTGTCTGAATTGTTCGTTAAGTTCAGAGCAAGTAACATAGCTCAATTAAGCAATTAATCAAATTAGCATGATACAAATCATATACTTCTCCAACCAACTCAATTAACATAACCATTTATTTCCTTCTCCCTGTGGTTTCTCCTCAACTGCATTTGCACCATTTCCCTCAATGGTTTCTTCTTGTTGCTGAGCCATAGAACTCAGATTTATATTTATATTCAGATTCAGATACAGTATTAGAGTAAAATTCAGAATCAGATTCAGATTTATTTATCACATATACATTAAAACATACAATGAATTGCAATGTTTGTGTTAACAATCAGCTCTGTATAGGAAGCGCTGGGGGCAAGTCATAGTCATACTTTATTGATCCCGGGGGAAATTGGTTTTCGTTACAGTTGCACCATAAATAATAAATAGTAGTAGAACCATAAATAGTTAAATAATAATATGTAAATTATGCCAGTAAATTATGAAATAAGTCCAGGACCAGCCTATTGGCTCAGGGTGTCTGACCCTCCAAGGGAGGAGTTGTAAAGTTTGATGGCCACAGGCAGGAATGACTTCCTATGACGCTCTGTGCTGCATCTCGGTGGAATGAGTCTCTGGCTGAATGTACTCCTGTGCCCACCCAGTACATTATGTAGTGGATGGGAGAAATTGACCAAGATGGCATGCAACTTAGACAGCATCCTCTTTTCAGACACCACTGTGAGATAGTCCAGTTTGCCACACTAAGAAATACAATGGTTTTTCATTGATTCAATTGTATTAATTTGTTCTAGAATGGATGCCTGCAAGAAAATGAATCGTGGGTCAGTATATGGTGACACATACAGTATGTACTTCGATAATTTAATTTACTTTGAACTTTGAATACATTTAATGCCAATAGAGCATGCACACACTATTCAACAATAGAACAAAACAAAACAACAACAGCAAAACAATTCCCTTTCCCACCCTCACAACCACCCACCCCCTCACTCACAAAGACAAGTCTCCAACCTTCTGTCCCTGGCTCGGAATCGCAGATTTGATCTTCAGGCTCCTACTCCAGACTTGCCGCTTTGGTCTCCGACCTTTCAGGCTTTCTACCTCACAGAGCTCTGGACTTTGGCATTCTGCCTTGCCGTCTGGATTTCTCTGACTACTGAGTATCTTGCAGCAATAATCTCAGCACTTTGGGGACTGAGAGTTCAACAGGAGAATCCAGAATTAGAGGACACAGCGTCAAAATAGAGGGGAATCCCTTTAGAACTGAGATGAGGAGGAATTTCTTTAGCCAGAGGGTGGTGTATCTGTGGAATTCATTGCACAGGCAGTTGTGGAGGACAACTCTTGGGTAGAGGTTCATTGGTTCTTAATTAGTGGGAGTACCAAGGTTTATGGGGAGAATGGGATTGAGAGTGATAATAAATCACCCTTGTTCAAATGACAGAGCCGAATGGGTGAAATGACCTATACACACTAAGACATACTGGTCATATGTCTTATGGTCATTGCTGAGACTGTCACTGCAGTGAAGGCTGATCCCCAATTATAACATACCCATGACACTCATCCATATTGGTCACATCCCAAACCTTCCTCATCACTTCTGAACTAAAATGCATGCGCTACAATCTCATACTTTCTGTTTGGACATCATCACAGCGTTACCCTTGTCCCTTGCTCTTAGCATGTACCCAAATCAGCAATTTTATTAGGCAGTGCTGGAAGATAAAGGTAAGAAGATGAATACTTCCTCAGTTTCACATTTAGAAGATAGCACAGAGGTAACTCAAGATCATGCAACGTACGGTATGTATGGGGTACAAGTTAAATCCCTTTCAAAGTTCAACATAAATTTATCATCAAAATACATACATATCACCATATTAATACTCTGAGATTCATTTTTGCAGGCATTCACAGTAGAATAAAAAGTACAGTAAAATCAAAGAAAATCTACACACAAGGACTGATGAGCAACCAATGTGCAAAAGACAAATGGTGCAAATACAAATCAAAGCAAATAATCAGTTTTATTGACTCTTTTGTACTTCTTTGTTCTACTGTGATTTCCTGCAAGAAAGTGAATCTCAGGGTTGTATGTGATGTACTTTCATTTACTTTGAACTTTGAAATAGATAAATAATTAAATAATGCTGAGAACATGAGATGTAGGGTCCTTGAAAGTGAGTCCATGGTTTATGTTCAGTGATCATTTTAGTGTTGAGGTGGTTCAGGAGCCTGACAGTTGAAGGGTAATAACTGTCCCTGAACCTGGTGCTGTGGGACCCAAGACCCCTGTACCTCCTTCCTGATGGCAGCAGTGGGAAGAGAGCATGGCCTGGATGGTGGCATCTTGATGATGAAGAAGTTGTTTTCTTTTGGCAGAGCTCAAGTAGGTGGGCAGACTCGATTTAAGGCACATACAAAGCAATGTACAATCAGTACTTACTGATTCCAATGGTTGTGTAAAAACCTTTTAAGTCCACATGCTTGTTCAGTCTGATTTTCTGACAAACGCCAATTAAGTTATTACTCAGAAACCTTAGGAACCTTTTGTAACAATAGAAGGCAAACTGTTAGACTGTGTTAAGATTTCTAGCACCAGACTAAAAGAAACCATAAACAGAAGAGATTCTGCAGATGCTGAAAATCCAGAGCAACACACACCAAATGCTGGAGGAACTCAGCAGGTCAGGTGACATCTATGGAGGGGGAGCAAACAGTCGACCAGGGGGGAAAGGAAAGGAGGTGGGGAATAAAGATTAGCTTCATTTGTCACATACACATCGAAACGTCAAAACATACACTGAAATGCCTTGTTTGCATCAAACGACCAACACAGTCCAAGATGTCATTGTGACATGCAAGTGTCGACGAGGACATTAATTACCTTCTGTACCTAATAAAGTGGACACTGAGTGTATACTCAGGGTGTTCTGTTTCACCACTGTTGATCATGGTTGCTGTCGTCCCAGTCTGGCCATTCTCCTCTGACCTCTGTGCAATTTTACCACAGAACTGCCCTTCACTGGATGTTTTTTTTCATTTCTTACACCATTCTCGGTAAACTCTAGAGACTGTTGTGTGTGAAAATCCCAGGATAGCAGAAGCTCTGACGACCCTGTCTGGCACCAACCATCATTCCACAGTCAAAATAATTTTGAACACATTTCTTCCCCATTCTGATGATTGGTCTGAACAGCAAATGAACCTCTTGACCGTGGCAACATGCCTTTATGCATTTAGTTGCTGCCACACAATTGGCTGATTAGATACTTGCATTAACGGGCAGGTATAATAAAGTGACCAGTGAGTGTATATTAGCCGGTGTAAGAGAAATTCCAATATCCTGATCAATTAGAATGATGAAACTAATTAATTGTCTCAGATAATTTGTTTCATGCAACCTTACAATAATTCGGCCATTTTGAAATCACAGCTGAGGTCTCCTTGGGTGAGTTTTCTTAAACTTTAATCCTTCTTAACACAACAAGTTTAAACTTGAGTGATTTTAACTCACTGTAGTAGCTTCAAGCATTTTCTCCCTGGTAGCTATTCTTATTGCGTCAAGTCACCGATAACGGTTGGGAGTACGGTAAGCCTGAACCTATATGTCTCTGTGATATTTAATCAATAGTTGAACATCAGAGGGAATATCTTTTGGTCAATTAACAACAGTTGTCTCTGCCTTAGCAAATTCAAGGTCATTCATTCAACCTCCTTGATATCATTTATTCTTCAGAGGAAGGGCTTGCCACAGCTTACACTTGCTGGAAGTGAGTGTGGAGGCTTTTATGTGCATTTGCCATGGGGATGTCCGGTAATGAAACCCTTGTGGGACATTTTCCCTGTGGCTCGATTACATTTTTAGTGATATGAAAACCACAGAACACCTCTCACTTTTAAAGTGATAACTCTGCATTGATTTTTCACAATTGACATTGCATGTTACAGCAGAAATTGCACGGTTGCCATGTTGTCAATAGCCACGGAGATACATTTTCACATCGATTTTAAGAACAAGTAACATTTTTAATTGTTTTTCATTGCAGGTAACAACAGAGATAGTAATTGTTATTGTGACATCCTAAGTAAAAAATACAGAAAATCAGAAGAACACAGTAAGTTTATTTCACCTTAAAATCAACCAGATAAGAAGTTACACTCATTCGCTACTTTCAGGCACCTCCTTTACCGAATAAAGTGGCCACTGAGTGTATGTCCGTGGCTTCTACTGCTGTAATCCATCCACTTCAAGGTTCGATGTGTTGTGAATTCAGAGGTTCTCTTCTGCACACCACTGTTGGAACATGTGGTTATTTAAGTTATTGTTGGTTTTTTGTCAGCTTGAACCAGTCTGGCCATTCTTCCCTGACCTCTCTCGTTATTAAAGCGTTTTCACCCACAAAACTGCCGTTCACTGGATTTTTCTTTTGTTTTTCACACTATTCTCTGTGAACTCGAGACTGTTGTGTGTAAAAATCCCAGGAGATCAGCAGTTTCTGAGATAGTTAAACCATCCGTATGGCACCAACAATCATTCCATGGTCAAAGACACTCAGATCACATTTCTTCCCCATTCTGATGTTTGATCCAAACAACAACTGAACCTCTTGGCCATGTCTGCATGCTTTTTATGCATTGAGTTGCTGCCACATGAATGGCTGATTAGATATTTGCATTAACGAGTAGGTGTACAGATGTACCTAATAAAGTGGCCACTGAGTGTTTACTACTTGAGTTATTGTCAAATCATGTGTTGTTAACTGATTTGAAAATTTCCTCTTGACTGATGTCAAAACTTGTTTGCAGCTGTATGTATGATTTAATATCTTGCACGAAGTTCCCAAAGACATTGTAATTGGTTTCTTCTGGTGTAAAGTCAGTGACTGTAACCATTTAACATACTGGGGCTGTGTCTCCAAGTCCAGCACGTTTAATAAGGCATGGCAACAATTTCCGCTGTCTTCCGTTTATTTTTTTTTGCCATTTTCAATTATACCTTTCCACCCTACTATTTGTGTAATTTTCAAATCTGTCTGAGCTGACTTGTACTGCTGTTCTGCTGTTCACCACTGCACCGCATTGACAGATTACCTGACAAGCCATATCTGTTCAGCCCAGAAATGTGCAATAACACAGGGTCGTGACTCTATCGCATGTTGTGCACTTTATTTCCTCACAGTTCACTGAAGGCTGTCATCTGTTCTCTCAACTACCTATTGCCATATCATACATTAACCATTAATCTGCCGAACTGCCTTTGCAGC
The DNA here is from genome assembly GCF_963921235.1 of Mobula hypostoma. NCBI lineage: Eukaryota > Metazoa > Chordata > Chondrichthyes > Myliobatiformes > Myliobatidae > Mobula > Mobula hypostoma. Next base: position 7,931,299 of record NC_086112.1, on the reverse strand, counting down.
TGGCAATAATCTATCTATAGCACTCGACAAAGCAGATGGATCATTCTGTAGGTGATAACTAAAATGTTAAAGAACACATCGAGACGTAATGGGATATTAAACACTCACACTCAGTAGCCACTTTATTAGGTACATCTGTACACCTGTTCATTAATGCAAGTATCTAATCGGCCAATCGTGTGGCAGCAACTCAATGCATAAAAGCATGCAGACATGGTCAAGAGGTTCAGTTGTTGTTCAGGCCAGACATCAGAATGGGGAAGTAATGTGATCTAAGTGACTTTGACTGTGGAATGATTGTTGGTGTCAGACTGGGAGGTTTGAGTATCTCAGAAACTGCTGAATTGCCGATCTCCTAGGATTTGCACACACATTCGAGAGAATGGTGTGAGAAATGAACAAAAAAAAAATCCGGTGAGCAGCGGTCCTCTGGGCAAAAGTAACTTGTTAATGAGTGAAGTCAGAGAAGAACGGCCAGTCTGGTTCAAGCTGACAGTAACTCAAATAACCATCCATTGCAACAGTGGTGTGCAGAAGAGTGTCTCTGAACATACAACACATCAAATCTTGAAGAGAATGGGCTACAGCAACAGAAAACCACTAAAGTATACTCAGTGGCCACTTTATTAGATACAGGATGTACCTAATACGGGAGGGGAATAGAACAATGGCTTTATTTATTCCACATCCTTAAAACAAATCAGACAGCAGTACTCTCTGATAATGTGTTAACATGTTTCCAACAGAAAATATTGCTTTGAAATTCAAGTAGATTACAAAGTTCTAGGAGAGCTAATTTGTCAATTCCTTGTAAAACAATTGTGAGATAATTTAATGCAGAAATGAGCTGTCAAGCTTTTAATCAAAGTCTTTGTTCTTTTTGACACTGATGATTTTCAGGAGCATCTTGTTATGATCTATGCGCCAATTACTAAATTTGTTCATGCCTGACCATATTTTTTCCTTTTTATCTTAGACCATAAGGCATAAGAGCTGAATTAAGCCATGTGGCCCATTGAGTCTGCTCCACCATTCCATTATGGCTGACTTATTATCCCTCTCAACCCTATTCTCCTGCCTTCTCCTCATAATCTTTGACCCCCTTAATAATCAAGATCCTATCAACCTCCACTTTAATTATACCCAATGACTTGGCCTCCACAGCCATCTGTGGCACTGAATTCCACAGATTCACTAGCCTTTGGCTACAGAAATTCCTCATCTCTGTTCTCAATCATGACATCATGAAGACCCTAGAGAGGCTGGTTCTGGCTCACTTCCAACCTCTGGTCAGATCAGCCCTTGATCCCCTGCAGTTTGCCTACCAGGAGGTCACGTTGGAGTCAACGATGCAACAGCGCCTTTATTTCCTGCGGAGCATCAAGAAAGCTCACCTCTGTCCCAGGATACTGATGGACTTCTACTGCTGTACCATTGAGAGCATACTCACCAACTGCATCTCAGTGTGGTATGGCAATTGTCCTGTATCGGACCGCAAAGCACTCCAGCGGGTGTCGAAAACTGCCCAGCGGGTTATCGGCACCCAATTGCCCACCATTGAGAACATCTACCATAAATGCTGCCTGGGCAGGGTGAAAAGCATTATCAAAGACGCATCTCACCCTAACCATGGACTTTTTACTCTCCTCCCATCCGGTAGGCGCTACAGGAGCCTCCGCTCCCGCACCAGCAGGCTCAGGAAGAACTTCTTCCTTGAGGCTGTGACCCTGCTGAACCTCACATCACAGCGCTAAGCTGCATTGCACCCATATTGTACTGTCTCAGTACTTACATATTTGTGTGCTGTAGCACTTACTTTTTATTCGCAGTTATTTTGTAAATAATACTATTCTTTTGCACTCTCTGGTCAGATGCTAATTGCATTTCATTGGCTTTGTATATGTACTCAGCACAATGACAATAAAGTTGAATCTAATCTAATCTACCTGCTGAACAGAGCCTATGCCCATTTGGATAAGCAGGGCAGCACTGTGAGGATCATGTTTTTTGATTTCCCAAGTGCCTTCAATACCATACAGCCCTCATTGCCGGGGGGGGGGCGAAAAGTTCCATTCAATGCAGGTTAGCACTTCCATTGTATCCTGGATAATGGACTACCAGACTAGCAAACCACAGTTTGTGTGGCTTCAGGGCTGTGTATCAGACATGGCTGTAAGCAGCACTGGGGCTCACAGGGGACTGTATTGGCTCCTTTCCTGTTTAACCTGTATGCATCGGACTTTAGATACAACACTGAGTCATATCATCTGCAGAAATTTTCTGATGACTCAGCAATAGTTGGGTGTATAGAAGGAGGACGGGAGGATGAGTGTAGGGCAAATGGTGCAAGTTGAATCATCTGCAGCTCAGCATTAATAAGACAAAAGAGATGGTGATGGACTTTAGGAAGACTAAGCCTGCACTGTTCCTATTACTATTGATGGTGAGGACGTGGATGTGGTGAGGACCTACAAGTACCTGGAGCTGCACCTGGATGACGGACTTGAGTGGAGCACCAACACAGAGGCTGTGTACAAGAAGAACCAGAGTCACCTCTCCTTCACATGTTCTATCAGTCTGTTGTCGTCAGTACTATCATCTATGCGGTGGTGCACAGGTGATGCCAACATGCTCAATAAACTGTTTAGAAAGGCTGGCTCTGTTATAGGAGTCAAATTGGAGGCTGTGGTAGAACAAAGGGCCCTACGGAAAATCCTGGCAATTCTGGGCAATGTTTCTCACCTTCTGGATGCCACCTTGGCTGAACACAGGAGCAATTTTAGTCATAGACTAAGACAACTGCACCGCTCCAAAGAATGCAGTATGAGGCTATTCTTACCCTTGGCCATTAGACTCTATAATAGAGTCAACCAATAGCTGGGGAAGCATTGACTCTGTCCTGCTGGACTGTTTGTGGGTAACTTTTTAAAAATAATTTCTTACTACTCTTCTAATATTTGTAGCTGTGCACTTGTAATGAGACTGTAATTTCCTTTGGGATCAATAAAGCATCTATCTATCTATCTATCTAAATGGATGCCCCTCTATTCTGAGGCTGCGTCCTCTGGCCCTAGACTTCTCCACTATAGGGAACATCCTCTCCTTGTTACATACAGAAGTGATCTATCTATGTCTCCAAACATTATGAGCAAGTTTTTATAAGTCATATATTTAAACATGTTTTATATATATAAGCTCCACTTGGAATAACTTGTTCAGCATTTTGTTCTGGTGCTGTCTCCTCAATGTTGTTCTAACGTAGGCTCACATCCAGTTTCCCCCTATAATCTTGGAAATAACTGCTCTCCATATCCTATTAGCTTTCCAAACTTTCAAAAAAAGAATCACTAATGTAGTGCTTCAAATATTTTGTGTAAATGAAGTCCTCAGGTCAGACAACATTTACAGAGAGGAATAAACAGTCAATGTTTCGGGCCGAGATCCTATCAGGAGTAGAAAGGAAGGGAGAAGGAGCCAAAATGAAAAGGCGGTGAGGGGAAGGAGTAAAAGCTAGCAGGTGATTGGAGAAGCCAGGTGAGAGGGAAAGTGGCCGGTTGGGTAGGGTTGGGGGGGGATGAAGTAAGAAGCTGGGAGATGATAGGTGGAAGAGGTGAAGTGCTGAAGAAGAACTCTGATTGGAGAAGAGAGTTGACCTTGAGAGGAAAGGAAGGAGGATGTGTACCAGAGGGCGGTGATGGGCTAGTAAGGAGGAGAGGGGTGAGAAGAAAACCAGAGTAGAAATAGAAAAGGGGAGAAACATAGAAAACCTACAGTACAATACAGGCCCTTTGGCCCACAATGCTGTGCCAAACATGTACTTGCTTTAGAAATTACCTATGGTTACCTATAGCCCTCTATGTTTCTAAGCTCCATGTACCGAAGAAGCAGGGAGGGAAGGCAGAGAATTAACTAGAAGTCAGAGAAATTATTGTTGATGCCATTGGGTTGTAGTCACCCAGACAGAATATGAGGTATTACTCCACCAACATGAGTGTGTCCTCATTGTGGAAATGAGGAAGCCATGACAGACATATATAAATGCGAATGGGAAGCTGAATTGAAATAGGTGGCCACTGGGTAATCATGTTGAGGCAGGTTATGTAGATTTTGACTTAGCCCAAAAGAAGGAAAAGAGAAGAAAGGGAAATCAGCAAACTGAATCCTAAATTGGGCCGGTGTTGAAGCATATCAACTCCTTTCTGAGTGGTGACTAGGATCTGCTCTAATTTACTTACCGAAGCAACAGGTCTACAGCAGATGCTATCTCATTGACTCCTCACACAACCCTGAACATCTTGACAGCAAAGATACATACATCAGGATGCTCTTTATCAATTACAGCTCAGCATTTAATGCCATCATCCCCTCAGAGACCAAGACCTGGGACCCAATACCCTCTTGTGTAATTGGATCCTGGATTTCCTCACTTGTAGTCCCCAGTTAGTTTGGATTGGCAAAACCACCCCCTCCACAATCTCCATCAGCACAGGAGCACCACAGAGATGTGTACTTAGCCCCCTGCTCTACCTGCTTTACACATATGATTATGTAGCTAAGTACAGCTCCAACACCATACACTAGTTTGCTGATATTACCACTGTTGCGACCTGTATCAAAGGTAGTGATGAATCAGCATACAGGAGGGAGTTTGAAAATTTGGCTGAGTGGTGTAATGACAATAACCTCTCACTCAATGTCAAGGAACTGATAGTAGACTTCAGGAGAGGGAATCCAGAGGTCCATGAGACATTAATCATCGGAGGATCAGAGGTGGAGGGGGTCAGTAACTTTAGATTCCTCAGTGTCACTATCTCAGAGGACCTGTCCTGGACCCATCATATAAATAGAATAGCAAAGAAAATAGTACAGTACCTCTACTTCCTCAGGAATCTGTGGAGATTTGGCATGTCATCAAAAACCTTGGCAAACTTCTATAGATATGTGTACTGATTGGCTGCATTACGGCCTGGTATGGGAACACCAATACCTTTGAGTGGAAAATCCTACAAAAGGTAGTGGATTCGATCCAGTACAGCACGGGTAAAGCCCTCCCAATCATTGAGCACATCTACATGAACTGTTGCTGTAGAAAAGCAGCATTCATCATCAAAGATCCTCACCACCCAGGCCATGCTCTCTTCTCACTGCTGCCATCAGGTAGAAGGTACAAGTGCCCCAGGACTCGCACCAACAGGTTCAAGAACAGTTACTACTCCTCAACTAACAGGCTCTTGAACAGAAGGGGATAACTAAGCTTATACTATTTCTGGTGATTCCACAAATGATGGTTTCACTTTAAGGTCTCTTTATCTTGTTATTTCATGCTCGTTATTTATTGCTATTTAGTTATATTTGCATTTGCACAGTTTCTTGTTTGTTGATCCAGTATACAGTTACTGTTCCATTGATTTGCTAAGTATGCCTGCAGGAAAAAGAATTTCAGGGTTGTATGTGGTAACATGTATGTACTCTGATAATAAATTTTATTTTGAACATGGATGCCCAGGAACAAAATGGGAATGGTTGTTGTGTTTTGACGTGTTTGGAAGGTTGTCACCAGTGGAGTTCGACAGAGCTCTGTGCTCCCTTTTTGCATGATATATTAATAACTTGGATTGAAACATAGAAGATATACAGATGGTTGATTATGAGACTAGCGGAAGAGTGGAAGGGGCTGGATTGTACAAACAGAATTCAGTTAAGAGAAATGCCTGCAATATGTAACCAAAGGCAGTTAAGACGCTCCTAGATTGGAGAATGAGTGTGTAAGGAATGGAGGGATATGGCCATTCAGAATCAGAATCAGATTTAATATCATCGGCATATATTGTGAAATTTGTTGTCTCTGCGGCAGCAGTACAAGGCAATACATAATAATAGAGAGAGAGAGAAACTGTGAATTAAATAGTTAAATTAAATAATGAGTGCAAAGTAAAAATAAAGTAGTGACGTAGTATTCATGGGTTCATTGTCCATTCAGAAATCGGATGGCAGATGGAAGAGGCTGTTTCTGAATCGTTGCATGTGTGCTTTCAGGTTCCTGTACCTCCTTCCTGATGGTAACAAGAAAAGGGCACGTCTTAGTTGCTGATTGTCCTTAATGATTGATACCTTGGAGGCTAGTGCCCATGATGGAGCTGACGAAGTTTACAACTCTCTGCAATTTACTTCGATACTACGCGGTATCAACACCACCCACCCCCAGACCAGAGAGTGATGCAGCCAGTTAGCATTCCCTCCATGGTAGGTAGGAGAATTAGTTCAGTTAAGCATCTAATTCTTAGTACAATGATTTTGGCACTACATGGTAGGTCAGACAGCCTTTTCCTGTGCTGTACTGTTCTACATTCCAAATTTTTGATTATGTGTTTGGTCAGGTGCCACAAGGCAAGGGAAAGCACAAAAGACAAGAGGATATTGAGAGGTATGTAAGAATCTCTTTTTTTCCCAGTCCTGATGAAGGGCTTTGGCTTGAAACATCGACTGTACTCTTTTCCATAGATGCTGCCTGGCCTGCTGAGTTCCTCCAGCATTTTGTGTGTGTTGCTTGGATGTCCAGCATCTGCCGATGTTCTCTTGTTTGTGGAAGAAACACACCTTGTCTTTGTCAGGGATGTTTCTGGGCTGGTGACATTGCATATAGCATAGCTATGGATGACCTAAAGTGAGAACCAGTCTTCAGGAAATAAAACCTGTAAAAGTGGAATTAAAATGGGTGGCCACTGGCGGATGGAGCGTAGGTGCTCGGCAAAGTGGTCTTCCAATCTACTTTGGGCCTCACTGATATACCAGGAGCACTGGACTCAGTATATAATCCCAACAGACTGACAAGGGAAATGTTGCCTCACCTGGAAGAACTGTTTAGGGCCCAGGATGGTAGTGAGGGTGGAGGTGTAGGGGCAGGCATAGCACTTGTTCTGCTTGCAAGGATAAGTGCCAGGAGGGAGATCAGTAGGGTGCTTCGAATGGACATGGGAGTCGCATAAGGAGTAGAAACATAGAAAATAGGTGCAGGAGTAGGCCATTCGGCCCTTCGAGCCTGCACCGCCATTTATTATGATCATGGCTGATCATCCAACTCAGAACCCAGCCTTCCCTCCATACCCCCTGACCCCTGAAGCCACAAGGGCCATATCTAACTTCCTTTTAAATCCTATTTAAGTGATCCCTACCAAAAGCAGAAAGTCGGGGAGGGGGTGGGAGGGAAAGGCGTGCTTGGTGGTGGGATACTTTTGGAGATGGCGGAAGTTCCAGAGAATTCTGGAAGCGGGATCTCCCAGTGGCTGCCCATTTTAATTGCACTTCCCGTTCCCATTCCGATATGTCATTCCATGGCCTCCTCTGTTGTTGCGACGAGGCCACACTCAAGTTGGAGGAATAACACCTTATATTCTGTCTGGATAGCCTCCAACCTGATGGCATGAACATCGATTTCTCCAACTTCCAGTAATGACCCACCCCACCCTCTCCTTCACCAGTCCCCACCCCCTTTTCCCTCTTTCGCCTTAACTCTTTTCCTGCCCATCACCTCCCTCTGGTGCTCCTCCCCACCTTTCTTTCTTCCATGGCCTTCTATCCTCATCCATCAGACTTCCCTTCTCCAGCCCTGTATCTCATTCACCAATCAACTTCCCAGCTATTTACTTCATCCCTGCCCTTCATAGTTTCACCTATCACCTCATGTTTCTCTCTCCCCTGCCAACATTTAAACCTACTCCTCAGTTTTCTTTCTCCAGTCTTGCTGAACAGTCTTGGCCCGAAAAGTCGACTGTGCTTTTTTCTGTAGGTGCTGCTGGACCTGCTGAGCTCCTCCAGCATTTTGTGTGTGTTGCTCTGGACTTCCAACATCTGCAGGTTCTCTCTTGTTTCTGACTTTGTCCTATCTTGTCCTGTAGCACCAAGTACTCCATAACCTCATCCTTAATTATTGACTCCAACATCTTCCCAACCACTGAGGTCAGGCTAACTGACCTATAATTTCCGTTCTTCTGCCCCCCTCCCTTCTGGAAGAGTGGAGTGACATTTTCAATTTTCCAAACCTCTGGCACCATGCCAGAGTCCAATGATTTTTGAAAGATGATTACTAATGCCACCACAGTCTCTACCTCTATCTCTTTCAGAACCCTAGGGTGCAGTTCATCTGGTCTGGGTGACTTGTACCCTTAGGTCTTTCAGCTTTTTGAGCACCTTCTCCTTTGTAATAGTAACTGCACTCACTTCTCTTCCCTCAAACACTTCAAGATCTGGCACACTGCTGATGTCTTCCACAGTGATGACTGATGCAAAATACTCATTTAGTTCATTAGCCATCTCCTTCTACCTGGCCTCATTTTCTAACAGTTCTATATCCAATCTCATCTCTCTTATTTTTTGTACTCGAAAAAGCTTTTACTATCCTCTTTGATATCGTTTGCTAGCTTGCTTTCACATTTCATCTATTCCCTCCTAATAATTCTTTTAGTTGCTCTCTGTAGGTTTTCAAGAGCTTCCCAATCCTCTCTTCTCGCTAATCTTTGCTTTGTTGTATGTCCTCTCTTTTGCTTTGACTTCCCTTGTCAGCCACGGTTGTACAATTTTGCAATCTCCTCTTCATCTCCTTTGTAAATGAACATCCCTCAACTCTGAGGTTTTGCCCTCTGGTCCTAGACTCCCACATTATAGGAAACATCTTCACATCCACCCTATCTAGACCAGTCAACATTTGATAGGTTTCAATGAGATCCCTCCTCATTCTTCTGAATTCCAGTGAGTACAGGGCCCAGAGCCATCAAAGCTCCTAATATGATAAAGCCTTTCATTCCCAGAATCATCTGTGTGAACCTCCTTTGAACACTCTCCAATGTCAGCACATCATTTCTTAGATAAGGAGCCCAAAACTGCTCACAATACTTCAAGTGAGACCTCACCAATGCCTTATAAAGGCTCAACATTACATTTTTGTTTTAATATTCCAGTGTTCTCAAAATGAATGCTGACATTACATTTGCCTTCCTCACCACTGACTCAAACTGCAAATTAACCTTTAGGGAATCCTGCATGTGGACTCTCAAGTCCATTTGCACCTCGGATTTTTGAATTTTCTCCGGTTTGGAAAACAGTATACGCTTTTATTCCTTCTACCAAAGTGCATGATCATACACTTCCTGACACTGTATTCCATCTGCCACTTCCTCATCCATTCTCTTAATCTGCCTAAGTCCTTCTGCAGCCTCCCTGCTTCCTCAACACTACCTATCTTTGTATGTCTGCAACCTTGGCCACAAAGCCATCAATTCCTTCATCCAAATAATTGACATATAACGTAAAAGGAAGCCGTCCCAACACCAACCACTGACTAGTCACAAGCAACCAATTAGAGAAGGCTCCCTTTATTACACTCTTTGCCTCCTGTCAATCAGCCAATGCTCTAACTATGCTGGAATCTTTCCTGTAATACCATGGGTTCTTATCTTGGTTAGCAGCCTCAAGTGCTGCACCTTATCAAAGGCCTCCTGAAAATCCAAGTAGGCAACATCCACCAATTCTCCTTTGTCCATACTGCTTGTTATTTCCTGAAAGAATTTCAACAGATTTGTCAGGCGAGATTTTCCCTTAAGGAAACCATGCTGACTTTGGCCTATTTTATCATGTGCCTCCAAGTACCCTGAAACCTCATCCTTAACAATTGACCCCAACATCTTCCAGACCACTGAGGTCAGGCTAACTGGCCTATAATTTCCTTTCTTCTGCCCCCCCCCCTTCTTGAAGAGTGGAACGACATTTGCAATTTTTCAGTCCTCCTGAACTATCCCTGATGCAGAGTTTTGGCCTGAAATGTCAACTGTTTATTCCCCTCCATTGATGCTTCCTGGTCTGCTGAGTTCCTCCAGCAATATGTGTGTGTTGCTCTGGATTTCCAGCATCAGCAGAATTTCTTGTGTGCAGATGAATGCTCCTTGTATTAACACAGTGTTACAGATGTATCTTTGCCACTTAATGCACAGTTCGGGACAGCAGACATCCCACCCTGCAAAAACTCACTTCAGGGAGGTAGCACCATCAATTTGCGGGAGACTTCCAGGAGAGGTGCGATGTCTGCAATAGAGTAGGTCCTTAGCAGCTGGCCAGCTAGTTTAAATAATGTTAGCTATGCTAATGAACGAATGACACCTGTTAAACTCACCTCAACACGTCTTTTACAGTCTTAACCCCCCATGGGCAATAGAAAAGTCACTGTTGCAAACAGTGCAGCGAGCAACACTGTCATTATTTTGACCCCTATTAGGCAGGGCTACACTTTAGTGTAGTCTGGGGTGACGTACGTTTTATATTTTGTTTGGAACACTCTGCCATGGCGCGCTCTGGCTCTCTCTCGCTCTCTCTCTCTCTCTCTCGTGGTCGCTCGCACGCTCTCAAGCACTCTCTCTTGTTTTTCTCTCGCTCGCTCTCAAAAAAATTGATTTCCGTGATATTGTATATAATTTGCGGGCATCAGGGAGCCACTATTCAAATGCGGGAGACTCCCGGAAGTTCCGGGAGAGGTGGGATGTCTGGGACAGATCTGTTTTGTTGCTGAACCTCCTGCTTAGTTGTACAGTTTTATTCATGGAATTATCCTTCAACACTGGAGCAAAAGGGGTATATTTTGGGTGTATGGAATTTGTACTCAAGTGACTTTTGGAACAGACATTAGTTTTGAATATTCACAGTGGAGCTGCTAGATGGGATGTGCTGCCATTGTAAATATGCAATACTGTAAATTTATCTGACTATATTTTAAATGTTAAAGTTGAATAGGTGATTATAGCAATCAAAACTGTTGTTAATCATTTATGAGAATCAAATCGGGTTTAATATCACTGGCGTATGTCATGAAATTTTTTAACTTTGCATCAGCAGTACAATGCAATACATGATAAATATATTTTTAAAAACTATGAATTACAGTAAGTGAGTGTGTGTATATATATAGTGCAAAAACAGTAATGAAAAAGTAGGTAGTGTTCATGGCCTTCCAGAAATCGGATGGCAGAGGGGAAGAAGTTGTCCCTGAATTGTTGAGTGTGTGCCTTCAGGCTCCTCCTGTACCTCCTTCCAGATGGTAACGATGAGAAGAGGGGATGTCCTGGCTGGTGGGGGTCTTTAATGACAGACATCACCTTTCTGAGGCATCGCTCCTTGACGATGTCTTGGATAATATGAAGGCTAGTAGTCACGAAGGAGCTGACAAATTTTACAACTTTCTGCAGTTGACTTTGATCCTGTGAAGTGCCCCCCCCATACCAGAGGGTGATGCAGCCAGTCAGAATGCTCTCCACTGTACATCTGTAGAAATGATTAGATTTGTGTTGAAGTATAAAACACCGTGTCAAGTGAGTGTGACTCTCTTGGGCTCCCCCTGTCCTGGAGATTTCCTGTGTGAATATGGATTCTATAGAATCCCAGTTAGAGCTTCTGCATGGCTCAGTTTTAGTCCTGTACGTTTATACTTCCGTAAAAATGGCATGACAGGTTAATTAGGTGTCAAAAATGCTGATGATGTGCTTTTCCCTATTGAATGAGGCATAATAACTGCTCAAAACAGTGGTTAGACTTCTGTTCGAGGATTGTCTTGGTTTCTGGACACCATATTACAGGATAGTGATTGTGTAAGTAAGGGCACAGGGGAGAGCAATGATGGTGGTGCTGGGTCTGTAAAATCTTTGCATTGAGGAAAGACTGAATGCTTTTCTTGGCAAAAAAAGAGGGTGAGGGAAATTTTGATGTGATTACAGGTCAGGGTGTCAGAGTTCAGAGTTCAAGTCTGGTGTCCTCTCTCCGGATCATTCGGGAGGCTAAAGGGGTAATAGACAGGGCATATAGAGAGGTAGTTACACCCAAGGTGCAAGACATAGGAAGCTGGGTGACTGGAAGGGGAAAGGGGTTAAGGAGCTGGTGCAGACTACCTCTGTGGTCATCCCCCTCAACAATAGATACTGTATATTAGTTTGGATACTGTTGGGGGGGGGGCGGGGGTTGACCTAACGGGAAAGTCACAGTGGTCATGCCTCTGGCACTGAGTCTGTCTCTGTGACTCAGAAGGGAAAGGGGAAGAAGAGGCATGCTGTAGTGATGGGGGATTCTTATTCAGGGAAAAGGACAGGAGGTTCTGTGGGCGAGAACGAGATTCCCAGATGGTGTGTTGCCTCTTGGGTGCCAGGGTCCAGGATATCTGGGATCGGGTCCTCAGCATTCTCAAGTAGGAGGGTGAACAGCCAGAAGTCGTGATCCATGTAGGTACCAATGACGTGGGTAGGACGGGTGACAAGGTTCTGCAGAGGGAGTTCAGGGAGTTAGGTGCTAAGCTAAAGAGCAGGGTTGTGATCTCAGAGTTGTGTCACTTGCCAGAGATGCCAGAACTAGGAAGTTTATACAGTTTAATATGTGGCTAAGAAGTTAGTGTAGGAGGGAAGGCAGAAGATTTTTGGATCATTGGTCTCTCTTCCAGGGAAGGTGGAACCTGTACAGAAGGGATAGTTTGCACCTGATCTGGAGGGGGACTAATATCCCAGTGGGAATGTTTGCCAATGCTGCACCGTGGGGTTTAAACTAGAGGTGCAGGGGGATAGGAACCAGAGTGCCAGAACAGTGGTGAGGTTGTGGAGGCAGATGTTGGTAAGACTTCAGACAAAGTTAGGAATCAAAAGATTGAGCATGGTGTAACTAGTGTCCTGAGCTGCCTATATTTAAGTGCAAGAAGTATCATAGGAAAGTCAGATGATAGTGCGGTTTACAAACAGAGGCAATGTAAAGTGAGGAGAGGCTGTTGTCAGGGCAAAATTGCAGTCGATAGGATGAGTTGCAACGTAAAAGGTTGACAAAATTGAAGAGGGTGACTACAGGACTGAAGGTGTTGTATCTGAATGTGCATAGTATAAGGAATAAGGTAGATGAACTTGCAGCACATTTGCAGATTGGCAGGTATGATGCTGTACGCATCACTGAATCATGGCTGAAAGTATATAACTAGGAGCTTAATATCCAAGGATACACATTGTATGGAAAGGACAGCCAGGAAGGCAGAGGAATGGCATTGCTCTGCAGGGAAAAATGAAATCAGGTCATTAGAAAGAGGTATTATGGGGTTGGAAGGTGTTGAATCATTGTGGATAGAGCTAAGGAACTGCAAGGTTAAAGAGACCTTGATGGGAGTTGGTATATAGACCCCAAGTAGTAGGAACGATGTGGCCTACAAATTACAATGGGAGATAGAAAATGCATGCCAAAAGGGCAATGTTACAATAGTTATGTGGGACATCAATATGCAGGTAGATTGGGAAAATCAGGTTGGTGCTGGATTACAGGAGGGTTAATTTCTAGTGTGCCTACGGGATGCCTTTTTGGCGCAGCTCATGGTTGAGCCCAGTAGAGGATCAGCTACTCTGGATTGGGTGTTGTGCAATGAACCAGAATTGATTAGAGAGTTTAAGGTAAAAGAACCCTTATGGGAAGTGATTATAATATGATCAAATTCACCCAGAAATTTGGGAAGGAGAAGCTAAAGTCAGATGTATCAGTATTACAATGGAGTAAAAGGAATTACAGAAGCATGAGAGAAGAGTTGGCCAGATTTGATTGGAAAAGAACACTGGCAGAGATGACAGCAGAACAGTACTGGCTGGAATTTCTGGAAACAATTTAGAAGGCACATGATACATACACAGGTATACCAAAGAGGAAATAGTATTCTAAAGGAAAGGTGATGCAAAGGTAACTAACAAGAGAAGTCAAAACCAACATAAAAGCTAAAGAGAGGGCATATAAAGAGCAAAAATTCATTGAAAGTTTGAGGATTGGGGAGCTTTTAAAAACCAACAGAAGGCAACAAAAAAGTCATTAAGAAGGTAAAGATGGAATACGAAAGTAAGCTAGCCAATAATATAAAAGAGGATACCAAAAGTTTCTTCAGGTACTTAAAGTGCAAAGGAGAGGCGAGAGTGGATATTGAACAACTGGAAAATGATGCTGGAGAGGTAGTAATGAAAAACCGGACAAACTGAATAAGTATTTTGCATCAGTCTTCGCTGTGGAAGACACTAGCGGCATGGTGGAAGTTCCAGGTATCGGGGGGCATGAAGTGCGTGAAGTTACCTTAACTAGAGAGAAGGTTCTTAGGAAACTGAAAGGTTTGAAGATAGGTAAGAGAGGCAGAAGAACAGACTAGGCCAATTAGTCTGACCTCAGTGGTTGAGAAGGTGTTGAGTCTATAATTAAGGATGAGGTCTCATATTTAGAGGCACATGGTAAAATAGGTCATAGTCAGCATGGTTTCCTCAAGGGAAAATCTCGTCTCAGAAATATATTGGAATTCTTTGAAGAAGTAACAAGCAGGATAGACAAAAGAGAATCAGTTGATGTTGTGTACTTGGATTTTCAGAAGGCCTTTGACAAGGTGCCACAGATGAGGCTGCTTCACAAACGTTAAGCCCATGGTGTTACAGGGAAAAACTCTAGCATGGATAAATCAAGGGTTGATTGGCAGGAGGCAAAGAGTTCCACAGGGGTCGTTGTTGGGACTGATTCTTTTTATGTTATATGTCAATGATTTGGATGATGAAATTGATGACTTTGTTGCAAAGTTTGCAGACAATATGAAAATAGGTGGAGGGGCGGGTAGTTTCGAAGAAGTAGAGAGGCTACAGAAGAAATTAGACAGATGAGGAGAATGGGCAAAGAAATGGCAGATGGAATACAGTGTCGGGAAGTTTGGTAGAAGAAATTAAATTATTGACTATCCTCTAAATGGAGAGAAGATTCAAAAAACTGAGGTGCAAAGGGACTTGGGAGTCTTTGTGAAGGTCTTTGTAAAGGTTAATTTGCAGGTTCAACCTGTGGTGAGGAAGACAAATGCAATGTCAGCATTCATTTCAAGAGAACTAGATACAAAAGCAAGGATGTAATGTTGAAATTTTATAAAGCACTGGTGAGGCCTCACTTGGGGAATTGTGAGCAGGTTTGGGTCCCTTATCTTAGAAAGGATGTGTTGAAACAGAAGAGGGTTAAAAGGAGGTTTACGAAAATGTTTCCACGATTGAATGGCTTGTCACATGAGTGTTTGATGGCTCTGGGCCTGTATTCCCTGGAATTTCGAACGATTGAATGGTGAAAGATCTTGATAGAGCGGATGTGGAGCAGATGTTTCCTATGCTGGGAGAGTCTAAGAGCAGAGGACACAGCCTCCGAGTAGAGGACCATCCTTCCAGGACGGAGATCAGCAGGACTTTCTTTAGCCAGAGTGTTGTGAATCCGTGGAACTCTTTGTCATGGGCAGCTGTGGTGGCCAAGTTTTTATGTATATTTAAGGCAGGGGTTGGTCAGGGCATGGAGGGATATGGGAAGAAGGCAGGAGCTAGGGGCTGAGAGGAAAATTGGATCAACTATTATGAAATGGCAGAGCAGATCCAAAGAGCCAAATGGCCTAATTCTGCTCTTGTATCTTATGGTCTTACGGCCTTATTTCAGTATTTATGAAGGAAAAGAATATGGAAGACCTAGAGACCACTGCTGAGCGTATAACGATGTTAGGATATTTAGAAGTCAAGGAGGAGGAAGTGAAGTTGAAAACACAAACACAAGGAAATCTGCAGATGCTGGAAATTCAAGCAACACACACAAAATGCTGGTGAACGCAGCAGGCCAGACAGCATCCATAGGAAACACAGTCGACGTTTCGGGCTGAGACCCTTCGTCAGGACCTGAAACTTCGACTGTGCTTCTTCCTATGGATGCAGTCTGGCCTACTGCATTCCACCAGGAAGTGAAGTATTGGGCCTCCTAATGAGTATTAAGGTGGATAAGTCCCCAGGTTATTGAATGAGGCAAAGGTGAGATTGCTGGGCCTTTAACAGTATCCTTGTCTCCGCTCTAGCCACAGGCAGGATTCTGGAGGATTGGCAAGTGGCCAATGTTGTGCTTCTACTTAAGAAGGGAACAAGGAAAAATCCTAGGAACTATGGACTAGTGAGTCTCATGTCAGTTGTAGGGAAATTGCTGGAGAAAATTTTAGGGATTGGATATATGCACATTGGAAACCCATGGCCTAATTAAGGAGAGCCAGCATGGTCGTGCCTTACCGACGTGGTTGCCTGTTTTGACAAGATGACGAGAGAGATTGATGAGGGTAGGGCAGTGGATGTTGTCTACATGGATTTTAGTGAGGCGTTTGAGAATTCCCTGATGGGAGGCTAATCCAGAAGATGAAATTGTATGGGATCCATGGTGAATTGGCTGTTTGGATTCAGAACTGACTTGTGGATAGAAGACAGAAGGTTGTGGTTGAGGGGACTTATTCGAGCAGGAGGTCTCTAATTAGTGGTGTTCCATAGGGATCTGTGTTGTTTGTAATGTATATAAATGACCTGGATGAAAATATAAATGGGTGGGTTAGTAAATTTGGGGATGGTACCAAGATTGGTGGAGCTATAGATAGTGTAGTGTAGGTCAGTTGCAGATATGGGCTGAGAAATGGCAGATGGAGTTTAACCCAGATAAATGTGAGTTGTTTTGCCTCTAAATGGCAAACGCTGAGCAGAGAGATCCAAGTTTATAGCTCCTTGAAAGTGGCTACACAGGTCAATAAGGTGGTTAAGAAGTTTATGGAATGCTTGCTTCTATTAGTCAAGGCACTGAGTTCAAAAGTCAGGAGGTGATGTTGCAGCTTTATACTCTGGTTAGGCCACATCTGGAGTATTGTGTACAGTTCTGGTCACCTCACTACTGAAAGGATGTTGAGGCTTTGGAGAGGGTGCAGAAGAGGTTTACCACGGTGCTGCCTGGTTTTGAGACTAGATAAACTTGAGTTGTTTTCTCTGGAGAGTCGGAGGCTGAAGGGAGATCTGATTGAGGGTTACAAGATTATGAGAGGCATAGATAGAATGAGCAGAGGGTATCTGTTTCCCAGGGTTGATATGTCTAATAACAGAGGGCGTGCATTGAAGGTGAAAGGGGACAGTTTTTTTTTACTCAAAGAGTTGTGGATGCCTGGAATGCGTCGCCTTCTACGGTGGTAGAGGTAAATGTATTAGAGGCTTTTAAGAGATGTTTGGATAGGGACATGGATGTAAGGAAGATGGAAGTAGGAGGGATTAACGTTTGGGTTTTTTTGATTTACTTTTTAACTGTTTCAGCACAACTTTTTGGGCTGAATGTCCTGTTCCTGTGCTGTACTCTTCTGTTTTCTATGTTCTATGGGCCATAGGAAAAAGGGAAGGAGGAGTGGACCCAGGCGGAGGTGATAGGTCGGTATGAAGAGGAAAGATGCCAAAGTGGGGAATAGAAGAAGATGGGAGGGGGAGGGAAAAAGTTGTTTAGGTGAAGAAATCTGGTTCATGCCATCTGGTTGGAGGCTACCCAGAAGGAATATAAATTGTTGCTCATGGTATTACAGGAAAGATTCTAGCATGGATAAAGCAGTGGCTGATTGGCTGGAGGCAAAGGGGGGAATAAAGGGAGCCTTTATTTACTGGCTGCCAGTAACTAGTGGTGTTCCACAGGGTTCTGTATTCAGACAATTCTTTTTACATTATATTTTAATGATTTGGATGATGGAATTGATGGCTTTATTGCAAAGTTTGCAGTCAATATGAAGATAGGTGGAAGGACAGGTAGTTTTGAAGAGGTGGAAAGGCTACAGAGGACTTAGGTAGATTATGATAATGGTTAAAGAAATGACAGATGGAATACAGTGTTGGGAAGTGTATGGTCATGCACTTTGGTCAAAGAAATAAAAGAGTTGACTACTTCCTAAATGAAGAGAAAATACAAAAAGCTGAGGTGTAAAGGGACTTGGGAGTCCTTGTGCAGGGTTCCATAAAGGTTAATTTGTAGGTTGAGTCTGTGGTGAGGAAGACAAATGTAATAGTAGCATTGATTTCAAGAGAACTAGAATATAAAAGCAAGCATGCAATGTTGAAACTGTATAAAACACTGGTGAGGCCCCTTGGAGTATTGTGAGCAGTCATGGCACAATATCTTAGAAAGGATGGGTTGAAACTGGGGAAGCTTCAAAGAAGTGTGGTGCATGGCCACACTTTTGGGCATTGGGCTAGTGATCTGAAGGTCATGGGTTTGAGCCTTGGCCAAGGCAGCGTGTGTGTCCTTGAGCAAGGCACTTCACCACACATTGCTCCAGTCTACCCAGCTGAAAATGGGTATCGGCAGAAATGCTGGGGGTTCACCTCGCGATAGACTGGCATCCTATCCGGGGGAGGAGTCTCGTACTCTCAGTCACTTCACGCCACGGAAACTGGCATAAGCACTGGCCTGATGGGCCACAAGGCTCGTGACAGACTTTAATCTTTAATGCTTCAAAGAAAGTTCATGAAAATGATTCCAGGATTGAATGGTTTGTCATATGAAGTGTGATTGATTGACAGAGTAAGGCGTGACCTTATTGAAACCTATTGAATGGTGGAAGGCCTTGATAGAGTGGATGTGGAGAGGATGTTTCTTATTGTGGGAGAACCTAAGGTCAGAGGACACAGGCTCAAAATAGAGGGGTGGCCCTTTAGAATGGAGGTGAGGAGGAATTTCTTGAGCCAAAGAGTGGTGAATCTGTAGAATTCTTTCCCACAGACAGCTGTGGAGGCCAAGTCTTTTGCAGATGTTGATAGATTCCTGATTGGTCAGCGCATGAAGGGATATGGGAAGAAGGCAGGAGATTGGGGATTAAAGGAAAATTGGATCAGTCATGATGAAATGGCAGAACAGACTCGATGGGCCAAATGGCCTAATTCTGCTCCTATAACTTACTTATGGTAAGCAAGTTTGTACAGGTTCCTTCCCGTGTGCACATTGGATTCTTCCAGGTACTCTTGTTTCCTCCTACAGTGCAAAGACATACCAGTTAGTGGGTTAAATGTTCATTGTAAATTGTCCATGAGTAGGCGAGGGTTAAATTGGTCGGTTGCTGGGTGATGGGGCTCAAAGGGCCTGTTCCACGCTGCATCTCTGAAAAAAAAATTGATTGCCTATTTTTCAACTGGCACAAATATGATGGGCCAATTATATATTTTAAATTGCATTTGTCATAATGTGCCAAAATTCTTCATGTCTGTTTGAATCACTGTTGCCAAATTTGTATCATTCCCAGATTTCAAAATCATAATTCCAATATCAAGTTACAATTATGCATCTACAACAAGGAAGAGAGTGATCCAACTTGGGGGGGGGGAGGGGTCACACTACATATATCAGCATGCCATCTAAAACTTTGACAAAGTCTGTAGATGCACAGTGGAGACTATCCAGACTGGTTATTTTCAGACAGGGATCGAAACCTGGTATGCAAACACCAATGCCCAGGAATGGAAAAACCTACAAAGGGTAATGGATGCAGCTGGGTCCATCATAGGGAAAGCCCTCCCCACCATTGAGCACATCTACGAGGAGCACTGCCATATGAGGGCTGCATCATCGTCAAGGATTCCCACCATACAAGCCATGCTCTCTTCTCAATACCGCCATCGGGCAGAAACCTTGGCTACCATACCACTAGGTTCAGCAACATTTATTACCCAACAACCAACAGGCTCCTGAACTGGTGTGGAAAACTTCACTCACCTCAACACTAAACTGATTCCATAACCTGCAGACTGGCTTTCCAGAGCTCTACAACTCATTTTCTCAGTTCTATTTAATAATTGATTTTTTAACTGTATGATTTGTCTTATTTTGCATATGGGTTATTTGTTAGTCTTTGTTTGTCTATAGTTTCCCATAAATTCTATTGTACTTCTTTATTTTTCTGTAAATGCCTGCAAAAAATGACTCTCAAGGTAGTAACAAAGTACATCTATGTCATCATACCATCAGCCACAAAGTGCTGTTGGAACTCAGCAGGCCAGGGAGCATCTTTGGAAAAGAGTAAACTGTTGGTGTTTCAGGCTGAGACCCTTCATCAGGACTGGAAAAAAAGGATGAGAAGTTCTTGGTCTAACTTCTGATATTTTTTACCAGTCCTGATGAAGGCTCTTGGCCCGAAACGTCGACTGTTCCTCTCTTTTCCAAAGATGCTGGCCGGCTTGCTGAATTTCTACAGCATTTTGTGTGTGTTGCTCAGTGACAATAAACCTGATTCTGATTATGATTCTCCTTTGCTATCTGCTGGCATTAAAAAGACAAAGAAATTAAGTTAAGATTATTTTACCTGCTTTCTAGGTATTACTTCACACTACCTTCTGTTAAAACTAGCTGTAAGACTGTTAGTGTCACATCATCTGCTAACTAATCTGTAAACTAATATATGAATTTTAATGTACACTGGTTGCACTATAATGAAATTGAACCTGCTTCACAAAAATTGTATTAACTGACATACTGTATTTGACCATTAGTCAGTTTTAAATGACGTCACAGATATCCTTTGCAGTTTTGTAGTTAAAGAAAAAATATCAAGTAAAAGAGAATATGTTGGCAGGGATTTTGAAGTTGCCATAGAACAGAGAGCACTACAGCACACTGCAGGCCCTTTGGCCCATGATGTGCTGACCTTATTACTTAATCTAAGATCAATCTAACTCTTTCCTCCCACATAGCCCTTTATGGTGTCAGAAAAGGGCCAGTAACATCATGAAGGATTCCACCCACCCTGCTCATGGACTATTTGTTCCACTCTCATCAGGGTGGAGGCTGTATAGTTTCCATTCCAGGCCCATCAGACACAAAAATAGTTACTTTCCCCAAGTAATAAGGCTGAATAACTCCACCACCCAATGACCCACCCTTCTACACCCCCAAACACCATCGCTTTATTATTTCCTGTCAATCACGTTATGTACAAATATTTCTGTGCCTAGCATCAATTTATGGATGTACAATCAAAATATACATAAGCTATCTTGCATATTTACAGTACTGTGGAAAAGTCTGAGGCACAGATATATATCTATGGTGCTTAAGACTTTTGCACAGTACTGTAGTAATTTTATGTATTGTACTGTACTGCTACTGCTACTGCAAAAAAAAACAAATTTCATGATGAATGTGAGTGACGATAAACCTGATTCTGATATAAGTCTCTGTTGTGAACTGAGATTGGGAAGGCAGCAGGGAGAGGGGAATCATAGTTGGAAAAAGGGGAAAGGAGAGGGGAGATAGCAGGAATCATCAGAGGGACATTCTGTAATGATCAATAAAATAATTGTTTGGAATCAAATGACCTTGCCTGGTGTCTCAGGGCTGGGTGTGTCTGCGCACACACCAACCCTGCTCCGGCACCCCTTCTCTGCCCCACAGCCCACCACCCTCACCACCCTCAACATCCTTTGTTCCTGCTAGATTAACAAGTTTACTTCCCGCTCCACATTGACAAATACAGTTCTGTGTAAAGGTCTTAGACATCCTTGCTATATACACTTGCCTAAGTCTTTTGCATAGCACTGTTTATTTATTGTGTTTTTTAAAAATTATTATTGTGTCCTTTAGTGTATTGTGTTTTTCATAGTGCATCGGATCCAGAGTAACAAATATTTTGTTCTCCTTTACACTTGTGTGCTGGAAGTGACACTAAACAATCTTGAATCTTGAATCCATGTGCCTATCTACGAATGCCCTCATGCCTCTACCACCACCCTGGTAGTGTGTTCCACAGACCCACCACTCTCTGTTTGCCTCTGACATCCCCCCCCCATACTGTACTTTCCTCCAATCAACCTAAAATTTTGCCCCCTTGTATTAGCCATTGCATGCAGTATACAGTATGTTATTTTATATGGTTGTGAAGAGGTTGTGAGGGTGTGATAAGAGGTTGTTCTGCTGCTGTTGTCTTGTTCAATTCCGTTGTTTGTGTTGTTCAGTGTTGTGTGTTGTGTTGAACGATGTGGGCATGTATGTTGGCTCTGGAATTTATGACGGCACTTGCAGGCTGCCCCCCAGCACATCCTTGGGTGTGTTGGTTGTTAATGTAAATGTTGCATTTCACTGTATGTTTCAATGTATGTGTGGCGAATAGAGCAGAAGCAACACACACAAATTCAGCAGGCCAGACAGCATCTATGGAGAGGCTTTGGGCTGAGGCACTTCATCAAGACTGGAAAGGAAGGGGGAAAAAACCAGAATCAGAAGGTGGGGTGAGGGGAGCGAGTACAAGCTAGAAGGTGATAGTTGAAGCCCAGAGAGGGATGAAGTGGGTGAATGGGAGAGGGAGGATGATGTGTGAAGCTGGGAGATGAAAGGAGGGGATCTAGAATGGGGAATGGAAACTCAGAACTCCTAACACCACAGAGAGATTTAGGAGCATCAAGATTCTGGGAGTGAATATAATGGACAATCTAAACTGGTTCCTCAACGCTACTTGTTAAGTCAAAAAGTACAGTGGCATCTCCACTTCCTGAATAGAAAGAGGAAAGTGAAGTCCCCCCACCACCAACCAAAGAGAGTGTCCTGCCCAGCTGCATATCTGGTACATGAACTGCAAGGCATCTGATCGACAAAGGATTGCAAGCATTGCTGAGAGGATCATCAAGGTCTCCCATCCACACATCAGAAGCATTTACCAGGAGCGCTGTGCTCCCATCTGTCCAATAATCTCTTTGACCCCCCCCCCCACCATCAGGCAGGAGGTACTGTAACATTAGGACAAGAGCTGTTAGAATGGGAAACGACTTCTTCCCGAAGGTTGTAAGACTACTGAACTCCCTGTCACCACCCAGGTCTATCTCATATACAGCACCAGTAGTATTATACTGCTTACTTTTTAACTTGTATTGTTAATTAACCTCATTATTTGTGAATTTACTAGTGGTCGTATTACTTTATGTGTTGTGTGTGTGAGTTATGTGTACTGTGTTGTGCACCTTAATCTGGAGGAACATTGTTTCGTTTGAGGGTATATGTGTGTGCAGTTGAATGACAATAAACTTGAACTTGAATGTGAAAGGTGGAAGAGGTAAAAGGCTGAAGAAGAAGAAGGTATCTGAGAGGAAGAGGAAAGTGGACCATTGAATAAGGGGAAGGAGGAGGAGCAGCAGAGCTGGGTGATAGGCAGATGAGGAGATAGGTAAGAGGGAAACTGGAATGAGGAATGGAAAAGGACACACACACACACACACACACACACATAGGAAAGCATATCAGCCACTCCAAATCATTAATCAGTTTAGTGTCTGAAACGATGTAGAAGACATCTTTTGCAGATTTGTGTTGTGTTCAAAGTCAAAATGTCAATGTATGTTTGTACACCTACTCTTTAATACAAGTATCTAATCAGCCAATCAGGTGGCAACAACTCAATGCATAAAAGCACGCAGACATGGTCAAAAGGTTCAGTTGCTGTTCAGACCGAACATCAGAATGGGGAAGAAATGTGATCTAAATGACTTTGACGGTGGAAGATTGTTGGTGCCAGATGGGGTGGCTTGAGTATGTCATAAGCTGCTGAGCTCCTGGGATTTTCATGCACAGCAGTCTCAAGAGTTTACAGAGAATGGTATGAGAAACAAAAAACATCCAGAGAGTGACAGTTCTGTGGGCAAAAACACCTTGTTAAAGAAAGAGGTCACAGGAGAGTGGCCAGATTGTCAAGCTAACAGGAAGGCGACAGTAATTCAAATAACTGTGCATTACAACAGAGGTGCACAGAGAAGCATCTCTGAATGCACAACACATCGAACGTTGAAGTGGATGGTCTACAGCAGCAGAAGCCATGGACATACACTCAATGGCCACTTTATTAGGTACAGGAGGTAGCTAATACAGTGGCCACTGAGTGTATGTTAGCAAGAAATGTCTATCCACTTTGATGTTAATATAAAAATGTATAATCAAAGCTGTTAAAAATATATTCAGACTTGCAGTACTGTGCAAAAGTCTTAGGCACACATATACAGCTCAGGTGCCTCAGAGTTTTGCACAGTACTGTATTTGTCAATGTGGAGCGAGTTTATAAATCTGGCAGAGGCAAAGGACATTGGGAATGGTGAGAATGGAGCACCGCAGGAGGGGCTCATTGATCATTACGATATGTCTCTCTGGTGCTTCCTGCTCCCTCCCCTCTCCCTTCCTCTTTTCCCAACCATGATTCCCCTCTCCCTGCCCCTTCCCACTCTCAGTCCACAATAGAGACCCAGATCAGAATCGGGTTTAACATCACTCAGGTATTCCATGAAATTTGTTTCTTTTTATAGCAGCAGTAGAGTGCAACGCATAAAATTGCCTACAGCACTGTGCAAAAGTCTTAGGCACCCAAGCTCTGTGTGTGTGTGTGCGTGTGTGTGCGCCTAAGACTTTTTCACAGTACTGTATGTTGGAGATTTAATTTGATCTTTGGAAGTGCTGGTGTGCAGCATATTTTGGTGTAATTTTGAGCAGTGGTTGTATGAGCTGGGAGAGAAATATGCACCCTGCTTGAACCATTCCCTTTTCACAGCGCCAGTCTTTGGGCCAAACACCGCACTCAGCAATGTATGAAAATCATCAAGGCCTCACGAACACTGGTCGATCCAGAACATGTGGGGCAGTCCTGGCAGCACACTGCACATTCCTATAAATGTGGGTCCGGCGTGATATTTCAAACAGCTCCAGTTTCCCTGGATATGACCTGCTGCCGACAGTCAAGCTGCTGTGTAAACAAGACACAATCCAGAATCACAGTTTTTTTACTTTCAACACCAATGACCATTTGCTAAGTGTATTTACTCAATTAGCCTGTTTTTTTTGCTGTGGTGCTTAAGGTCAAAGCAATTCCAATGCAACTACTGAGTTCACCAGCCAGGCCATAATCTCACTATAGAAATGGTACAGCTGATTTCAAATATCAGCATCAGCTGTGGTGATTAGCCTCCAAATTTTCTCTCAAACCCGTGTGTAGGAGCCATGTATCTATTTTCTGTCTATTTTGTGTTGCGCTGGGTAATCTGTCAGATGGGTTGTGGTTAGAACGTGTATAGTTACGTGTTCACGCTTTGTCTTAGTCAAGTTGAGACGGGTTGAGCTGATAGAGAGGAAGGCATGATACTTTTTTGTTGATTGCTTATTCTGTTAATTACATTTAATTACGCTAGTTATTCTTATTTTGCTATATCACTGACTTAGTTTTGTTAGTTTTTATCACTATACGATTGGTCATCTTTGCTGGTTTCATAATAAAGGATCGAGCATACTTTTTTCAGTATGGAACTCAGTTATTTGGAAGTGCGTCATACAGTGTCAACTCCCGTACTCAGTCCCTCAGCAGTTTTGGTTTGTTTTCAAGCTACTGCTACAAGATGATCAGGACATGCACGATTTATAAACAAACCTGTCAGAGATTTCTATAGCTGTGTCATAGATGGTATCCTGACTCATTGAATCTCAGCTTGGTATGGAAACTCCAATGCTCATGAATGGAAAAGTCTACAAGAACTGGTGGATACAGCCCAGTTCATTTCGGGAAAAACCCACACCAGCATTGAGCACTTCTACAAGGAGCGCTGCCACAAGAAAACAGCATCCATCATCAAGAGCCCCCACCATCCAGGCCATGCTCCTTTCTCACTGCTGCCATCAGGAAGGAGGTACAGAAGCCTTAGGTCCCACACCACCAGGTTCTGGAACAGTTATTACGCCACAACCGTCAGGCTCCTGAATCAGTGTGGATATCTTACACTCACCTCAACTCTGAACAGACTCACTTTCAAGGACTCTACAACTCATGTTCTCAGTATTATTTATTACTTATTATTATTGTTATTCCATTTTTATTTTTATCTCAGCTCAAGCTGGTAAAACCTGAGGTATGGACATAACTAAGCACACTCATTTCTCGGTTGCTAGGACCTTTCAGACTATTCTAGTGCTGTTTAGTATTGTGGCTTTCTGGAGATCTACATAAATATTATTGTGTAGCCCTAATTGTTTAATGCTGTTGTGTAGTGACTTTGGGATGATACCAGTTGTAGATATTTCTATTGGGACAATGTATACCCTGTTCATGTTCCATAGTCTTTCAATTTCCTCCTTTAATTCAGCATATTTCTAGTATTTTTCACTTATTGATTTCTATGTGTTTTGTGTGTTTGGAATGGCTGTACAGCTGGCTCCCGTTTTTCTAACGTCGGCTTTACGACAGCTCGCTGTTACGAAAGACCTACATTAGTACCTGTTTTCGCTAAGTAAAGAGGATTTTCGCTTTTACAAAAAAAGACGCCCACTTTATACGTGTGTTTACCCTAAGAAAGACTACCATGACCGTGAAGCCTTGTGCGGACAGTTGTGTGCGTATGCCTGTACATGATTTTTTTTTCTCCAAATCGATTTTGGGTTGCTGTCTTCCGGAATTTGATAAGTGAAACTACACCGTACATACATTATTTCTACTTTGTATAGGCTGTGTATTTATCATATCATTCCTGCTTTTACTACATGTTCATGTTATTTTAGGTTTTATGTGTTATTTGTTATGATTTGGGAGTTTATTTTTTGGGTCTGGGAACGCTCAAAAATTTTTCCCATATAAATTAATGGTAATTGCTTCTTCGCTTTATGACATTTCGGCTTACGAATGGTTTCATAGGAATGCTCTACCTTCGGATAGCGGGGGAAACCTGTATCTATTCAGTAAGTTTTTCTTACTTGTTTATCCTGTAATATTATATGTGCACGGTTATTATAGCTTGTCTTTTTCTATAATAATAGATTGGTCGTAATATAATCTGTGGGACTCTGAATTTAAAACTGGATTATTAATATTATTATTGTTAATTTTTGTTTTTGCAGTTTGTCTTTTTTTGCACATTGGTTGTTTCTTTTTTGTTTGCGTATAGCTTTTCGTTGGTTCTTTTGTGTTTCTTTACACCTACTGTGAATGCCTGCAAGAAAATGAATCTCACGGTAGTTTATGGTGACAAATACGTGTGTACTTTGATAACAAATTTATTTTAAGCTTTGAGATTCTGTAGATGCATGGACTGATAATGCGTGGATCTGCTTGAGCAGACGGACTTTTGCTAGTTCTTTCATGTTCTACAGAGCATCACTGCTTGGTACGAGAGCTGCATTGCCATGGACAGGAAGGCTTTACACTGGCTCGTCAGAACTGCCCAATACAACACCAGCACTATTCTACTTGCTGTTAAGAGCATATATACGGAAAAGGGCCAGTAACATTGTGAAGAATCTCACCCTCCCTGCTCATGGACTGTTTGTCCCACTCTCATCAGGAAGGAAGCTGCATTACATCCTCACCAGGATCACCAGACTCAAAAACTGTTACTGTACACAGGCAGTAAGGTTGATTAACACCTCCACCCATTAACTCAACCACTACTTTATTATTTCCTGTCAGTCATCTTACGTACAGCTGAGCATTACTTTATGGCCACACACTATGCAAAAGGCTTAGGCACATATATACAGCCTGGGTGCCTAAGACTTTACAATCATTCTATGTACATAAGCTACCTTGTGTATTTATATTTATTTTTTTTTATCATTGTGTTCATTACCTTTTGTGTATTTTTATGTGCTGCATTAGTTCTGGAATAACAATTATTTCATTCTCCTTTACTCTTGGGCTGCTGGTTCAGGTCACTGCCGTCGGAGAGGCTGCTAGTTCGAGACCCCTCCCTCTGTGGGGCTGCTGGTTGGAGTCACTGCCGTCAGAGAGGCTGCTGGTTCAGGTCACTGCCATCGGAGGGGCTGCTGGTTTGAGTCGCTGCTGTCAGAGGGGCTGCTGGTTCAAGTCACTGCCGTCGGTGGGGTTGCTGGTTCGGGTCACAATAGCACCACCAAGAAATTAACTGAAATTTGTCCACTCTACACTTCTGCTTATTCGTTCATTGTCAATGTCTTGCCGTTGCTGTCCTCAGATCAGTTTAGCTGATCTAAGATCACTTAAGATAGTGATGTCCTCACGCAAGAGATTGATAGTATACATCCAGGCGCAGGTCCATGGTCTCGCGAGACTAATGGATGCCACACACACACACAGACATTGTGCTTTTACAAGCTAGCGTGGGCCTGGCACGTGCATTATTTTGGCCGGCGTGAAAAATGGATCGATTTTTAGTGAGAAAACGACCTCATCCAGAGGAATCAGTGGCATCTCAGCCTGAGCCTGTCTTAGTTGAAAGTGACATGCAGAAAGAAGTAAGTGGGGATGAGGATGACAGCAGTTCATCGAAGGAGTGTGAGGGCGAAGTAGAGGAACAAGAAATGGAGCGGGATTCGGAAGAGAACGTGGATGAAGCTGCTCTTAGTGCTAGTGAGAATACTGTTAGTGATGTTAGCCAGCAGCCTGAGGAAGGACTCCATGGACCAGCACTGAAAAGTACCCTTTGCTGCTCGCAACAGTTTGGCAATCAGCAAAGGATTTTTATTCGTGGCTGGTTTGATTGGCTGGAATATTCGATCACGAAAGATACTACATTCCGCTTCGCATGCAGGCATTTCCTGTGTGGAGGACATGGGTTCCATTCTGAGTCTACCTTCACTATCACCGGATACTGCAACTGGCGGAAAGCTACAACAGCTTTCAAAACCCACCATGTAAATGCAGCTCAGAAGTTTGCTAAGGAGGCATGGGCCAAATTCAGATTGAGAAAACAAGACAGTTCAAGATTGGGAAATATGCTTGACAAAGGACATGCAAAGATTGTCCAAGAAAATCGTGAGTATATGAGAGCAGTGGGTGAGTCTCTATGCTATACTGTATGCCAAGGCATTGCCCAGCAACGACACCAGGAGGATGATGGATCTAGCAGTAGGGGTAACTTCGTTGAGTTGCTCAGTGTAATTGGACAGTTTGATAAGTCTGTAGCTAAAAAAATAGAGGACAATCCTGGAAATGCAAAAAAACACCCATCACGATATCCAAAATGAAATTATGGCTATTATGGCAGATATGGTCAGACGTCAAATAAGTGCAGAAATCAAGGAAGCTGGACATTTTGCCGTCATGGTGGATGAAAGTAAAGACTTGAGTAAAAAGGAGCAAATATCAGTGGTGGTGCGGTATTTGAATAACGAAACATTGCTTGAGGAATTCTTGCACTTCACTCCAGCAGAAGGATTGGATGCAGAGTCGTTTCTTAAAAGCATTGAACAGATACTCGCCCAGTGTGTTATTGATAAGAACGCATGTATGGGTCAGTGTTATGATGGGGCGGCAGTGATGTTGGGGTGCAGTAATGGGGTACAAGAGAGGTTCAGGAAAGAGGTCCTGCAGGCACTATATATACACTGCCATGCTCACAGACTTAACCTTGTTTTAGTGGATGTTGTGAGCAATGTACCACAAGCAGGCAGGTGAGTTTTTTGAAACTGTACAGCGCTTTACAACTTCTTTTCAAACTCTGTTGCCCACGATCTTTTCATGAAGAAACAGAGAGAACTGGAATCAACTGCACAGCCCGTAGAGTTGAAGAAATTGTCAGATATACGCTGGGCATGGCAGTATACAGCTTTGTGGGCTATAAGGAAATCACTCCCTGCCATTCCAGCTACACTACAGGATATTATGGGTCAACCAAATGCATGGAGGAAAACGGAGGCCAGAGCTTGTAAATGGTCTGATTGACGAGCAGTTTGCTTTACTTCTCACTCTGTTTGAGGATTTATTCCGAGTCACCAAGTTCATGTCAGACCAGCTAAAATCTCCCAGTTTGGAGCTTTCATCCGCTGTGGACTTGGCTCAGTCTGTTATTGATGCACTCTCAGCAAAACGGGGAGAGGAATCATGGAGTGAAATTCAGGCAAGAGTTAGGGACCTGTGCGTCAAGGCCGGTATACAGAGCAGACCACATGAAAGGAGACAGGTCCAGCCACCCCGCCGCCTACATGATTTTGTTGTTGAGGCCCAAACTGAACGTACACCTGTCACATTCTCTGTCTTACCTTCATAAGCACTGTTTCTATCTGGTTATAGACAGACTTCTGACTGAAATGAAAAGACAGTTCTTAATTGAGACTGGGGGTGTTCTGACTGGAGTCTCAGCATTGAGTCCCAAACACAAGCTCTTCCTAGACAAGAATTGTCTTTGGCCAATGGCCCAATACTATGGAGTGACTGAAGTGAAACTGACTGCAGAGCTACATCAGGTTTGGCATCTGCTGGAAACAAAACAAAAGCAAGGACAGACAATGAATGACACAGTGGCATTCCAAGCTCTAATGAGACCCTACCACGATGCATTTATAGATTTATACAAACTAATCTGCATATCACCGACTCTACCTGTGACATCTGCCTCATGTAAATGGAGTTCCTCTTGCCTCAGACGCCTCAAAAACTACCTGAGGAATAGCAGTGGCGATGCTCGGAACAGCAACTTGGCCCTGTTGGCCATAAACAACCAGAGGACCAAAGCACTTGACATCCAGAAAATCATTGATGCTTTCACCACCAATTACAACAATAGACTAATTGTTCTTCTCTGAAAACATCAGTAGTGAATGCAGTTGATTTCTTTTAAAATTTTGGGCCAAGACTAATGCTGATTATTATTATTATTTTGTGGTGGATACCCCATAGTCTTTATGTTTCCTGCAAATCCTAAAATATTACATTTACTGCAATTAAGCCTACTGGTTTTGATTAGACTTCCAAGCGGTGATTCTGTTGATTTTTGTTTTAAATTCAGTAGCCGAATTAATTGAGGTATTGCATGGTCAGAGTCCAATTTGTCCAACTCCCGGTAAAGCCTTGCATCTGTTGTTTGCCTTATGTGACTTTAATAATGGTGTATCTTTTGGCATTGTCTGTCAATGTAATGTGAATAGCAGTGGATATTGTGGGTTAGCGTTGTGATTTTCAGTTGAAAAGCATGAATTTGACACTGGTTGCGGGATTGATGCGTGATTCACGTTGTGTGCTGTGGGTCGGATGCTCTGTTGGTTTGTTTGTTTATGCTCTGTGTAGCCCGGGTTGTCTCCGATGCTGCTGACACTGTCACAGTTCACGTCTATATTAGATCTATCAATTGTTGTTGCTTGTGAATCAACAGAGGCATTTGTAGTAGGCACATAATGCTTGAAACTGACTCTTGAACGCCACACGTCTGGCCTTGCGAATACATATTACCATAGGGTACATCCCTCAGCACCATCATGGAATAATTCAGCCCCACTGTAGCACCAGCAAGAAAACATCTCTGGCGCCGCCACTGGTCACTGCTGTCGGAGGGGCTGCTGGTTCTAGACCATTCCCTCAGAGGGGCTGCTGGTTCGAGTCACTGCTGTCGGAGGGGCTGCTGGTTCTAGACCATTCCCTCAGAGGGGCTGCTGGTTCGAGTCACAGCTGTCGGAGGGGCTGCTGATTCAAGTCACTGCTGATGGAAGGGCTGCTGGTTTGAGTCACTGCTGATGGAGAGGCTGCTGGTTCGAGTCACTGCTGTCGGAGGGGCTGCTGGTTTGAGTTGCTGCTGATGGAGGGGCTGCTGGTTTGAGTTGCTGCCATCGGAGGGGCTGCTGGTTTGAGTTGCTGCTGATGGAGGGGCTGCTGGTTTGAGTCACTGCCGTCAGAGGGGCTGCTGGTTTGAGTCACTGCTGTTGGAGGGGCTGCTGGATTGAGTTGCTGCCATTGGAGGGGCTGCTGGTTTGAGTTGCTGCCATCGGAGGGGCTGCTGGTTTGAGTCACTGCCGTCGGAGGGGCTGCTGGATTGAGCTGCTGCCATTGGAGGGGCTGCTGGTTTGAGTTGCTGCCATCGGAGGGGCTGCTGGTTTGAGTTGCTGCCATCGGAGGGGCTGCTGGTTTGAGTTGCTGCTGATGGAGGGGCTGCTGGTTTGAGTTGCTGCTGATGGAGGGGCTGCCAGTTTGAGTTGCTGCTGATGGAGGGGCTGCTGGTTTGAGTTGCTGCCATCAGAGGGGCTGCTGGTTTGAGTTGCTGCTGGTGGAGGGGCTGCTGGTTTGAGTTGCTGCTGGTGGAGGGGCTGCTGGTTTGAGTTGCTGCTGATGGAGGGGCTGCTGGTTTGAGTTGCTGCCATCGGAGGGGCTGCTGGTTTGAGTTGCTGCTGATGGAGGGGCTGCTGGTTTGAGTTGCTGCCATCGGAGGGGCTGCTGGTTTGAGTTGCTGCTGATGGAGGGGCTGCTGGTTTGAGTCACTGCCGTCAGAGGGGCTGCTGGTTTGAGTCACTGCTGTTGGAGGGGCTGCTGGATTGAGTTGCTGCCATTGGAGGGGCTGCTGGTTTGAGTTGCTGCCATCGGAGGGGCTGCTGGTTTGAGTCACTGCCGTCGGAGGGGCTGCTGGATTGAGTTGCTGCCATTGGAGGGGCTGCTGGTTTGAGTTGCTGCCATCGGAGGGGCTGCTGGTTTGAGTTGCTGCCATCGGAGGGGCTGCTGGTTTGAGTTGCTGCTGATGGAGGGGCTGCTGGTTTGAGTTGCTGCTGATGGAGGGGCTGCCAGTTTGAGTTGCTGCTGATGGAGGGGCTGCTGGTTTGAGTTGCTGCCATCAGAGGGGCTGCTGGTTTGAGTTGCTGCTGGTGGAGGGGCTGCTGGTTTGAGTTGCTGCTGGTGGAGGGGCTGCTGGTTTGAGTTGCTGCTGATGGAGGGGCTGGTGGTTTGAGTTGCTGCCATCGGAGGGGCTGCTGGTTTGAGTTGCTGCTGATGGAGGGGCTGCTGGTTTGAGTTGCTGCCATCGGAGGGGCTGCTGGTTTGAGTTGCTGCTGATGGAGGGGCTGCTGGTTTGAGTTGCTGCCATCGGAGGGGCTGCTGGTTTGAGTTGCTGCTGATGGAGGGGCTGCTGGTTTGAGTTGCTGCTGATGGAGGGGCTGCTGGTTTGAGTTGCTGCCATCGGAGGGGCTGCTGGTTTGAGTTGCTGCTGATGGAGGGGCTGCTGGTTTGAGTTGCTGCCATCGGAGGGGCTGCTGGTTTGAGTTGCTGCTGATGGAGGGGCTGCCGGTTTGAGTTGCTGCCATTGGAGGGGCTGTGGACCAACCTGCTGAGTTCCTCCAGCATTTTGTATAGATTTTCATGGGATATTTCCAATTGCAGCATGTTCTTTCATGCATATGCCCATTATCCTTACCTTGCGTCTCTCCATGTCATTTCTTGGTTGGGCCAATAGTACAATATCAATAGCCGTAACTTTGCTTAATCTTGCTTAACTGTGGCAAATGGCTTTTACAAATTGATAATTAAGACACAAGTTAGTGTTGTAAATTGTATGCCAGGATTCCAATTTGTAATTAACCTGCTGTAATTTAATATTTGCAGGATGCATGTAAAATGCATTTGCTGATCAAATGATATTAGTGTGCAGCCATCGCACGAAGCTAACTGCTTATTGTGTCAGTACGTGGGTATGTGATGCAGTTCTCTGAGTGCTTACTGGAACAGAAGCTAGCCGACAATAATTTATAACCTTTATTCCATTTCTTAAAGGATAGTTCTCATCGTCTCCTCTGAATCAGGATCAAAGTTCAAAGTTCAAAGTAAATTTATTATCAAAGTACAGATATATCATCATATACAAATCCGAGATTAGTTTTCTTATGGGCGTTCATAATAAAGACAAGAAATACAATAGGATCAATGAGAAACTGCACCCGACAGGACGGACAAACGACCAACGTGCAAAAGACAACAAACTGCAAATACAAGAAGAAAAAATAATAAAAATAACAAACAAACAAATTAATAAATAAGCAATAAATATTGAAACATGAGATGAAGAGTCCTTAAAAGTGAGTCCTTAGGTGTGGGAAGAGTTCGGTGATGGAGCGAGTGAAGATGAGTGAAGTTATCCCCTCTGGTTCAGGAGCCTGATGGTTGAGGGGTAATAACTGTTTCTGAACCCGGTAGTGTGAGTCCTGCGGCTCCTGTACCTTCTTCCTGATGGTTGAGAGCTAATAATTGCTCCTGAATCAGGTGGTGTACCTCCCTCCTGATGGCAGCAGCAGAGAAGAGACAATGGCCTAGGCGGTAGGGGTCCCTGATGATGGATGCTGCTTTCCTACGACAGCGCTCTGTGTAGATGTGTTCTATAGTGGAAAGGGCTTTACCCATGATGGGATGGGTTGTATCCATTACTTTTTGTAGACTTTTCTGTTCAAGGGAATTGGAACTTCCATACCAAGCTGTGATGCAGTCAGTCAATATACTCTCCACCACAAATCGATAGAAGTTGGTAAAAGTTTTGGATGAATCCTCACAAACCTCTAATAAAGTTCAGTTGCTGTCATGCATTCTTTGTAATGGCACTTACATGTTGGACCCAGGAGAGATTCTCTGAAATAATAACACCAAGGAATTTAATGTTGCTGACTCCCTGCACCTCTGATCTCCCAATGAGGACTGGCTCATGGACCTTCGCTTTCCTCCTCCTGAAGTCAATTATCAGCTCCTTGATCAGGATCAGGATCAGGATCAGAATCAGGATCAGGTTTATTGTCACTGACTTACACGGCGTGACTTTTCATTTGTTCTGTGGCTTCAATACAGCTCAGAGATATAAAAGTAGCATAAATTACAAATAATAGTTCAAAATAATGGACTGAAGGAGGTAGTATTCATGGCTTCATGGGCCATTCAAAGTCTGGTGGCAAGGGGGAGGGAGCTGCTACTGAATCATTGAGTGTAGGTCTTCAGACTCCTGTACCTCCTGCTAAAGGTGGTAATGAGAAGAGGTCATGTCTCGGATGGAAAGGGTTTAATGAAGGATTAGTGAGTATGTTGGTGTGCACTCGATGGGCTAAATGTACTGTCCTGTAGCTTCCATGGCTCTCTAGCTCTCTAACTGACACCACCTAGTCAGCACCTGACAACTGGCCATCAAGAGAGCAAAGAATTTGTGATCTGACATGCAGCAGTTCAGATACTCGCATTATGTTCACACTCGAGAATAATATTCACGATTCAAGATTGTTTAATGTCATTTCCAATATACAAAGCGCAAAGAATGAAATAATTGTTACTTTGGGCCCGATGCAGCACAAAATAAAGCGCAAGAGGTAAAGAACACAATAATAATAAACAATAAATATAAATAAATAATATAGCTTATATACATAGGTTGATTGTATGTCCATAAAGTGACACTCGGCTGTACATAAAGTGACTGACAGGAAATAATAAAGTAGTGGTGGAGTCAGTGGATGGAGGTGTTGATCAGCCTTACTGCTTGGAGTTAATCTGTTTTTGAGTCTTTGTTGGTCCTGACATGGATGTTACGTAGCCTCCTCCCTGATGGGAGTGGGACAAACAGTCCATGAGCAGAGTGGCTGGGATCCTTCATCATGATGTTACTGGCCCTTTTCCGGCAACTTTCCATATATATGTTCTTGATGTCGGGTAGGTCGGTGCTAATGATGCATTGTGCAGTTTTGATTACCCATTGTAGAGCCTTCCTGTCCTCCGCAGTGCAATTTCCATACCAGCTTGTTAGGATGCTCTCTATTGCATCTGTAGAATAAAGTGAGTATAGATGTTCAAGGTCCAGCTCTGTCAGCCCCCGTAGAACGTAGAGGCTTTGGTTAGCCTTCTAGAGTATGTGTAGGACATACGGTAGGAATGACTTCAGTGCATTCAGTGAATAAGTAAGCACGAGCGGTCTGCAGCTAGGGCAGGAAGGAGGGATAACTCATGTACCAGCTCCCAGGGAAGCAAGACTACAAAAAGAGTTTGTTACGACACGCGCTCAACCATGTCAGCTTCCAGAGTTTCGATGCTGTAACTGTCCGGAATACGGATAGTTGGCATGACTCCCTTAAACATTCAGGGCTGTCTCACTAATTGGCAATTATGCTTTGGGCTCAAAGAATTGGATATTTAAAGATCATAAGCCCTGCTAGTGATTTTGTCCAGCTTTTGTGCTCAGCTAGATACCGTGTCTTGATCCTTGCTTCGGGCACTCCAGCATTTGGTTCCAAACCATCCTTGTCAACAACTCTCGTCGCAGAGTTCTCATCCAGAGGGTTTTGATGTAGCAGCCTAGAGCGAAATGGGCATGGACAGTCTATGAGTGAGTATGAATGTCAGGGTTCTTAGCAGTGTGGAGCCACAGAGGGATCATGGGGTCCATGTCCATAAATCTCTCAAAGTTGCTGTGCAAGGTTTCAGGGTGGTTAAGAAGGTATATGGTGTGTTGGCCATCATCAGTCAGGGGGAGTGATTTCATGAGTCACAAGGTAATGTAGCAGCTCTATAAAACCTTGGTTGGACCACACTTGGAGTATTATGTTCAGTTCTGGTCACTTTATTATGGGAAGGATATAGAAGTTTTAGAGGAGGTGCAGAGGACATTTACCAGATGCTACCTGGATTAGATCCTTAAGGATGTCACAGCTGGGGACAGGGTACTGGGGATAAGCTCCCACCACCTATTATATGCTCCCAATAGCATGCATCTCAAATAGCCTCTGACAACCAAGTCCAGTTCCTGGCCTTCATGTGTGTCTTAGCTACTAAGCCCAGTGGAACTGTTTCATCTGACAGGAAAAGGGGAAAAGGTGGGTTACTGATCTCTTAAAACTAGTTGCTTTGGGCAGATGGGGCTCGTCAGCCATGATCAACAGTTTATCTAGGAGAAGGAAAACTCCGATCTCAAACCTCTGCTACCTTGCGACTATACCCACTCATGGGGCAGGCTTTGGGAGTAAACCCTGAGGAAAATTCCAGAGATGGAGTCCCTAAGGCTGTCTTACATTGAGTTCAATGCTGACTGGCAAGTCCTGTGATATCAATGGTGCCAAACAGTATCAGTGTCTGCTGGTCCTTTGGATTCATCGTCTGCGTGGAGAGAGGGAGCCTACTGCATGGGCAACAGCTTGCTGTCCATATGGTACTACATACTGCCTGGCATATGTAGTCAGCTAGGACGCAGCATCCATGGTTGACCCCAAACAACAGAGTCGACCAGGAATGCTTGCTCTAGCTGTCTACATATGTAGCCAGTACGCAAGTAACACCCCCGTCCCTGGATTAGAGAGCATGTCTTGTGAGGAGAGGTTGAGCAAACTAGGACTTTACTGTTTGGAGTCAAGGAGAATGAGTGGTGTCCTTATAGACGAGTATAAATTGGTAAGGGGCATAGATAAAGTTAACAACCAGTGCCTTCCTCCCATGGGTATCATGGTAGAGTTGCTGTTAGCACAATGCTCTTTCATCTTTGATCATCACAATTCAATTCTGCCGCCATCTGTAAGGAGTTTGTACATCCACCCTGTGAATGTATCGGTTTCCTCGCACATTCCAAATATGTACAGCTTAGGGATTGGTAAATCCTAGGTATGCCACTGTATGTTGGCACAAGAAACATAGCGACACTTGCGGGCTGCCGCCAGCTCAATCCTCAGACCATGTTGCTTTTTGACTCAAATGATGTATTTAGTTGTATGTTTCAATGTACGTGTGACAAAGAAAGCCAATCTTTTAATCAAACATGGATATTGTGGTTGTTATACTGGGGTAGAAAGAAATGTTGAGGCTAACATCACACTCCAAGAATCTCTGCTAGGGCAGATTATTAGCAATGCAGGGTATAATACCAGTTGAATTTGGCCGTGGCTCCGGCCTGTTATTGATGGTCTTTAAACAGGACAGCACTTGTAATCCCACTGCTATCAAACGGACAAAGAACTCAATATTGTTCAGTAGACAATCTGCCCATGCTTCTGTCACCCCTGGTAATGGATATAGTCCAACACTGGTCCATTGGACTTGGAACTGCTTGAATAAGTCTTCCTGGTGCTTATATAATGCTACAGCACAGAAGCAGGTCCTTCGGCCCATCTAGTCCAAGCTGAACTGTTATTCTGCCTAATCCCATGGACCCACACCTTGATATTTCCTGCCCCATTCATCTACTTATCCAAATTTCTTTTAAATGTTGAAATCAAAACTGCATCCACTGTTTCCACTGGCAGCTTGTCCCATACTTGCTACATTTTCTTGCGGCCGTGTGCTGAGCAGTTGCTGTACCAAGCCGTGATATATCCAGATAGGGAGGAGAAGATGGGGACGCGACGGCAGCGCACACGGCCTCTCCGGTGAATGATATCTGTTATCTGTCAAGTAGGGGACCGTGCACAATTCTGATTTGATGGAGATGAACGTGAGAGTACGGAGGAACATCTGGAAAACTTCTCAAATGCCCATTTCACTGCCGCTGCTACTGTGTAGTAACCGGAATCTCCGAAGCAGAAGGCCCCGAAATCCTCAGCTTTGCGTGTTCCAGCGGCCGGGGCGAGGTCAAAGGCGCTCAGCAGAGGATAGCGCTCGGGAGGCTGTATCGGAGGGGCTGGTCAGAAGCTTGGAGTTTTCAGACAGACGGACTCAGTGTCGGCGGTGGTCGGCTGCTTCCAAGGCATCGGCAAGTTGACGGTGCCTGGAGGTTTATGGCAGGGAGTTTCTTCCTTTTGCCGCCTGCTATCGGGGACTCGGGAGTCGATCGACTCGGGGACTTTGCGACTATTTTTACCGTGTCCATGGTTTGTTCTTCATCAAATTATGGTATTGTTTTGCACTGCTGTAACTATATGTTGTAATTATGTGGTTCTGTCAGTGTTAGTCTTTGGTTTGTCCTGTTTTCTGTGATATCACTCCGGAGAAACATTGTATCATTTCTTAATGCATGTATGCATTTCTAAATGACAATAAAAGAGGACTGAGTGTTCTCATAATCTAATCTAATCTGTGGTGCATCAATAAAAATTGTTAAGCGTAGACGGGTACATGCCAAATTTCTCGAGCCTCTTGAGGAAGTAGAGGCATTGGTGAGTTTTCTTGGCCGTGGTGTGAACGTAGTTGGACCAGGACAGATGGTTGAGAATTTGAAGTTCTTAATCCTAACACCATTGATATGGACAGGACCGTGTGCACCACTCTCCCCTCCCCGAAGTCATCGTCCTGCTCTTCATGCTCTTTTTATGCCAAGTTTCTTGATTCCTCTTACATTTACCCTCACTCATGCAAATAGAGAGTGTTCTATCAGACCCCTGTTTTGTACTGTTCAAAGGTGAGTCCTTTACTGCAGAGAACCTAGGCCAGCATGCACTCACAGCCCCCGGCAGCTGGAAGTGGCAGCAGAGCCTCCCCCGTAACTCGGCCCGACCCGGAGTGTCGGACGATGCGACCCGCCGATCGATTCCCGTGGGACGCGTCCACCAACCTCAAAGAGCTGACAACAACATACTGCATCGATGGAGACCTGGAAAGATGCACTACTTACCGAGGAAGCGTGGGAAAAGAGCTGGGCTGCTGGTCAGATTGAAGCTGAGGGGCTTCAGGGTCCCTACGCCCACCATCCTACCAGCTAATGTGCAAGCCATAGGGAACAAGGTGGATGATCTTAAAGGGAGACTCACCTACTGCAGGGAGATGCAGAACTGCTGTGTATTCTGTTTCACCGAGACCTGGCTCTCTCCTGCCACCCCCGTCTGTGCCATCTGACTAGAGGGATTTTCGATCCATCGGATGGACCACACGCGTCTTCAGGCAAGACTAGGGGAGGTGGTGTCTGCCTACTGATCAACACTGGGTGGTGCTCGGACACAGTGGCACTGACAAGCTCCTGCAGCCCAGACCTGGAACACCTGTCGGTGAAGTGTTGTCCCTACTATCTGCCACAGGAATTCACCTCGGTCATACTGACAGCGGTCTACATTCCCCCCCAGGCGGACGTGGAGTGTGCTCTGAACATACTGTATGCCAACATCAGTGAACTTGAGACCAGGTATCCGGAGGCTTTGCTCATTACAGCCGGGGACTTTAACCAGGCCAACCTCAGAAAGGCACTGCCAAAGTTATACCATCATGTCTCCTGCCCCACTAGAGGCCTGAATATACTTGACCACTGCTACACAGCAGTCAAGGATGCCTACTGTTCCGTCCCACGACCTCACTTCGGAAAATCGGACCATCAGGCTGTACTCCTCCTCCCGGCTTACAAACAGAAACTGAAGTGGGAGGTCACGGTTTCAAAAGTAGTGTAACGTTGGACGGAGGGAACGGATGAGGGCCTCCGTGACTGCTTTGAATCGGTGGACTGGTTAGTATTCAAGGACTCGGCAGCTAACCTCGATGAGTATGCATCAGCTGTCATGGACTTTATTTGGAAATGCACGGAGGACTGTGTGTCTCGCAAGACGATCCGGGTATTCCCTAACCGGAAACCTTGGATGAATTATGAGGTCAAGTCCCTTTTGAAGGCTAGAACCACGGCTTTTAGGTCTGGGGATACCAGTTGCTACATGGAATCCAGGCGTGAACTCCGGAAAGCCACTAAGGGTGCCAAGAGGCAATATTGAGCCAAGTTGGAAGCCCAGGCTAACCAAATGGATGCCAGTAAACTATGGCAGGGTCTAAATGAGATCACTGGGCGCAAAGAAAAGGCTGGGAATATAAATAACTGTGGCGCTTCTCTTCCTGACGAACTTAACGTATTCTATGCAAGATTCGAACAGAAGAGGAGCATCTCGCTCCCTCCGGATGAACCGGACCTGGTGGCATTGAGATTCATCATCACCGAGGAGGACGTTAGAAGGGCCTTCCTGAAGATAAATCCAAGGAAGGCGACGAGCCCAGATGGCGTCCCAGGACGGGTTCTCCGGGCCTGTGCAAGCGAGCTAGCTGGAGTGTTTGCTGACATCTTCAACTGCTCCTTGCTTCAGTCTAAGATCCCCTCGTGTTTTAAGAAGGCAACGATAATCCCAGTGCCGAAGAAGAGCAAGGTGGCATGCCTGAATGACTATCGACCTGTAGATCTGACATCAGTTGCTGTGAAGTGCTTCAAGAGATTGGTTATGGCACACATCAACCACAGCCTACCGGTCAACCTCAATGCTTTGCAATTTGCCTACCGGAGCAACAGGTCAATGGCAGATGCCATCTTTCTGGCCCTACATTCCTCCTTAGAACACCTGGAGAATAAAGGCGCATACGAAACGCTCCTTTTCATTGACTACAGCTCTGCCTTTAATACCATCATTCTAGATAAACTCCGGAACCTGGGCCTTAGCACTCAGATCTGCGGCTGGATCTTCAATTTCCTCACAGACAGGCTGTAAAAATAGGGGATAAGCTCTCCTCTAGAATCACTTTGAGCACCGGTGCCCCACAAAGCTGTGTACTCAGCCCCCTGCTGTACTCACTGTACACTCATGATTGTGTAGCCAAGTTTCCATCAAACTCAAGATTTAAGTTTGCTGATGACACAATTGTAGGCCGTTTCTCAGGTAATGATGAGTTTGAGTTCAGAGAGGAAATTAAGAACCTGCTGGCATGGTGCGACGTCAGCAAGACGAAGGAATTAGTTGTTGACTTCAGAAGGAGTAGTGAACCGCACAACCCAATTTACATCGGTGGTGCAAAGTGGAACAGGTCAAAAGCTTTAAGTTCCTTGGGGTCAATATCACAAATGACCTGACTTGGTCCAACCAAGCAGAGTTCACTGCCAAGAAGGCCCACCAGCGCCTTTACTCCCTGAGAAAACTAAAGAAATTTGGCCTGTCCCCTAAAACCCTCACTAATTTTTATAGATGCACCATAGAAAGCATTCTTCTAGGGTGCATCACAACCTAGAATGGAAGTTGTCCTGCCCAAGACCGAAAAAAGCTGCAGAAGATCGTGAACACAGCGCAGCACATCACACAAACCAATCTTCTGTCCGTGGACTCACTTTACACCGCACGCTGTCGGAGCAGTGCTGCCAGGATAACCAGGGACACAACCCACCAGCCAACGCACTTTACGTCCCTCTTCCCTCCGGGAGAAGGCTCAGGAGCTTGAAGACTCGTACGGCCAGATTTGGGAACAGCTTCTTTCCAACTGTGATAAGACTGCTGAACGGATCCTGACCCGGATCTGGGCCGTACCCTCCAAATATCTGGACCTGCCTCTTGGTTATTTTTGCACTACCTTACTTTCCATTTTTCTATTTTCTATTTATGATTTATAATTTAAATTTTTAATATTTACTAATTTTTACTATTTTTACTATTTTTAATATTTAATATTTGTAATCCAGGGAGTGGGAAGCGCAGAATCAAATATTGCTGTGATGATTGTACATTCTACTATAAATTGTTTGGCGACAATAAAGTATAAAGTATAATTAACTGTCTGGAAATGTAGAGCAGGTTTGACCCAAGGGCAGAGCAGTGGAGATGAGCGATAACTTCAATAATAAACTGAAAAATATCAATCCACAAAGAGCCACAAAATAAGAGAAAATGGATACTATGACAAGGCAACAAGACAACTGAAGGCCAGAAGCAACTGGTTAAGGCTGGCTGGTTCAATGGGTGAACAAGGGCTGTGGCTGAGAGCTAGGTTTAAATAGGCTGCAGGTGGCGGCCGAAAACTGGGTTTAAATAGGCTACAGGTGATGAATTGGAAACGAGTAGCAGGTGACTCTTGTTAACTGGGTGGAGACTGGGAGATGGCTGCCTGTGCATGTCTGACATTAAGTGCCTGCACAGGATAGGTTTCACATGACAGGCTGTTTGAATACTTCTAGTGTTTGCATACACATAAATCAAATGTTAGTGCGCTGTCACTGGATCCAATTTTTTTTCCAAAAGTCCGAAGAGTCTTGCTGAAATTCATGTGTGATCAAAATTAGAAACAAATTCTCACCCCTGGACTGAAAAAAAAATTGGAGCTATGTAGCACAATTATGCAGCTTTTATAAATAACATTCAAAGGCATTCCCCTGACATTCCATTTTTTTGTCACCTTTTCAGAAAATACGCTTAGCTCGTCAGGCATGACCTGCTCTTTACAAATCCATACTGGCTACCAGCTGAAAAATTTCCAAGGTGCTCAGTCTCTCTATCCTTAATTATAGATGCGGGTTGTCAGGGGTCGAACCTTCCTCAGTTGCTGTGTCATAAACTTCTTGTTCACCCTAGTTACTTACACTTGTTTCATTGACTGCCTGAGTGCAAGCAATATACAGGGCAAGTGATTGTACAAAACGATAAGACATAGGAAAAGAATTAGGCCATTCAGCACATCAAGTCTGCTCTGTCATTCTATCATGGTTGATATATTATCCCTCTCAACCCTATTCTCCTGCCTTCTCCCTATAGTCGTTGATACCATGACTAATCAAGAATCTATCAACCTCTACTTCAAATATACCCAAAGATTCTACAGCTATCCATGACAATGAATGCCACAGATTCACCACTTTCTGATTAAAGAAATATCTTCTCATTTCTGCTCTAAATTTTTTTATGTATATGAAAAAGCTAATGAAAATTAGGTACACTTGTAAATATCCAGACAGAAATCAATATGTTTTTGTATTAGGAAATAATATCTATCTTCTTTGGGTGGCGGGGTGGAGATGAGTCTCTAATAAAGGAGGTGTAAGGTTCTCCTCCCCTCCGCTATCCTGCAGATTACTCTCGGGCAAAGTGTAGCACCTGCTTAGCCCCTCCCCCATCTGATCAGGGTCACGTGAAGCCATGGAAGCAGTTGATGAATGGTCGTCTGAGCAGCCGGTGCACATCACAATTCCTGAGGGGGTGCAACCACTGATTCCAGATGGACAATCTCTGAAGAGTATTGATAATGGTTGGAGTCACCCACCTGTCCAGAAGTAGACAATGGCAACCCACTCCTGTAATTTTCCAGGAATAATCATCATCATACAAAGACCATGAATGCCCATGTCTTACGACATGGCACATAGTGAACAAACAGTTTATCTTGTTTTAGTTTAAGGATAAGGGGAAAAGATAATATCAGGATATTGCCTATCTGAATTTTTAATTCAGATTGGACAGGCTAGATGTAGGAAGATTGTTCCCGATGTTGGGGAAGTCCAGAACGAGGGGTCACAGTTTGAGGATAAAGGGGAAGCCTTTTAGGACCGAGATGAGGAAGAACTCCTTCACACAGAGAGTGGTGAATCTGTGGAATTCTCTGCCACAGGAAACAGTTGAGGCCAGTTCATTGGCTATATTTAAGAGGGAGTTAGATACGGCCTTTGTGGCTAAAGGGATCGGGGTATGGAGGGAAGGCAAGTACAGGGTTCTGAGTTGGATGATCAGCCATGATCATACTGAATGGCGGTGCAGGCTCGAAGGGCCAAATGGCCTACTCCTGCACCTATTTTCTATGTTTCTATGTTTCTATGAATGCAAGCAATATAGGACAGGTGATTGTATAGACATAGGCTAGTGAAATTTTGGTATGCGCCTGAATATCCAAACAGAGATCAATATATGCAAAGTATTAGAGAAGAATACCTATCTTATTTTAGTTCAAGATAAGGAGAAAAGAAGATGTGAACAAAGAATTTGAAGAAGAAGTAGGAACTGTCACAAGAAAGGAGCATCCATAATCAAGGATCACCACCATCCAAGCCACGCTGTCTTCTCACTCCTGCCGTCAAGAAGAAGGTACAGGAGCCCCAGCTCCCAAGTCACCAGGTTCAGGAACAGTTATTACTCTTCAGCCATCAGGCTCCTGAACCACAGTGGATAACTTCACTCACCTCAACA
Organism: Mobula hypostoma; assembly: GCF_963921235.1. NCBI lineage: Eukaryota > Metazoa > Chordata > Chondrichthyes > Myliobatiformes > Myliobatidae > Mobula > Mobula hypostoma. The sequence continues at coordinate 7,886,920 of NC_086112.1, read as the reverse complement.
CTGAATTGATTCCACAAACTATTGACTCAACTTCAAGGACTCTGCACCTCATATTCTCAATATTGTTTACTTATTATTATTTATTTATTTTTGTATTTGCACACCTTGTCTTTTGCCCGTTGATTGCTTGTCAGTCTTCGAGTGCAGTTTTTCAGTGATTCTATCATATTTCTTTGTTCTAATGTGAATGCCTGCAAGAAAATGAATCTCAGAGTAGTATATGGTGACATATATGTATAAATATACTTTGAACGTGGACTTTTGTAAAGATGATTGCTTTTAATCTATCTTTCTCTATATTCTGCTCAAATAATTTCCCATTTCCCATAAACCTATTTACTTGCTAATTTATTGAAGCAGAGTATAGAATAAAAAAGCTCTTTCCAAATTCATTGAATTATTTAAAATATGTTGTATTAATTTTAACAATGATTAACTTAACAGAACAGAAAATGGAAAGACTAATGACCTTACTTGTCGATGGTTCTAGATAGGATCCATCCAAGTTTTCTGAAGTTAGGAAGGGTTAGAATTGTCTATATTTTGGCTAAAGTATCCCAATCCTCCTTGGCTGTGGGGTAATTATTATTTATTCAGATATACAACATGATAAAAGGCCCTTCTGGCCCATGAGCACACGCTGCCCATTTACACCCATGTGAGGGAGGAGGGAATGTCGACTCAGACCATGAGAGGCCTGCGTCGGGCATTTTCATGCCTTACAAGGTGCAGATTGGAAGTCTGTGTGGGGCGCCACTCCTCGCACAGATACTAGAGCAATGTGTGGTTAAGTGCCTTGCTCAAGGACACAAACACGCTGCCACAGCTGAGGCTCGAACTAGCGACCTTCAGATCACTAGGCGAATGCCTTAACCACTTGGCCACGCGCCCAACACAAATTGTGACCAATTGCGACCAATTAACCTACCAACCGGTACATCTTTGGAATCTGGGAGGAAACCAGAGCACCCAGAGAAAACCCACCCTGTCATGGGGAGAATGTACAAACTCCTTAAAGACAGGGGCAGGCTAGTGCGCAAAAAACTCTAAATATTAAAAAAAAATTGATTGAGAACTAAACCCTAAATACACACCTGTCACATTAACATTTCAATGGGAAAACTTGCAGTCAACATACATTTGGAGAAGTGTGGGCTGAGAAATGAAAATTAGCATGGATTTATTAAATGTAAACTATTATTAGCTAACTTGATTGAAATCTTTGAAGTAGCAACAGAAATGATTCTTAAATGATTCAATTTAGACAGCAGCAGGACCCGAAGAAGGGCCTCAGCCCGAAGCATTGACTGTTTATTCATTTCCATAGATGCTGCCTGACCTGCAGAGTTCCTCCAGCATTTTATTTAAAAGATTTTTAAAAATCAAATACCACATAATAACGATAATAAAGTAAAAATTGATGGAAATGAAGATAAATAGTTGCTTTCAGGGTGGACACAGAATTGGCTGAAGGAGTTTCTGTTTTAAGTAATGTTGAACAATTGTTCCTCACACTGAAATTAACCACACTGCTTTCTTCACTATATTTTAATAATCTGTATTTGTTAAACTGGACATAATTTCACAGGTTGTACTTGGAACAAAACTGGAAAACATAGAAAAAGTATGAAGAGGGATGCATTGTGTGACATAGTGTGTGAATAGCATGGGCGTGAATCTATAATCATTTTACCAAAAAATTACTTTCCCCAAACCATCAGCCTGATCAACACTTCCACCCACTAATGTACTCCAGTTCTCACCACCATCACTACATCCACATCACCTAGCGTCACGTTATGTACTTGACCTAGTAGTTGTCCATTATGTCCAACGATAACAGGGAACTCGTGCTGGAGAGTTTTGAAAGTGGAAAAGCTCTTGCACTGGGGCAGTTCCACTGGCTTGACCATCAAAATGCGGGTTCAGTCATCAGATCAAGTGTCACAAACTGGGTCTTCCTTGGTTGCAGTGGATGACTCTGGCACCTTCTGTGCCTTGTCGTGCCCTTCGCTCTCCGCGGAATGTTGTAGAATGGCTCCCCTGGCCATTGGATCCCACTTGAGATCTTATCCACCCAGCCCAGCAGAGCTAACTTCACAGGCTAGGACAGGCATAGTCTTATCTCACCAGGGTATGAGACCATGGCTGCACTTCATGTTTTTTTCTTTTATTATGTATTGCATTGTACTGCTGCTGCAAATACAACAAATATCAACATGTGTCATTGATATTAAACCTGATTCTGATTCTGAAGAATGAGAATAAGCAATCTTGAATCTTGAAATAATGTTGGGACAATGGATGGAAAGGACCTTTTGCATCATATGATGATTCTCTCAATTTGACTATAAAGCCAACGTATTAAATATGTCACCTGGGCTCATTTTATCCTAGTATCACTTCTGAAATGAAGTTTATTATTTAATCTGTATTATATTTTGAACACTTAATCTAGGATGCTACTAAGTGAGTGCCGCAATTTGTGGGATGTTTTTGGTCTCGATGAGATACTAAATTTTTTTAAATTGCCAGTTCAAATAAAGTTAATCTGGCATTAGAAGTGTTTTCTCTTGGCCAACATTTCATCTTCATCCTGAGGCAGCAAAGGATTTTATGTTTTATCTCTTCAGGTCAGGCCTACACACGCAGGCTCCACCCAGATGACAAGAGCCACCTGTCACTCAACTCATAACCTGCAGCCTATTTTAACCTCGTTCTGATCCACAGTCCTTGTTCAGCATCGAATCAGCCAGCTCAACTGTTGTTCCAAACTTTCAGTTGCCTTACTGCCTTGTTGTGTTAAGTATCTGTTCTCTCTTGCTTTATGACACCTCATGGCTTGTTATTTTGCAGTTGATTGTTAAAGTGATAGCTCACCGCTAAATTGTTTCCACTGCCCTGTGTTTGGGTCAAGCCTTCTCTATATTTCCTTGCAATTCATTGACTTTCATTGTTTGTTGTATCCAGGTAGGCCATTACTTTTGTTTACATGAGAACAATGGATTCATAGCAACATTAAGTGACAGGTTATGTTTCTTTTTGGGAAGCTGAGAGAATATGATCTATAACTCCAGATTTTTTTTCTAAGAGTTTAAAACACCAATTTCCAAGATCGTCTAAACTAAAATCTATTTATTTTAATTTCAATAACAATATAGAAGAGAATAGAAATCATTTTTACTGCAACTTTGAAATGCTGGGTTTCCAGGAGTTTGTTTAGCATGGTGCTTAGCAACAGTGGTTACTATATTTGGGTAAAAATGTGAATGAACTTAGTTAAAAAATGGCAAGTAATGTAGCCTGAAAGATGGTATGAACTGATAAAGTAAGCTATGCCTTAATCACAGGCTTGAAATTTGTTTGAATCATTTAGTAACTTAGCACATTTTATCTGTGGTTCAAATCCATACAAGAAGGAGGGAGGTTGAAGCTGCCTTCATGCTTTACTCAGTCTGTTTAATGTATTTCTTTATTTCAAGTTTCTACCTAGTTTTAATTTTATAACATAAATGATGCACAGTTATCATACCTCTTAGCAGGAGACTGTCACTCTGCTCATAAATTTTCATCTTAGCCTAATAATCCAATTATTCCATACTGTTATTTTTCAATTGCCATTTCCACCCAGGGTGCAGGAAATCTAACATTTTTTTCACAATTTTATGTCTTGCGTGTCAGTCGGAGTTAGTTTCACTGTACATTTCATTAACCATGTTTGGCTCATGTTTTCTCCTTTTCCCTGATATCTTCTACTTCGCAAAATTCTTCACCATAGTCCGTATCATTTCTCCAAATACTCCACCTTCAATACAGATCTCTATCATTCATTAGCTAAATGCACCATACATAATTGATTCTGTTCAAAAACACGAGAAGTTCTGTAGATGTTAGAAATACAAAGTGACACACACAAAATGCCGGAGGAACTCAGCAGGTTAGGCAGCGTCTATGGAAATGAATAGTCAATGTTTTGGGCTAAGACCCTTCTTCAGGACTGAGAAGGAAGGGGGAAGATGTCCCCCCTCCTCCACCCAACTTCTTTATTCTGTTATCTTCCCCTTTCTTTCTCGTCCTGAAGAAAAGACTCAGCCTGAAATGTCGACTGTCTATTAATTTCTATAGATGCTGCCTGATCTGCTGAGTTCCTCCAGCAATTTTTGTTTGGTTTTGTTCAATATTCTGTTCATTGGTGTATTTAAAGTGGAGGCTGATAGGTTCTTGATTAGTAAGGGAGTCAGAGGATACAGGGAGATGGAAGGAGAATTTAGTTAAGAGGAATAATAAATCAGCCATGATGGAATGACAGAGCAGACTCGATGGGCTGAATGGCCTAATTCTGCTCCTATATCTTATGGTTAATGAGAGGAAAAGCTATAGGCAGTTCCTATTTCAGGAAATTCTCCATGCTCAGTTGGGAAATCTCATCTGACATCAAGGAAGCTTTGCTGAAATCAACTTGGATCAGTACATCGGTATACACAAAAGATTCTGCAGATGCTGGACACACAAAATGCTGGAGGAATTCAGCAGAACCTGTAGCAGCTATGGAGAGGAATAAACAGTCGACTTTTCAGGCCAAAACCCTTCATCAGGCCATAAATCAGTGGTAGTTTTTATTGTCAGTCAGAATGGATAGGTATGCTTGTGCATGGATATCAGATGAAGACAATCAGATGACCAATCAACTTAAACATTCAGATTTGCATAATGAACAGCCATGAGGACAAATCAATCTGAGTTCTGTACAATTCAACTTTCAAAAAAGGAAAGTAAAAAGAGGAATTCATACAAGAAAACTAAACGAAAAAATATGTACTTAACATTTTGGTGCTGAGACGGAAAACCTAGTGAATGGCTGGGATTATGGATCTCTGCCCATTGTGAATAGCTCTGAACACATGCTCACATATTACTATTAACAGACAACTAGCTTTGCAAAATGACCTTGACCTGTTATCTCTGGATCTAATTCCACTTCAACCAATATATATATTGACTCAGAGCCCTGTTCACATCTTTAATTGCATACATAAATCCATTTCTCTGGTAAAATTATTGCTGATGTATTCTTGTTAACTTCAAAGTAATAGGGCTTCACTATCATTAACCAATTCCAACACTTTCTTACAGCTTTAATCCATCTATGAGTCCAAATAGTACAAAGCTTTATAACATTTATCAAGCCCCAGCTTTTGATCCACCAACAAATGATATTTTCTTCAACCCCAATGACCAATAATATAACAGAAAGGTTGTTCACAAGTAGGGGAAGAAACTCCTTTGATAAATGAAGTCCTTTGTTTACACAAACATAGGTGTTAAATAACAGGATGATATCTTGTGCATCTCAAATTATTGACCTGCAAAGTTCATGGATCCTGAGGTATAATCTTCAGATTTGACTTATCATCTACATTTTTAATTGATTTTTTGGGATGTATTATACTTATTCAAATATAATAGATTTAGGTGAACCTCATTATTAAATAATGAGTTTGCTGTCATTATAATAATATTTTATTAGGAATAAACAATATGCATAATATATAAAAGACGTACCTTTGGAAATTGCTGTTTGCTTGAAAAAAATTCTCTACTTCTGGCTCAACGCCAGCAGTGGTGTCAAGTTCCATATGCCCTTGTCATCGGCTGCTGTGCTAGTTTTGCAGTACAGGCACCAGCTGCTAGACAAAATAATCTAAATTCTCACATGTTCTCTTCCTTCAGGAAATAACTGACATTACTGCACAATTCTGCCAGTTAATGGTGCCACACCTTATGTTTATGTGCAGAAAATTGTGCCCTATGTGATTAAAACTTAACCCTCCATCTTCCGTAGCTCTTGGTAATACCATGAATGCAAGCAAAATTCCATCGCCACTATCATTTACACAATGTCTTCTAATAATATATGATGTATATACATTTTTAGGCTAATCTCATTTATTTTTTAATATTTTTAACTAGGAGATGCATTTGTAACACATTTTATATTGCTATATTTTTCCCAATTCTAGTGAAATGAAACGATGATTAAGATGTTGTTTTATCTATCACTCATTTTTAATAAATTCTATCATAAAAATGGCAAAAAAGACAGAAGACATCCGGATTTTACCTTCTCGCTCAGGATCTACCATTCTGTCACATATAACCAAACATTTTGCCTCTCACTATATTGGATTCATGATTAAGGCTTCAGAAACTGCTAAAGGATTTTTCAAGGAAACATAAATGTTTTGAATCACTTAGAGCTCAGACAAAAAAGAAGGGGTATTGTTGAGAAGCCATGATTTGAAAGTGTCACATGAACCATATTTTTCATAAACAATAGCCAAGCACCTTGGTGGATTTTTATTATCAGAACCCTTACAACAGGGACCATACTTGTCTTGATTTGTTTTTATTATGAGCGAATAGCAAGTATATGTTTAATGTGCTGCTTTGAAATTCTTGCCTTCAATATATCACCAAAGCTGGTAAACTAAATAAACCAGTGCATCTCATATAAAATACCAGCTTGATTTAGCTTTAGGAGCAATTTATCATAGAGTCAAAGAAAAGAGTAGCCGGCTGGTGATGTAGTGGCATCAGCACCGGACTTCTCAGGTTCGAATCTGGCACCTCAGCCTTGTTAAAAAAAACAGACCAATGCTGAGGAAACAGCAAAGGTTGCCACACAAAGTGCCACAAAGGGAACAGAAGTAGAGCACAGAAGCAGGCCCTTTGGGCTATCTAGTCCGTGCCAAAACTATTTAAACTGTCTACTCCCATTGAGCTACATCGGGGCAATAGCCCTCCATACCACCGCCTTCCACGTACCTGTCCAAAATTCTCTTAAATGTTGAAATCAAGACTGCATGCGCCACTTGTGCTGGCTGCTCGCTCCACGCTCTCAGGACCCTCTTGAGTGAAGAAGTTTCCCCTCATTTCCCCATTAAGCTTTTCACCTTTCACCCTTAACCCATAACCTCTAGTTGTATTCTCACCCAACTCAGTGGAAAAATCCTGCCTGTATTTACTATATCTCTACCCCTCATAATTTTGTATATCTCTATCAAATCTCCTCTCAATCTTCTACATTCCAAGGAATAAAGTCCCAACCTATTTAATCTTTTCATATAACTGGAGTCCTCCAGATTCAGCAACATCTTTGTAAATTTTCTCTGTTCTCTTTCAACCTTATTTACATCTTTCCTGTAGGTAGGTGACCAAAACTGCGCTCAATACTCCAAATTAGGCCTCACTCATGTCTTATACAATGTCTTGTTAATCTGTATTTGACACAATAACCAGAATAATTAACAGCACTTGGAATTATGAATGGTTATGTCATGCCTTTGAACTTCTACCCACAGAAATTATAACCACAAAAGATTGATTATAAATATTACTGAAAATTAATTGATTCTTCATTAGAAAGTAATCATGATTGGACAGTAAATTCCTCACATTCCCAACTGTTACAGCTCACTTTAGAACATCTCCGCTAATTAAGGCAAAAAACATCTTAGCATATGTTATCAAGAATATTCTAGGTAAAGCCAGGAGACTTGTTTCTTGCTTTAATCAGTTCCGCTATATGTTCCAGTATTAAGCAGGTTAAGGTATTCATTGGCACCAGAGCGAAAGGAAACGTTAGAGGTCGTTTTTCGTATATGCTACATTTACTTGTCTATTACTTGTTGCCAGACCCTGCAAGATTTTTTTTTAACTCATTTGATTTATAACTTCACACAAATCGAGTGGCGGTGTCATTAAAGAAATGCCAAGGGATTGTATCAGTACATTTAACATAATTCATGTGATCCCTTCAGCTTAGCTCATTTGTATTGTTAAACAAAACAGCATCAAATGGAAAAATGTAGTCTACACCCACACGTAGATGACGTCACCTTGTGGTTAGTGAAAAAATCATTAAATTATATTCTGGTCTCTATATTTTCACAGACATCCTAACTGTGCCAAGATGAGGCCATCTTCAGCGTGGAGGAACAGCACCTTATATTCTGTTTGGGTGGCCTCCAACCTGATGGCATGAATATCAGTTTTTCCCTCCGGTAAAAAAACTTCCCCCCCCTCCACCTTCCTTTATTCCCCAACATGACCTTTCACCTCTTCTCACCTGCCTATCACTTCTCGCTGGGCCCCATTTCTCCTATAGTCCACTCTCCTGTCCTGTCAGATTCCTTCCTCTCTGGCCCTTAACCTTTCCCACTCACCTGGCTTCACCTATAACCTTGTTCGCCTCCTTCCCTCCCCCCACCTTTTTATTTTGGCGTCTTGAAGAGGTGTCTCGGCCTAAAACGTGGACTGTTTATTCATTCCCATAGATCTTGCCTGATCCACTGAGTTCCTCCAGCATTTTGTATGTGTTGCAAATATATCTGCAATGTTCGTCACATGTCAAATGACATTATTACAATAAATACTTTCTGTGCAGCAAGTATATTTGATGAAGAGTTCTGAAAAGATCTGTTGTAAACTTAATCCAAAGTTTGCAAAGAAAATATATATGATTAGTAACTTCCAAGCTTAAGATAAGATTACCTTTATTTATTATATGTATATTGAAACATTGAAACCTGCAGTGCAATGCATTGCTTTGCGTTGCCGCCCAACACAGTCTGAGGATGTGCCGTTATTGGCCTGCAAGTGTCGCCATGCTTCCTGTGCTAACATTGCATGCCCACAGTTCACTAATCCTAACCCGTACACCTTTAGAATGTGGGAGGAAACTGGAGCACCCAGAAAAAACACACGCAGTCACGTACAAGCTCCTTACAGAGAGCAGTGGGAAGCGAACCCTGATCAGAGATCGCTGACACAGTAAAGTGACTGAGCTAAACGCTCCGCTAACACGTCACTCTAGTTTGTTCATTACGTGCCATGTCATGTGCTGTGGGCATGGTCTTTCCATGACCACGATTGTTCTTGGCAAATCTTACCACAAAAGTGGTTAGACATTGTCTTCTTCTGGGCAGTGTCTCTACAAGACGGGAGGAGCCAGCTGTTATCAATATTCTTTAGAGATTGTCTGCCTGGCATCAATGGTTGAATAACCAGGACCTGTGATTTGCAGCGGCTGCTCCCACAACCATCCACCACCTGCTCCCATGGCTTCACATGACCCTGATCAAGAGGCTAAACAGGTGATACACCTTGCCCAAGGGTGACCTGCAGGCTATTGGAGGGAAGGAGTGCCTTACACCTCCTTTGGTAGAGACATATCTCCACTCCACCACCCAGCCACCACTATTAATGAAGAAATATTAATGTAGTATTTCCTTTAAAAGTGTTGATTCAGAACACTTCAACATCTCAGTGCATTTTCTTAGCTTTAGACCACAGCTCAAGTGGAACAGCTTGTGTCACAGGAGTTATGAGATTTTTTTTCCCTTTCTAGTAGTGTTTTTGATAGTTTAACAACAATCAGAAACAACAGCACTAGGCACGTTGAATAAGGTGGCCATAATGAATGGAGGTCACCAATTTTAGGTTCATTTTCAGCATTGTGAATAGCTTTCCACACTTACAGCACAGCTAGATTCACTAAATTGGGACAGTTCCAAACATACTGGCCTGTTTCCAACCATTTAAATAGCCCATGACATATTGCTATGTCGAATTCCAAGTTGGCAGAAGAAGAAAAATATTTCACCAATCATAGTGAGCTGAGAGCAATATAAATTTTACTTCTCATGAGGTAACAATTAGTTGAGGAGCAACACAGATAATATTATTTTAGGCTGTAGATGCAGAACATTCTGGAAAAAGCAATGGGTGCAAAATTTGGCCACAGAATTTTACCTCACAATTAATTAGCTAATCATGAACATACAATTGTAGAATCAAATGTGAAGTGATGCACTTTGGTAAGGAACGTCTACCCAGACCATGAGAGGCCTGCATGGGGCATTTTCATGCCTTACAAGGTGCAGATTGGAAGTCTGTGTGGGGCACCACTCCTCGCACAGACTAGAGCAATGTGTGATTAAGTGCCTTGCTCAAGGACACAAACACGCTGCCACAGCTAAGGCTCAAACTAGCGACCTTGAGCTAACTAGACGAATGCCTTAACCACTTGGCCACGTGCTTCACATCTTGGTAGGTCAAATGTAAAGAGACAGTACACTCATAAAAGTTGCTGGTGAATGCAGCAGGCCAGACAGCATTTCTCGGAAGAGGTATAGTCAACGTTTCGGGCCGAAACCCATCGACAGTACACTGTCTCTTACACAAGACCCTTAACAGTTTTGATGAGTAGAGATATCTTGGGGTCCAGGTTCATAGCTCCCTGAAACTGGCTACACAGGTGGTTAAGAAGGCATATGGCATTCCCACCTTTATTAGTCAAGGCATTGACTTCAAAAATCAGGAAGTTATGTTGCAGATTTATAAATCTTGAGTTAGGCCACATCTGGGGTATTGCATACAGTTCTGGTCATCTCCTTATAGGTTTACCAGCATGCTCTCTGGATTAGATGGCATGCGCTATAACGAGAGGTTGGACAATCTTGGGTTGTTTTCTTTGGAGCAGAGGGGAGATCTGGTAGAGGTTTATAAGATTATGAGAGGCATGGATAGAGTGGATAGGCAATATATTTATCCCAGGGATGAAATGTCTAATACCAGAAGGCAAACAAAAGAAAATCTGCAGATGCTGGAAATCCGAGCAGCACACACAAGATGCTGGAGGAACTCAGCCGGCCAGGCAAAATCTATGGAAAAAGGTACAGTTGACGTTTCGGGCCGAAACCCTACAGCAGGACTGAAGTAAAAAAAGCTGAGGAGTAGATTTAAAAGGTGAGGGGAGGGAAGAGAAAACCACCAGGTGATAAGTGAAACCTGGAGCAGGAGGGATGAAGTAAAAAGCTGGGAGGTTGAGTGGTGAAAGAGACAGAATACCTTGGAAGAAAGAAAAAGGGGAAAGGAGCACCCAAGGGAGGCGATGGGAGGGCAAGAAGATGAGGTGAGAGAGGGAAAAAGGGATGGGAAATGGAGTGGGGGGTGGTTGAGGGTCATTACCGGAAGTTTGAGAAATCAATGTTCACGCCATCAGGTAGGAGGCTAACCTAAAGGAATATAAGGTGTTGTTCCTCCACCTAAGTGTGGCCTCATCACTACAGTGGAGGAGGCCATGATGGATGGAGATATTGGAATGGGAATGGGAAGGGTAATTAAAAAGGGTGGCCACTGGGAAATCCCGCTTGTTCTGGTGGACGGAGTGTAAATGCTTGGCAAAGCGGTCTTCCAATCTATGTCAGGTCTCACCGATGTGCAGGAGGCCACACCGGGAGCACTGAGCACAGTAAATGACCCCAACAGGCTCACAGGTGAAGTGTCACCTCACCTGGAAGGACTGTTTAGGGCCCTGGATAGTAGTGAGGGTGGAGGTGTAGGGGCAGATGTGGCACTTGTTCCACTTGCAAGGGTAAGTGGCAGGAGGGAGAACAGTAGAGATGGATGAATGGACAAGGGAGTCGTGTAGGGAGTGATCCCTGCTGAAAGCAGAAAGTTGGGGGGTGGAGATGTGCTTGGTGGTGGGATCCCATTGGAGGTAGCAGAAGTTTCGGAGAGTTATGTGCTGGACGTGGAGGCTGGTGGGGTGGTAGGTGAGGACAAGCGGAACCCTATACTTGGTAGGGTGGCGGAAGGATGGGATAAGAACAGACGTGCGTGAAGTGGAAGAGATGCGGTTGAGGGCCGCATTGATGGTGGAGGAAGGAAAGCCCCTTTCTTGATAAAGGAGGAAACCTCCTTCATTCTAGAATGAAAAGCCTCACCTGAGAGCAGATGCGGCAGAGGCGATGGAATTGAGAAAAGTGGATGGCACTTTTACAAGTAGTAGGGTGGGACGAGGTGTAGTCTAGGTAGCTGTGAGAGTCCGTGGGTTTGAAATAGACATTGGTGAATAAACTGTCTCTGGAAATAAGGACAGTGAGATAGAAAAAGGGACGGGAGGTGTCCAAAATGGACCAGGTGAATTTGAGGGCAGGGTGGAATCTAGAGGTAAAGTGAATGAAGTCGACGAGTTCAGCACGGGTGCAGGAAGCAGCACCAATGCAGTCGTCAATGTAGCATAGGAAAAGGGGATGCATTTAAGATAAGAGGTGGTAATTGCATAGGAGATGTGAGGGATATGTGTGTGAAGAATGGTGTGTGCTTGGAATGCACCACTTGAGATGGTGGTGATACCTTAGGGGCTTTGAAGAGACATATAGATAGGTATATGAATGTGAGGAAAATGGAAGGATATGAACAGAAGAGATTAGTTAGGCTAGCCATTTGTTTACTAATTTAATTTGTTCAACACAAGATTGTGGGCCGAAGTGCCTGTTCCTGTGCTGAACTGCTCTATGTTCTGTGATTACTCTTAAGTTGTAAACTGGGTTTTACAGTTATGTCTGCCTGTGGTGGCATCAATTCTTATGCAATGTAGATTAGATGCCAAATGTCAAATTGCAGAACTATCATCCAACCAACATCGATGCAAATTTGACCCGAAACAGAAGAGATTCTGCAGCTGCTGGAAACCCAGAGCAACACGCATGGAATGTTGTTGGAACTCAGCAGGTCAGGTGGCATCTATGGAAATGAATAAACAGTTTATGTTTTGGGCCAAGACCATTCATCAGGACTGGAAAGGAAGGGAGAAGAAGCGGGAATACGAAGATAGGAAGTGGGGAAGAAGTACAAGCTGGCAGGTGATGAGTGAAGCCAGGTGAGTAGGTGGGGTAAGTGAAATGAAGTAAGAAGCTGGGAGGTGATAGGTGGAAGAGAACAAGAGCTGAACAAGAAGGGATCTGATAGGTGAGGATAGTGGACCATAGTAGAAAGGAAAGGAGGAGAGGCACCAGAGGGAGGTGATGTGCAGGTGAGGAGAAGAGAGGAGTAAGAGGGAAGCCAGAATGGGGAATGGAAAAAGCACGAGGGCGGAGCGGGGAGAAGTTACAGAAAGTTAGAGAAATCAATGTTCATGCCATCAGATTGGAGGCTAGCCAGTCTCTGAATGGGCATTGCCTCACATCTATAGAATCTGTGTCCATCTCCCAAGTAAATACAGATTCAAAAAATCCATTTAAGATCTCCTCAGCTCTTTCAGCTCCACATATAGATGGCCACTCTGTTCTTTCAGAGGACCAATTTTGTCCCTTGCTATCCTTTTGCTCTTAAGAGGATTCGCCTTCACCTTGTCTGCCAGAACAAACTCATGTCTTCTTTTATCATTCCCGATTTCCTTGCTCCATATTCTCTGGCATTTCTTATACTCATCAAGTACCTCATTTGTTTCTGCCTGCTGTACCTTCTTTTTCGTAACCAGGGCCTCAATATCTCTCAAAAGTCAAGGTTCTCTGAACCTTTTATCCTTTACTTTTATTCTGACAGGAAGATATATATTCTGTACTCTCAAAATTTTACTCCCACTTAACAAGTACTTCTTTGTCAGAAAACAACCTGTCCCAATCAACTCTTCCCAGATCCTTTCTGATACCATCAAACTGGCTAGAGTCTCAACCCAAGGATCAGACCTATCGTTTTCATAACTATCTTGAAACTAATGGCATTATGAGCATTAGATGCAAAGTGTTCCCCTTCACAAAATTCTGTCACCTGCCCTCTCTCATTCCCTGATAGAAGATCTGGTATTGCACTCTCTCCAGTTTGAACTTCTGCATACTGATTAATGAAATTGTCTTGAAACATTTGACAAACTCATCCCCATCCTGCCCTTTTAAAGTATGAGAGTTCCAGTCAATATGTGAAAAATTAAAATCACCTACCATCACAACCTTATGTTTTAGTCTGTGTACTCTGTACAAGTTTGCTCCCCTAAATCCCACAGACTGTTGGGTGTTCTTTAATATAATTCCATTAATGTAGTCATATCTTTCTTATATCTTCTACCCATTAAGCCTCACTAGATGAGCTCTCCAATCTGTCCTGACTGAGCACTGCTGTGATGTTTTCCCTGACTCATAATGTTAATCCTTTCCCTTTAATCCCTCCCGCTCTATCATGTCTAATACAACAGGACCCCAGTCTTGCCCCTGCTGCAGCCAAGTCTCACTAAAGGCCACAGTGTCATAAGTCCACATGCTGATTTATGCATTAAGCTCATCCACCTTTCCTACAATACTCCTTGCACTGAAATATTCACAGATTAGGACATTAGTCCCACCATGCTCAACCTTTCGATTCCTGACTTTGTCTGCAGGCTTAACAACATGTTGATTTATGACCTGGAAAATGTTTGAGGAATGGACAACCCTTTAGCTATTGTTTACTCCAGTTTCCTTTCACATTCCAAAGATATACGGGTTAGGGTTACTGAGCTGTGGGCATGCGATGTTGGTGCTGGAAGCCTGGCGACCCTTACGGGCTGCCCCCAGCACATTGCAAACAACACCACAATTTACGAATGTCACTGTATGTTTCGATGTACGTGTGACAAATAAAGCTAATCTTTAACCTTTAACAGTCCCAATCTTGGTGGCTGGCAGATACCGGGCTGCCTAGCAAAACCCTTGGTGATTTGATTTGACATATTTCACTGAATATTTCAACGTACATGTGAAAAAAAATAAAGCTAATCTTCAATCTTTGGGAACTATTTCACATAATGCACAAAATAAAATGACATTCTTCACTGAAGTTGCTTCGCCTGACACACTTCTTGCTCCAGGTAGTATATTTCTTCGCAAAAACTTTATAAATGTCGCTCTGTGTTCCAGCAAGCAGCTAACAGCCGTGTTAAAGAAAAACAAGCAGACATTGTGACTGGCAGGATCTTTTTCCCCGCTAAACCCATACCCTGGCAGATTGCTAAGAAGGAACTTCAGTTCCCACGTATGTTTGAATTAAGCATCAGCATGACGGATGTACTCAACAAGAAGCAGAATAAAGGCTACCCTTTGTCACTGTATTCGACAGTTTCATATGTATTCCTCAGAAATCTTGACTGGTAAATTACACGGAACAGTGTCTCCATGCGGCTTTGAAAGCCAGTGGATCGACATATCACGCCAGCCCATGATGCTGTTATATACAAGGATGTCCCTTTAGAACAGAGATGAGGAAGAATTTCTTTCGCCAGAGGGTAGTGAATCTGTGGAATTCATTGCCACAGGCAGCTGTGGAGGCCAAGCTGTTGAGTATATCTAATGCGGAGGTTGTTAGGGTTCTTACTTAGTCAGGGTGTCAAAGGTTACTGGGAGAAGGCAGGAGAATGGGGTTGAGAGGGATAATAAATCAGCCATGATGGAATGGTGGAGCAGACTCAATGGGCCAAATGGCCTAATTGTGCTCCTATCCCTTATGGCCTTATATCCTTCTCTGTGCTAACGTAGCCTATTGAATGAGTCAAACGCAAAACTTCTTTTTGCAGAACACCAACAAAGATGACAAAAATCATTCCTGGCAGAATCAACTATTCTGAAAAATTCATGATCTAACTATATCCAGTTTATCCAACTCCTTGGAAGGCAACTAGTAGCCACTGTTTTGTTGTATGCTTATTGATCTGGGAAACATTTCAAGATTAAATTTCTCCTAATTCAGAGAATAAGACCATATGACATAGGAGCAGAATTAGGCCATTTAGCCCATCAAGTCTGCTTCGCCATTCATTCATGGCTGATCCTTTTTTCCCCTTCTCCACCCCATTCTCCAGCCTTCTCCCTGTAATTTTGATGCCTTGTCCTATCAAGAACCTATCAAGCTCTGCCTTAAATACACTCATAGCTGCACGTAGTAATAAATTCCACAAATTCACCACCCTCTGGCTAAAGAAATTTCTCTGCATCTCTGTTTTAGATGAACACACTTCTATTCTGAGCCTGTGCCTTCTTATCCAAGACTCCCCCACCATAAAAAGAATCCTTTCTACATCTACTTTGTCTAGGCCTTTCAACATTCAAAAGGTTTCAATGAGATCCCCCCCACCTTATCCTTCTAAGATCCAGTGAGTACAGACACAGAGCCACCAAATCTTATACTCATAGTCATACTTTATTGATCCCGAGGGAAATTGGTTTTCGTTACAGTTGCACCATAAATAATTAAATAGTAATAAAACCATAAATAGTTAAATAGTAATATGTAAATTATGCCAGGAAATAAGTCCAGGACCAGCCTATTGGCTCAGGGTGTCTGACCCTCCAAGGTAGGAGTTGTAAAGTTTGATGGCCACAGGCAGGAATGACTTCCTATGACACTCTGTGTTGCATCTTGGTGGAATGAGTCTCTGGCTAAATGTACTCCTGTACCCACCCAGTACATTATTTAGTGGATGAGAGACATTGTCCAAGATGGCATGCAACTTGGACAGCATCCTCTTTTCAGACACCACCATCAATTGTTAAGATCTCTTGTCAATTGTCAAATCTTCCTTGTATGATAAACTTTTCATTCCTGAAATTATCCTTGTGCACTTCCTCTGAACCCACCCCCATGCCAGCACATCGTTTTTTAGATGAGAAACCAAAAACTGTTCACAATACTCAAGGTGAGGTTTCACCAGTGCCTTATAAACCCTCAGTATCACATCCCTGCTCTTCTATTCTAGATATCTTGAAATGAATGCTAACATTCCATTTGCCTTCCTCACCACTGACTCCACCTGCAAGTTACTCTTTAGGGTGTTCTGCACAGGGACTCCCAAGTCCCTTTGCATCTCAGAATTTTTGAATTTTCTCCCCGTTTAGAAAATAGTCTGCACATTCATTTCTTCAACCAAAGGGCATGACCTTGCATTTTCCAACATTGTATTTCATTTGACACTTTTTTGCTCATTCTTCTAATCTGTCTAAGTCCTTCTGCAGCCTACCTGTTTCCTCAACACTACCTGCCCCTCCACCAATCTTTGTATCATCTAAAAACTTGACAACAAAGCCAACTGTATAATTGATATACAGCATAAAAAGAAGTGGTCCTAACACTGACCCCCTGTGGAACACCACTAGTCACTGGCAGCCAATCAGAAAAGGATCCTTTTATTCCCATTCACTGCCTCCTACCAATCAACCAATGCTCTAACCATGCCAGTAACTTTTTGTTATACCATCGACCCTTAACTTGGTAAGCAGCCTCATATGTGGCACCTTGTCAAGGCCTTCTGAAAATCCAAACAGACAACATCCATTGCATCCCCTTTATCTATCGTACACGTAATCTCCTCAAAGAATTCCAAATGATTCATCAGGCAAGATTTTCCCTTAAGGAAGCTATGCTGACTTTGTCCTATCTTGTCCTGTGTCACCAAGTATTCCATAACCTTATTCTTAACAATTGACTCCAACATCTTCCAAACAACTGAGGGTAGGCTAACTGGTTTATAATTTCCTTTCTGTTGCCTTTCTTAAAGAGTGGAATGACATTTGCAATTTTCCAGTCATCTGACACCATGCTAGAGTCCAATGATTTTTGAAATACCATTACTAATGTCTCCACACTCTCTACTGCTACCTCTTTCAGAACCCTAGGGTGCAGTTCATCTGGTCCATGTGACTTTTGTACCCTTAGGTCTTTCAACTTTTTGAGCATCTTCTCCCTTGTAATAGTAACTGCACCCACTTCTCTTCCCTCACACCTTTGAACATCTAGCACACTGCTAGCGTTTTCCACAGTGAAGAAAACTCATTCAGTTTTTCCATCTCCTTGACCCCCGTTACTACTTCTCTGGCCTCATTTTTTTGCAGTCCTTTATCCACTCTTGTCTCTCTTTTATTTTTTACAACCTGAAAAAGCTTTTACTATTCATTTTAATATTGTTTGTTAGCTTGCTTTCATATTTCACCTTTACTTAAAATTCATCACAATTGTGAGCACCTCTTTTCAATTCCTCATTTGAGATAACAATAACAGCTCTTTTGCCTCTAGGTACATGAGATACATTAGATTAGATTAGATTCAACTTTACTTTATACTTTATACTATATTGTTGCTAAACAATTGATACTAAAATGTACAATCATCACAGCGATATTTGATTCTGCGCTTCGCGTTCCCTGGAGTACAAATCGATAGTAAATATTAAAAATTTAAACTATAAATCATAAATAGAAAATAGAAAATGGGAAGTATGGTAGTGCAAAAGAACCCGAGAGGCAGGTCCGGATATTTGGAGGGTACGGCCCAGATCCAGGTCAGGATCCATTCAGCAGTCTTATCACAGTTGGAAAGAAGCTGTTCCTAAATCTGGCCATACGAGTCTTCAAGCTCCTGAGCCTTCTTCCGGAGGGGAGAGGGACAGAAAGTGTGTTGGCTGGGTGGGTCGTGTCCTTGATTATCCTGGCAGCACTGCTCCGACAGCGTGCGGTGTAAAGTGAGTCCACGGACGGAAGATTGGTTTGTGTGATGTGCTAGGCTATGTTCATGAACTTTATTGTCATTGTTCCGAGTACAGATACAAAGTCAATGAAATGCAGTTAGCATCTGACTAGAAATGCAAGGAATAGTGTTATTTACAAAATAACTGCAATAAAAAGTAAGTGCTACAGCACACAAGTATAGAAGTACTGAGACAGTACAATACGGATGCAATACTGCTTAGCGCTGTGATGTGAGGTTCAACAGGGTCACAGCCTCAGGGAAGAAGCTCTTCCTGTGCCTGCTGGTGCGGGAGCAGAGGCTCCTGTAGTGCCTACCGGATGGGAAGGGAGTAAAATGTCCATGGTTAGGGTGAGATGCATCCTTGATAATGCTTTTTGCCCTGTGCAGGCAGTGTTTATGGTAGACGTTTTCAAAGGTGGGCAATTGGGTGCATATTTGCTAGTGTAATGCTCCCCTCTGCCACTTCAACCGCAGTTCCTTAAGATCTGGTGCACAGAATTGGGAACAATACAACAGGCAGGATCGAAGTGCTAAGTTATAATGGTTTCAAAGGTTGTATATTTCTTATATCTTCAGCCCTGTGAACTGCAATGACTTGTGTAGTGGATCCCTTCATTTTCTGTTTCCCTGCACAGGAGAGCCTGCAGGTGCTGGAAATCCAGAGTAGCACATACGGAATACTGGACGAACTCAGCAGGTCAAGCAGCATCTATAAAGGGAAATGAACCGTTGATGTTTCAGGCTGAGACCCTTCATCAGGACTCAGCAGCTCTTGATGTAAGGTCTCGGACTGAAACATCGACTGTTTATTTGTTTGCGTGGATGCTGCCTGACTTGCAGAGTTCCTCCAGTATTTTGTAGGTGCTACTCTTCCATTTTCCTGCACTTTGTTTAAAATTACACAGTTTCATCAAGACTATCGCTTTTAATTCTGGACGGATGACCTCACTTGGCATTTTGTGGTGCTAAACCATGTTATAAATTCACACGGACCTTGCTGCCATGACAAGCCAATAGAATTCTCCAGCTTTCACGAAAAGGCAAGTATCCATGAACAATTTCCACGATATCCTCTGGTCATGTTGATCTGGCTATAGAGTTATAGAGTTGTAGAGCACTACAGCACAGAAACAGGCCCTTTGGCCCATCTAGTCTTTGCTAAGTTGTTAGAATGCTTTGTCCCATTGACCTGCACCCAGACCATAACCCTCCCATCCGTGTAATTATCCAAATTTTTCTTAAATGTTAAAATTGAACCTGTATCCACCAGTTCCACTGGCAGCTCCTTACACACTCAGTCTGCCCTCTGTGTAGGTATATGTATTGATGCTCTTAACTCTGCCATATATGGTATTTGCTCTTGAATCTGGATGTTAGGTGGCACAACTTTCGTGTTTCCATCATGGAACAGGTCCTTCTCACAGAGTTCGCCTCAGAGACTTTCAGAGCTTCCCCATAGCATTTAAATTCCCTGACACTTGTTTCAATGGGTACATTTAATGTCAGAGAAATGTATACAATATACACTCTGAAATTCTTTTTCTTCACAAACATCCACGAACAGAGGGCCCCAAAGAATGAATGACAGTTAATTGTTAGAACCCCAAAGCGCCCCCAGTTCTCCCCTCCCACGCGTAAGCAGCAGCAAAGTGATGACCCCCCTCCCCCACCAACAGAAAAGCATTTGCACCTCCCACCAAGCACTCAAGCATGCAGCAAAGCATCAGCAAAGACACAGACTTGCAGTACCCCAAAGACTACTCGTTCACCCGGTATTTGACATATCACTGGCTCTGTCTCTCCCTAATAAGGAAAAAGAGGTGTCCCCGTTTCACAGCGAGAGGGGAAACATAACAAAGTAACTCATTGATTTGTGGTGTTAAAAGTCTGTTGCGTCGCTTTTTCCAAGCTCTGTGCCCAAAGAACTTGGGCCTCTGGGCACACAGCCAGCAGCCAGCTCGCTGCTATCGATCTTCCATGTCCTCCCACAACACATCAGTCAGCAGTGTTGGCCTTGAATTAGCCCATCTCCAGAGCCACGAAAATCTGGCACCGTGAAGACGTGCTAGTCTTCCAGGCCGCATCTTTGGTGTATCAAAAAGCGGCCGGTCATGAGGCTCTGACAGCGGGTTCCATTTCCACAAAGGACCGAAGTCAACGTGTAACTCCAGGTCACGGTCTTCAAAAGAACCTTTAAAGGGAAAAAAAAGAGATATCAAAGTAGAAGCAAAGCTGTTTCCGACCATGCAAACCAAGGAGTTGCCGTTAGGTGCCATCATCCTCCTAAGCTCCACCCGCCTTGTGAGGTATCATTTCATATTGTGTTCAGTTCTGTTTATATAACCATATAACAATTACAGCACGGAAACAGGCCATCTCAGCCCTTCTAGTCCGTGCTGAACTCTTACTCTCACCTAGTCCCACCGACCTGCACTCAGCCCATAATCCTCCATTCCTTTTCTGTCCATATATCTATCCAATTTAACTTTAAATGACAACGTCAGACCTGCCTCAACCACTTCTGCTGGAAGCTCGTTCCACACAGCTACCACTCTCTGAGTAAAGAAGTTCCCCCTCATGCTACCCCAAAACTTTTGCTCTTTAACTCTCAACTCATGTCCTCTTGTTTGAATCTCCCCCACTCTCAATGGAAAAAGCCTTTCCACGTCAACTCTATCTATCCCCCTCATAATTTTAAACACCTCTATCAAGTTCCCCCTCAACCTTCTACATTCCAAAGAATAAAGACCCAACTTGTTCAACCTTTCTCTGTAATTTAGGAAATGAAACCCAGGCAACATTTTAGTAAATCTCCTCTGTACTCTCTCAATTTTATTGACATCTTTCCTATAATTCGGTGACCAGAACTGTACACAATACTCCAAATTTGGCCTTACCAATGCCTTATACAATTTCAACATTACATCCCAACTCCTATACTCAATGCTCTGATTAATAAAGACCAGCATACCAAAAACTTTCTTCACCACCCTATCTGCATGAGATTCCACCTTCAGGGAACTATGCACCATTATTCCTAGATCCTTCTGTTCTACAGCATTCTTCAGTGCCCTACCATTTACCATGTATGTCCTATTTTGATTAGTCCTACCAAAATGTAGCACCTCACATTTTTCAGCATTAAACTCCATCTGCCATCTTTCAGCCCACTCTTCTAACTGGCCTAAACCTCTCTGCAAGCTTTGGAAACCTACTTCATTATCCACAGCAACACCTATCTTAGAATCATCTGCATACTTACTAATCCACTTTACCACCCCATCATCCAGATCATTAATATATATGACAAACAACATTGGACCCAGTACAGATCCCTGAGGCACACCGCTACACACCATCCTACAATCTGACACACAGTTATCCACCACTACTCACATTATAGGGAGGATGTGGAAGCTTTAGAGAGAGTGCAAATGAGACTTACCAGGATGCTGCTGTCACAATGGTAGGGCATTGGGAGCAAGGGTGGACGCAAATGCAAGACACTTCTTGCGAGGTTAATTAAATTCAGTTTATTGTTCGATATCAAGAGAGCTAGGCAGGAGCAGGAGTAGCGAACTGGACGAGGACTGAGGACTACGACTAGGCTGGGACCAAGGGTCTGGGCTAGGACTCGGAATCGGCTCCCAGAACTAGAGGAGACATGACAAGACTACGGTATGGACTCCGAGCTCGAGACTGGGCAAGGACCCAGTACCTGGGTCTTGCCTCGGGCTCGGACCCCAGAACCAGGCATGGACATGACATGGGCTAGGGCGAGGAGGAACATGGGAACACAGAGCCTGGGTCTCGGGAGAACAGGTACATGGAACCATGGACACATACACAGAACACAGAGTCGGGACCCCTCCTTGAGTACAGGACATAGGGCCGGGACTCATGACCCTCCGCGGGGCAACAGCAAGATGGCCTGACTTACCCCACAGAGGCCAGGACAAGACAAGGCAGAACATGACCCCACCGCAGGGCAATGGCAAGACGGCCTGACCTACCCCACGGAGGCGAGGACAAGACACGACAAGACATGACCCCCCGTGGGGCAACGGCAAGACGGCCTGACTTACCCCACGGAGGCGAGGACAAGACAAGACATGACTCCCCACGGGGCAACGGCAAGATGGCCTGACTTACCCCACGGAGGCAAGGACAAGACAAGACAAGACCAACAGGAATGAACACCAGACAGTACCTATCTAGCTCCAGTGATGGAACTAGACCGAAGTGCAGGCGGGGGCTGCAGACGAGGGCTAGAGGCGAGAGGGGCCGAGAAGGGATTCAGACAAGGGAGTAGGACAGGAATCACAGACCGCCAGGGCCAGGACTTGACTCAGAACTGGGAAGTGGCCAGGGCCAGGACTTGACTTGGTGCTTGAATGCCGCCGGAGCCAGGACTTGACTTGGAGCCTCCGGGTAGTGGTGAGCTCTCGATTCGGCCTGGGAACAGTAGACAGTGGTTCTTGATTCTCTCTGGCAGGTTAACTGACGGACCTGCCTCAGTGAGGAAACTTTGCAGGCTCGCTTTGGCAAGGTAACTGAACAGGGTTGCTCCGGTGAGGAGAGGCGAATTACCGGCACTCGCTTTGGCAGAGACTAGGCTTGCTCCGACCGGATGACATCGGCACACCATACCTTAGATGACTTTGCAGACGCTTCCGCGCCGAACAGCTGAAAGCCGGAGACTATAAACTACCGGTTCAGCCGAGCGTTAATTGCCTCTAATCACCAAAGTCGAGGGACACAGGAAGACAGGGAATCAACAGTCCGGATCGTAACATAAACAAGGTAAATTTAAAGGGACCCTGATCCGGACCATGACAGCTGCCTGGATTAGCTAGCATGTCTTATGAGGAAAGGTTGAGCAAGCTAGAGCCTTTTTCCTTGGAGTCAAAGAGGATGAGAAGAATGGAGACCTATGTAGGAGAGAAGCAATCCGCCATGAGCATGAGCCTCCTCACGACTGGAGACATCTTAGTAAGGCTGCATCTTAGTAATCTGGCATCCATCATAATGGACACTCACCTCCTAGGATGTGCATTACCACTAACAGAGAGGAGGTACGGGATCTTGAGGACACATATTTTAGGAACAGCATCAGATTTCTGAATGGACAATAAACCTATGAACGCTACCTCACAATTTTGCTCTTTTTGCGCTATATAATTATTTATACTACTTCTTGTAACCTCTAGTAATTTAAATTTGGCTGTTGGGGCGGAGATACATCTCTAACAAAGGAGGTGTAAGGTACTCCTTCCCTCTGCTGGCCTGCAGGTCACCCTTGGCCAAGGTGTAGCACCTGCTTATCTACATCCCCACCCACCAACCCTGCCCCACCCTCCCCAATCAGGGTCAGATGAAGCCATGGGTGGTCGTATGAGCAGCTGGTGCATATCACAAGTCCTGGTTATGTGATCACTGACTCCAGGCAGATAATCTCTGAAGCGTATTGATAATAGCTGTAGTCACCTGTCTTGTAAAGACACTGTCCAGAAAAAGGCATTGGCTAACCAATTTTGTTGAAAAATTTGCCAAAACAATCATGATCATGCATAGAGAAATGAATAAGAACAACAGTGTGATAAATTAAAGGCAGATGGAAGACCATGATCGCCCATGTCATATGACAAGGCACATAATGATGATGATGATGATGGTGATGATGATGAGTAATGTTTTATGTATTGCATTGTACTGCTGCTGCAAAGCACCAAATTGTGTGACATATGTTGTGATAGTAAACCTGATTCAGGTTTTGGTGATCTAGAACTGGTGATATTGTTGACAAGTGCACAGTGAAATCTGTATTGTTTCTTGTGTGGGCTGGAAATTAACATTTTAGCTGCTCCTACCTGAAGCAAATCAATAAAGATCACCCATCTTGCTCATTTCATCCTCATGCTAATAAAGTTAGGCACCAAAAACTAAACACGGGAGATTTTGCAGAGGCTGGAAATCCAGAGCAACACACAGAATGGTGGAGGAACTCAGACTCCTTCTTCCCCAGCTCTTTACCTTTCCAACTATCACTTCCAAGTTTCTTACTTCATCTCTCCCTCTCCTCCACACACTGGCTTCACCTAGCACCTTCTAGCACATACCCCTTTCCCTCCCCCCACCTTTTTACTCTGGCATCCTTCCCCTTCCTTTTCAGTCTGATGAAGAGTCTCGACCCAAAACATCGACTGTTTATTCCTCTCCATAGATGCTGTCCGACCTGCTGAGTTCTTCCAGCATTTTGTGTGTGTTGCCACATCTTGACCTTCTCACATGCCAACAGGGGAATCCCCATTGGAAACTCAAGCTGCTGCATGAAGCTATTTCAAATAAAAAAAGAAACTGCTGGCGTCAGAAATCTGAAATAGGCACTTCACTCAGAGGGTAGTGCATGTGTGAAACAAGCTGCCAGCGGAAGTTGTGGATTCGATTGCGTAGTTTCGACCATAAGACCGTAAAATGGAGGAGCAGAATTAGGCCATTTGGCCCATCAGGTCCACTCTGCCATTTCATTTCATCATGGCTGATCCATTTCCCTCTCAGTTCCAATCTCCTGCCTTCTCCGTGTATCCCTTCATGCCCTGACTAATCAAGAATCTATCAATCTCTGTTTTAAATGTACTCAATAACTCGGCCACATGTCAACGAATCCCACAGATTCACCACACTTTGGCTAAAGAAATTCTTTCTCATCTCCATTCTAAATAGACATTCCTCTATTTTGAGGCTATGTCCTCAGGTGTTAGGTTCCCCCACCATAAGGAACATACTCTCCACAACCACTCTTGAACATTCAATAGGTTTCAATGAGATCTCCCCTTCATTCTTTTGAATTCCAGTGAGTACAGGCCCAGAGCCATCAAACGCTCTTCATATGACAAGCCTTTCAATCCCAGAATCATTTTTGTTAACCTCCTTTGAAGTTTCTCCAAAGTCAGCACATCCTTTCTTAGATAAGGAGCCCAAGACTGTTCACAATACTCTAAGTGAGGCCTCACCAGTGCTTTATAAAGCCTCAACATTACATCCTTGTTTGTATCTTCTAGTCTTCTCAAAATGAATACTCATTTTGCATTTGCAGTTTAGGAGAAGTTTGGATAGTAGGGATGGTAGGGGTATGGAGGGCTATGGTTCAGGGGCAGATTGAAGGGACTAGGCTGAATAACAGTTTGCCATGGACTAGATGGGCCAAAGGGTTTCTGTGCTGTTGTGTTCTATGACCGTTTGCTGCCTGACCTAGGGAGATTTTCCAAAAGTTTTTGTTATTTCTGCCATGATGTGACTGATTTTATGGAAGACAGAAATGGCCTAAGCGCCAACCAGGCTGTTATTAATCTGAACCACTTACTTGGTTTCTCTCTACACAGACGCTGCCTGTCTTGCGGAATATTTTAAATAGGTGTGCATTTGTATTTCAGCTTTCCAGGATCACATTTCTTTTTGTTAAGCTAGTTTATGTCTGCCTGAAGACAGTTTAGTTGAACGAGATGTGATCTTATTTAAACATAAGATTATTAGACACAGTAGCAGAAGTAGGTTGTTCAGCCCATCGAGTTTGCTGCGCCATTCTATCATGGTTGACTTGTTATCCCTCCCAACCCATTCTCCTTCCTTCTTCCCATAAAATTTAAAACCCTGACTACTCAGGAACCTATCAAACTCTGCTTTAAATATAATCAATAACTTGTCCAAGGCAATGAATTTCACAGGTTCATTACTCACTGGCCGAACAAATTCCTTCTCATCTCTTTTCTAAAGGAGCATCTTACTATTTTGAGGCTGTGCCCTCTGTTCTTAGACACATCCACTCCAGGTAACATCGTCTCCACACCTTAGCTTTTCATTATTAAATAGGTTTCAATGAGATTCCCCCACATTCTTCTAAACTCCAGTGATTACAGGCCCAGAGGCATCAAATGCTCTTCAAATGTTAACCCTTTCATTCCACAAATCATTCTTGTGAACTTCCTCTAGACATGTGAAGAATTCAGGATGACCTGATAGGGCTGATGGAGTAGGAAAACGTAATCTGCCTGAGGGCATAGGAGTAAAGTGCACAAACTCAGGAGTCAAGTTACTCACCTTGTGAGATACTTAGCTCTATCTTTGATATTTCTCTACCACATGCCAATAGAAATTCAACCAACAGTCTGGCAGTGTGTATGTGAATCTGTTTGCTCATAAGTCGAGGGATAGAGTTTAAAAGTTGCGAGGTAATGATGCAGCTCTGTAAAACTCTGGTTAGGCCACACTTGGAGTACTGTGTCCAGTTCTGGTCGCCTCACTATAGGAAGGATGTGGAAGCATTGAAAAGGGTACAGAGGAGATTTAACAGGACACTGCCTGGTTTGGAGAGTATGCATTATGATCAGAGATTAAGGGAGCTAGGGCTTTACTCTTTGGAGAGAAGGAGGATGAGAGGAGACATGATAGAGGTGTACAAGATAATAAGAAAAATAGATAGAGTGGATAGCCAGCACCTCTTCCCCAGGGTGCCACTGCTCAATACAAGAGGACATGGCTTTAAGGTAAGGGGTGGGAAGCTCGAGGGGGATATTAGAGGAAGGATTTTTACTCAGAGAGTGGTTAGTGCGTGGAATGCACTGCCTGAATCAGTGGTGGAGGCAGATACACTCGTGAAGTTTAAGAGACTACTAGACAGGTATATGGAGGAACTTAAGGTGGGGGGTTATATGGGAGGCAGGGTTTGAAGGTCGGCACAACATTGTGGGCCGAAGGGCCTGTACTGTGCTGTACTATTCTATGTTCATGGCTTTTGCTCATCCCTGCCAGGACTACAGCGAAATCAGAGTCAGAGTCAGAATCAGAATCAGGTTTAACATCACCAGCCTTCAGTATGTCATGAAATTAGGTAACTTAGCAGCAGCAGAACATCGCAATGCATGATAAATGAAGAAAATAATAAATGAGTTACAGTAAATGTATATATATATGTATGTATATGTATATTAAAAGACTGTAACTGATTTACTTATTTATTTCTCTCTCTCTCTCTCTCTCTCTCTCTCTCTGTGCTAGATTATGTATTGCATTGAACTGCTGCTGCTAAGAACAAATTTCATGACACATGATGGTGATAATAAACCTGATTCTGATTCTGAAAATGTTAATTTTTAAAATACTAGTGCAAAAACAGAAGTAGTAAACAAAGTGGGGTAGTGTTCACAGGTTCAATGTCCATTTAGGAATCCAATGGCAGAGGGGAAGAATCTGTTCCTGAGTCACTGTGTGTGTACCTTCAGGCTTCTGTACCTCCTATCTGATGGTAGCAATAACTGCAGGCATGTCTCGGGTAATGGAGGTCCTTAATAATGGATACTGCCCTTCTGACACATCGTTCCTTGAAGATGTCTTGGATACTATGGAGGCTAGTACCCATGATGGAGCTGACTAAGTTTACAAGTTTCTTTAGCTTCTTTCAGTCTTGTGCAGTAGCACCCCCACCCCCACCTCCCATATCAGATGGTGATGCAGCCTGTTAGAATGCTCTCTTTGTACCTCTGGAGAAGTTTTCAGGCATCATAGATTCATCCTTTGTAGAAACCTAGATAAATATGTAACTGAAATAGATGACCATATTCAGTAGATATTATTGTCTGAAAACATAATTCAGATTCAGATGACTTTATTTATCGTGTGTACATTGAAACAAACAGTGAAACCCAGCATTTGTGTTAACAACCAAAACAATCCATGGATGTGCTGGGGGCAGCCCACAAGTGTTGCCACACATTCTGGTACCAATAAAGCATGCCCACAATATTCAGCAGAACAACTTAAGCAAAAAAACAACAAAATAACAACCGCAAAGCAAGCCCATTACCTCCCATCCCCTCGCACACGCAGTCAGGGGGACAGGCAACGTCCAGTTTTCTAACTTCCAGTTCCTGGGCTGGACTCACAGATTTGCACAAACCAGGCCTCCAAATTCCAGACTTACCAACCCAGGCATTTTAGCCATCAGGCCTCAATTTCCAGACTCACTGACTTAGGTCTTAAACCTTCAGTATTCAAGTTTCAGTACCAACTCCAGGACTAACCGATCACAGCATTTGAAGATAATTCATAAAAGCTTCTCAATCCTGTCTGATAATACTTTGCTTGGATCTAGACCCTGGATCACACAATTGTCAATTGCCAGTAAGTGCATAATCTACCTATTAACAAGACCATAAAGCTATAAGGCATAGGAGCAGAATTAAATTACCCTCCCTTCTTAAAGAGTGGGGTGATATTTGCAATTTTCTAAAGACCTGACCCATTTCAGATTCTATTTTTTACTCTTTGTATATACCTCTCTTTTATTCTTTATATATCCGAAAAAAAACTTCTGGCATCCTCTTTGATACTTCTGGTTAGCTTTCCTTCATATTTCATCTTTTTCTCTCCTTGATTGCCTTCAGTTGGTTTTTAAAAGCTTTCAAATCTTCCAACCTCCTCTTAATTTTTGCTTTATTATATGCCCTCTCTTTTGCTTTTCTGCTGCCTTTGTTTTCCCTTGTCAGCTATGGTTGCCTCATCCTACCTTTAGAACACTTCTTCATCTTTGGGATGCATCCTTCCTGTGCCTTCTGAATTTCCTGCAAAAAACACCAGCCATTGCTGTTCTGCTCTCATTTCTGCTAGTGTCTACTCCAGTCAACTTTGGCCAGTTCCTCTCTCATGCCTCTGCAATACTGATACATCTGACTTTATCTTCTTCTTATCAAACTGCAGGGAGAATTCGATAGTTCAAAGGTTCAATTTAATATCAGAGAATAGACACAATATGCAACCAGAAATTCATGTTCGTCATAGACATCCACGAAAACGGAACAGTGCCCCAAATAATGAATGAATGTAAAATTGTTACAGTCCCAAAGCCCCTTATTACCTTCTCCCAAGCAAGCACAAGCAGCAGCAAAGTAATGAACATCCTCCTCCCCCCAATTATTTCATCAGCAGCGCTCTTCACCCACCAGGTAAGCAATAGCAAAGCCCCCAAGAGAGCCCGTGATCTGCAGTACAACAAAAACTAATCGTTCAATTTGACATGCCACAGGCTCTCTCTCCCTAGTAATGGGACAGGGAGGTGTCAAACCTTATCCACAGTGTAAAGGGAGCCCAACAAAGACAACAGCTCACTGATTATGGTGCTAAAGTCTGCCGTGTTGCTTTTTTCCCTAGTTCTCCGACTCAAGAATCAGCAACAAACTCTCCCTCAGCAATGAGAGAGAGAGAGAGGGAGAGAGCGTGGGATTTGCCGAGTTCAGAGCCCCCAGCAGCCGTTCCCACTGTTCCATTTTCTCCACCGGCACCGGCATAGAATCATCTCATCTCCAGGGCCATGAAGCCTCAGAACCCCGAAGGTGCATTTGTTTTCCAGGCTACAGCCATGTGATATCGAAAAACGGCCGGTTGTGTGCCCTCTGGAGCAGGTCCCAATGCCACAAACAACAGAAGTTTGAGTGCAGCTCTACGTCAGAGTCTTTGACAGAATCCCATTCACCCTGAAAAGGAAAAGGAAAAAGACGTTAAAAGCAGAAATTAAGGTGTTTCTGTTTCGGGCTCGAAGGAGCTCGAATTTTAACATATTATGATTGCTACCTTCCAAGGGTTCTTTTACCTAAAGCTCCCTAATAAAACCTGGTTGATTACACAACACCGAATCCAGAATTGCCTTTCCCCTAGCGGGCTCAATGACAAGCTTCCATTAAAAGCCATCTTGTAAGCATTCTATTAATTCCCTGTCTTGGGATCCAGCACAAACCTGATTTTCCCAATCTACCTGCCTGTTGAAATCCCCCGTGACTATTGTAACATTGCTCTTATTACATCCTTTTTCTACTGCCCTTTGAAATTTATATCCCACCTTCTGTCTTCTGTTCGGGTCCTGCATATAACTCCAGTAAGGGTCCTTTCCCCACTGCAGTTTCTTCACTCTGATCCTACCTCACAGCTTCTAACTTCTGCAGTGTTTTCTGTAGATATGCCATGGAGAGCATTCCACCTTGTTGCATAAATTAAATAGGTAGTGCAAAAAGAGTGCAAAAAATAGTGAGGTAGTGTTCATGGGTTCATTGTCTGTTCAGCGATCTGATGGCAGAAGGGAAGCAACTGTTCCTAAAATGTCGATTGTGTGTCTTCAGGCTCCTGTACCTCCTCCTCGATGGTAGCAATG
Source organism: Mobula hypostoma (assembly GCF_963921235.1). Taxonomy (NCBI): domain Eukaryota; kingdom Metazoa; phylum Chordata; class Chondrichthyes; order Myliobatiformes; family Myliobatidae; genus Mobula; species Mobula hypostoma. The sequence goes on along the minus strand of NC_086112.1, from coordinate 7,856,388 downwards.
AAAAGAGGGCATGTCCTGGGTGATGGAGGTCCTTAACGATGGATGCTCCTGCTTGAGTCATCGCCTTTTAGAGATATCCTCAATGCTGGGTAGTCTAGTGCCCATGATGGAGTGGGCTGAGTTTAAACTCTCTGCAGCTTTTTCTGATCCTGTGTAGTGGCCCCTCCATACCAGGTAGTGATGCAACTAGTCAGAAAACTCTTCATGGTACATCTGTAGAAATTCTGCTTTTCTTTGGTCACGTACCAAATTTCCTCAGACTCCTTAAAATTCCCTCAGAATCGCCTTAAACTAATTATTATAGGATTTCCTTGTACTTTGATGACCTGACTCTATTTGGATCAATCCCAGCCCAAGGAGATTTGCCACTGCTCTAAACTCCACTACGTATTTCCTTCAGCCCCCGACGAATGATGATAAACAGTTTGATTTATTTATCTCCTCCTTAGACACCCTCCTGGTGTTCTCACACATAGCAGACTGGTTTCTTAAGGCTTGCATGCCAACTCACCGTATGCAGAATACTCACACTTCCCACGACAACCTTCCCACCAGAGTTACCATTCCAACCAGCAATTCCATTTGTAAATTGAGGAATTATTGTATTTAAAAACACTTTACAACATTGCCAATTAATTAAAAATATAAAAATACAGTGAAATATTCAAAATTAAATTGAAACTTGTAATATTTATATTTTCTCCACTTCTCCACTTTCTGCAAGGATCACTCCTTCTGTGATTCCCTGCTCTACTTGTTCCTCCCTCCTCCACTTGTTCCTCCCTACTCCACTCGTTCCTCCCTACTCATCTCCCTCTTGGCACTTACCCCTTCAAGTGGAACAAGTACTGAACCTTCCCATTCATCTCCCGCCTCACTTCTATTCAGGGCCACAAACAGTCCTTCCAGGTGAGCCAACACTTTGCCTGTGGGTCTGTTGGGGTCATCTATTGTATCTATTGTATTATTGTATTAAACCATTCTTTTACTAAAATGTACTAGTTACCTTTTAGATTTAGTTAACATGATCTCTCGAGTTGAGTATGATGATCTCCAGAGACCATCAGACATAGGAGCAGAATTAGGTCATTTGGGCCATCGAGTCTTCTTCGCCGTTTAGTCGTGGCTGATCCATTTCCCTCTCAGCCCCATTCTCCTGCCTTCTCCCCGTATCCCTTCATGCCCTGGACTAATCTAGAACCTGTCATCCTCTGCCTTAAATATACCCAAAATGACTTGGCCTCAACAGTTGCACGTGCAAACAAATCCCACAGATTCATCCCTCTCTGGCTAAAGAAATTCCTCCTCATCTCTGTTTAAAATGGACGGCCCTCTATTCTCAGGCTGTGTATTCTGATCCTAGACTCCCCCACCACAGGAAACGTCCTCTCCACATCCACTCTATCGAGGCCTTTCGATATTTGGTATGTTTCAATGAGATCCCCTCTCATTCTTCTGAATTCCGATGAGTAAAGGCCCAGAGCCATCAACCGTTACGCATATGATAAGCTTTTCAATCCTGGAATTATCTTTGTGAACCTCCTTTGAACCCTCTCCTAAGGGCTTTGTCTATTGGTGGGCTCTCAGGTGACAGTAGAGGCCAATCCAGGATGCAGCGTGGGCGAGAGTAAGTGGTGGCTGTGGTTAGTGGTGTTTTGGTTGTTCAGTCTTTCCTTTCGCAGCTAATACTTAAGGATATTAGGGAAATCATGACCGTGTACCAGTAAACATGTAAAAGTATTGAAATATAATGAATTTTTTGTTCTAATAGAAGACCATGCGGTGAATTTTCTGACTCTGTTTACATCAGGCAGTTAAATTTAAGTGTTGGGTGCAATCTTATCTGCACGTGATATTTATAAGTTCTAAGCAACACGCAAAAACGTTAAGAAAAAACACTCAAGGGTTTTAATGAACTTTACTTTTTCCCTTGGCAACTAACAGACTTTTATTATCAGCATACTGGACACTTACTAAAGTCTGCTTTCACCAGCGTAAGTTTCATTATCACTTCTAATTGCGGCACACATTTCTATTACCTCTTAACCATTAATGGTTCTCTGTTCTCCAATTTCATTTACAAGGGGCACAGAAGCACTTAGAGCGCAGTAGGAGAAAGCTAACGTCAAAAATAAGCATGTTCATTTACATTCATTCAGAAAATGCAAAGCAAGAACTTTAGCAGATTAGGCCATCAGAGCATGAATAGGTTACATAAAATTAAGATTGATTTATTCTTTAATAGGTTTTGTAGCTTTATTATTTTGGAAATTATAAAAGGACCATTTAATTTCTTCGACTGAGCCCTACTCACCCTAAGAGACCTGAAAGTATTGCACATAATAACACCAACAAAATGCTGGAGAAACTCGGCAGGTGAGGTGGCATCCATGGAAATAAATTAACTGTGCATGTTTCATGCCGAGGCCCTCCTTCAGGACAAGGAAGCGAAGGGAATGATCCCAGAATTAGAAGGTGGGGGGAGGAGTAGGAGGACAAGCCAGGTGGGTAGGGGAAGGGGCATGAAGTAAGAGGCTGTAGGTGATTGGTGGAACAGGCAAAGGGGTAAAGAAGAAGGGCTCTGATAGGAGAGGAGGATGGATCACAGGAGGAAGGGCACCAGGGGGAGGTAGGCGGGAGAGCAGAAGAGGTAAGAGGCCAGAGTGGGGAAATGAAGAAGAGGGAAGGGGGAGGGAAAAATATTACCATGTTCCCGCCGTCAGGTTGGATGCTATCTAGATGGAATGTGAGGTGTTGCTCCACCAACCTGAGAGAGGCCTCATCATGGCAGAAGAGGAGGCAATGAACTGACATTTCAGAACAGGAATGGGGATAGGAATTGAAATGGTTGGTCACTGGGAAATTCAGCTTTTTGCAGATGGAGCTGAGGTTGCTTGACAAAGCAACCTCCAAATAACGTATTGGGATAGACTTGGACTGCATGGTTTCATGTGTGGTAGTTCATATTGAACAAATCTTATATAATATTTTGAGGAAGTTACCAGGAAAGAGGATGAAGGCAAGGCAGTGCATATTGTCTACATAGACTTTAGTAAGACATTTAACAAGGTCCTGCATGGGGAGCTGGTCAAGAATGTTCAATTGCTTGGCATTCAGAATGAGGTCCTACATTGGATTCGACACTGGCTTTGCGGAAGAAGCCAGAGTGGTAGTAGATGGCTGCCTCTCTGACTGGAGGCCTGTGACTGGTGCTGGGTCCTTTGTTGTTTGTCATTTATATCAATGATCTGGATGATAATGTGATTAACTGGATCAGCAAATGTGCAGATGACACCACGATTGAGGGTGTAGTGGACAGTGAGGAAGGCTGTCATGGCTTGCAGAGGGATCTTTCATCAGCTGGAAAAATAGGCTGGAAAATGGCAGATAGAATTTAATGCAGACAAGTTCAAGGTTTTGTACTTTGGTAAGACCAACCAGGGTAGGTCTTACATTGTGAATGGTAGGGCATTGAGGAGTGTGGTAGGACAAAAGGATCTGGGAATACAGGTCCATAATTCATTGAAAATGGTGTTACAGGTAGGTAAAGTCATAAAGAAATCTTTTGGTATATTGGCCATCAAAAATCAAAGTATTGGTTACAGGAGATAGGGTGTTATGTTGAGGCTGTATAAGACATTGGTGAGGGCTAATTTAGAGTATGGTGTGCAGCATTGGTCACTTACCTACAGGAAAGATGGGAAGAAGGTTGAAAGAGTGCAGAGAAAATTTACAAGAATGTTGCTGGGTCTGGAGGCCCTGAGTTATACAGAAAGATTGAATAGGTTGGGTCTTTAGAACATAGAAGATTGAGAGGAGATTTGACAGAGGTATACAAAATTATGAGGGGTATAGATAGGGTAAATCCAAGCAGGTTTTTTCCACCGAGGTTGGGTGGGACTACAACCAAAGGTCATGGGTTAAGGGTGAAAGGTAAGAAGCTAAGGGGGAACAGGAAGGGAAACTTCTTCACCCAGAGGGTCATGAGAGCGTGGAATGAGCTGCTTGCACAAGTGGTGCATGCGAGCTCAATTTCAACTTTCAAGAGAAGTTTGGGTAGGTACATGGATGATAGGAGTATAGAGGGCCATGGTCTTAGTGCAGTTTGATAGGAGTAGGCAGTTTAAATGGTTTTAGCATGGACTCAATGGGCAAGGGGCCTGTTTTTGAGCTGTACTCTTTCTGACACTATGACTCTAAAGTGGTCTTCCAATGTATGTTGTGGGGAAACATAGAACTGTACAGCACAGGAACAGGTCGTTCCACCCCCCCCCCCCCACCAGCCTATATCATATATCTATTACACAGGGAAGAAAAACATAAAATATTCCTACACACAATTCTGTACTTCAGAAAGGTCTCAGCCCGAATCAGCAACTGTTTATTCTGCTTTATAAATGCTGCCTGACTTGCTGAGTTCTTCCAGCATTTCGTAAGTGCTGCCAAAATATTCCTACATACTCGAGTTATATATGATCAAGAATAAAGATACTTGCCAGTCATTTGGTCATTGAATATAAAATGTTGTTTATGTTAACTGCTTTTGTTCGCAATTCCTTCAATTAAAATTCTCTCTTCGTCAGTGAAACCATCTACTCTCCCCTCAGTTCTGAAGAAAGGTGGTTGACCCAAAACATCGATGAGTTTCACTTTCCACAGATGCTGCTTGACAGGCCGAGTTCTTCTAATATTTCTGTTCTTTTCAGTTCCCAATTTCAGTATTTACATTTTTATTTATTTTATATTTATTACCTTGGGTGCAACCTGAAAAAGTAGAGGTCATTCTGCTTAATAAATAAGTAAGGCTACAAAAGACCATCCCCAGGTAACAAGCAGATTCGAATTTTACGGATATCCACAAGTCTATTTTTTTCTCTAATAAGTAAATACACAAAATCTATTGACATTGTAACTGCACCTCCGCAATACCGTAGAGAGTGATTTTCAAAGCATATAGGATTGATAAGAAAGAACAATTATTTAAGGTAGTGAATTATTTAAGGATAAGGTACTTATCCTTGTAAGCGGAACAAATGCTACACATGCCCTTACACTTCCTCCCTTACCATCATTCAGGGCCCCAGACAGTCCTTCCAGGTGAGGCGACACTTCACCTGTGAGTCGACTGGGGTGATATACTGCGTCCGGTGCTCCCGATGTGGCCTTCTATATACTGGCGAGACCCGACGCAGACTGCAAGACTGCTTTGCTGAACACCTACGCTCTTTCCGCCAGAGAAAGCAGGATCTCCCAGTGGCCACACATTTTAATTCCACATCCCATTCCCATTCTGACATGTCTATCCACAGCCTCCTCTACTGTAAAGATGAAATCACACTCAGGTTGGAGGAACAACACCTTATATTCCGTCTGAGTAGCCTCCAACCTGATGGCATGAACATCGACTTCTCTAACTTCCGCTAATGCCCCACCTCCCCCTTGTACCCCATCCGTTATTTATTTTTATACACACATTCTTTCTCTCACTCTCATTTTTCTCCCTCTGTCCCTCTGACTATACCCCTTGCCCATCCTCTGGTTCCACCCCCCCTTGTCTTTCTCCCCGGACCTCCTGTCCCATGATCCTCTCATATCCCCTTTTGCCTATCACCTGTCCAGCTCTTGGCTCTATCCCTCCCCCTCCTGTCTTCTCCTATCATTTTGGATCTCCCCCTCCCCCTCCCACTTTCAAATCTCTTACTAACTCTTCCTTCAGTTAGTCCTGACGAAGGGTCTCAGCCTGAAACGTCAACTGTACCACTTCCTAGAGATGCTGCCTGGCCTGCTGCGTTCACCAGCAACTTTGATGTGTGTTGCTACAATTATTTAAGGATTAGCCTTACTTGTCACATGTACATCAACACATATGGTGTAACATGTCATTTTTGTGTCAAAGACCGACACAGTATGAGGATGTGCTGGGGGCAGACCACGAGTGTCGCCATGCTTCTGACACCCATGTTAGCCTGCCCACAGCTCACTAACGATAATGTAAGACTTTGGAATATGTGAGGAAACCGGAGCATTTGGAGGAAACCCACAGTCATGGGGAGAATGTACAAACGCCTTACAGGTGACACTAGAATTGAACTCCATACTCTGTCGCCCCGAGCTGTCATAGTGTTGCTCTAAGCACTACACTACCCTGATGAAGGGTCTCGGCTTGAATCGTCATCTGTTTATTCCTCTCCATAGATGCTGCCTGACTTGCTGAGTTCCTTCAGCATTTCCTGTGTGTGTTGCTCTGGATTTCCAGCATCTGCAGAATCTCTTGTGTTTGTGATCTCTGTTCCCATAGGATCATTGCTCTGACTGTAGGTGAAATCATGGGGGAAAAGTACTGATGTACCATTCAGGCCAAGCATGTCATGCGAGAGTTTTTTTTAAGGAAGTAAAATATTAAGATGGAAAAATTACTTTGGACTTTTGTGCTTGTTAGTGTAATCTGCTCATTAAAAATGAAAGCCTACGGCATGTGAAGATACAAGTAACTCATTCAATTTTCCTTAATCATCCATCCATTTCACCAGATTAAATTTGCATACTGATGCAGAACAGGGTCAATTGCACCAAAATCTGAGCTGGTTTTTGCCCCTTGAACACAACAAGGAGAAATACAGATGGTAGAGTGTGATGATGGTTGATGAGAAGGATACGGCTGCTGCCAATGAACTTGATGAGAATCAAAAACTAGACCATAACATACAATTCAACAGTTCCACCTCAGTTCAAGGTAACATTTTATCCTCATCAATGTTAGAAGGTTTGGGTGAGTGAGCTAGCTTTTTTCTTTTGAGTAAAGGTGGGTGAGATTTGCAAGAGAAAATCTGCAGATGCTGGAAATCCGAGCTTTGCTCACAAAATGCTGGAGGAACTCAGCGGGCCTGGCAGCATCTATGGAAAAGAGTACAGTTGACGTTTCGGGCCGAACCCCTTTGGCAGGACTGGACAATAAAAAGCTGAGGAGTAGATTTAAGAAGGTGAAGGGAGGGGAGAGAGAAATGCCAGGCGATAGGTGAAACTTGGAGGGGGAGGACTGAAGTAAAGAGCTAGGTAGTTGATTGGTGAAAGAGACAGAAGGCCATGGAAGAAAGAAGGGGTGGGGGGAGAGGAGCACCAGAGGGAGGTGATGGGTGGGCAAGGAGGTAACAAGAGAGAGACAAGGGGATGGGAAATGGTGAGGGGGGCGGTTTTTGGAAGCATAACTGGAAGTTTGAGAAATCGTTATTCATGCCATCTGGTTGGAGGCTGCCCAAACGGAATAGAAGGCGTTGTTCCTCCAACCTAAGTGTGGCCTTATCTTGACAGTAGAGGAGGCCATAGATGGACATATCGGAATAGGAATGGGAAGTGGAATTAAAATAGGTGGCCACTGGGTGATCCAGGTTGTTCTGGCAGACGGAGCATAGATGCTCGGCGAAGCAGTCTCCCAATCTACATCAGGTCTCACCAATATACAAGAGGCCCAACCAGGAGCATCGAAAACAGTATTCCATAAATGCTGCCTGGCCTGCTGAGTTCCTCCAGCATTTTGAGGGTGAAAGTTGCCTTGATACAGGTGTATAAGATGATAAGAGGCATGGATAGAGTGGATAGCCAATACATTTTCCCAAAGACATAGCTAATGCAAGAGGGCATAATTTTAAGGTGATTAGAGTAAAGTATTGGAGGGACGTCAGAGGTGAGATGTTATACACAAAGAGTGGTGGGTGCATAGTGGTAGAGGCAGATACATAAGGGGCACTTAAGAAACTCTTGGTCTGAAAGGCCTCTATTGTGCTGTAGTGTTCTATGTTCCATGTTGAGGTAGTGATAGCTTTGAAAAATATCCTAGATTTTTTCAGGGAGTTGTAATTGAATTCTAATTTATAATTATGTTCAAGAATAAAGTACAATGTGGAGTGGAGAGAGAGTTTGTAAATCTGACAGGAGCAAAAGATGTGGAAATGCTGAGGGTGGAGTACCACGGGAGGGGAGTGGGGCAAGTTTCAGGCTGTTGTTGCAGGTGCAGACACACTCAGCCCTGAGACACCAAGAAGGTAATTTGATTCCAAACGATTGGTTTATTGATCATTACAGAATGTCTCCCTGGTGCTTCCCACTCCCTTCTCTCTCCCTTCCACTTCTCTCAACCATGATTCCCTCGCACCCTTCCCATTCTCAGTCTACAATAGAGACCCATATCATCACTCACATATGTCATGAAATTTGTTTTATTTTTGCAGCAGTAGTACTGTCCAATACATAAAATTACTACAGTACTGTGCAACCCTGAGATTCTTTTCCTTGAGGGCATACTCCATCAATCCAAGAACCATTGTAGATTCAATGAAGGACCACATCCAACAGGACAGTCAGGCAACCAATGTGCAAAAGGCAACAAAATGTGCAAAATCAAAAAGAAAAAAAATTAAATAATAATAAATAAATAAGCAATAAATATCAAGGATATGAGAAAAAGAGCACTTGAAAATAAGTCCATAGATTGTAGGAATGGTTTAGTGATGGGGCAAGTGAAGTTGAGTGTTGTTATCCCCTTTGGACCACCTGGACAACACAAGCACCTATGTCAGGATGCTGTTCATCGACTGTAGCTCAGCATTTAATACCATCATTCCCACAATCCTGATTGAGAAGTTGCAGAACCTGGACCTCTGTACCTCCCTCTGCAATTGGATCCTTGACTTCCTAACCAGTAGACCACAATCTGTGCAGATTGGTGATAAGGTTGTATAAAGCATTAGTGAGGCCGAATCTGGAGTATTGTGTTCAGTTTCGGTCACCAAATTACAGGAAGGATATTAATAAGGTTGAAAGAGTGCAGAGAAGGTTTACAAGGATGTTACCGGGACTTGAGAAACTCAGTTACAGAGAAAGGTTGAATAGGTTAGGACTTTATTCCCTGGAGCGTAGAAGAATGAGAGGAGATTTGATAGAGGTATATAAAATTATGATGGGTATAGATAGAGTGAATGCAAGCAGGCTTTTTCCACTGAGGCAAGGGGAGAAAAAAACCAGAGGACATAGGTTAAGGGTGAGGGGGGAAAAGTTTAAAGGGAACATTAGGGGGGGCTTCTTCACACAGAGAGTGGTGGGAGTATGGAATGAGCTGCCAGACGAGGTGGTAAATGCAGGTTCTTTTTTAACATTTAAGAATAAATTGGACAGATACATGGAGGGGTGTGGTCCATGTGCAGGTCAGTGGGACTAGGCAGAAAATAGTTCGGCACAGCCAAGAAGGGCCAAAAGGCCTGTTTCTGTGCTGTAGTTTTTCTATGGTTTTTTCTATAACATCTCCTCCTTGCTGACGATTCACGCTGGCGTACTTAAGGGGCATGTGCTCAGCCCACTGCTCTACTCTCTATATACACATGACTGTGTGATTAGGCATAGCTCAAATACCATCTATAAATTTGCTGATGATACGACCATTGTTGGTAGAATCTCAGGTGGTGACGAGAAGGAGTACAGGACTGAGATATGCCAACTAGTAGAATGGTGCCACAGCAACAACCTGTCACTCAACGTCAGTAAGACAAAAGAGCTGATTGTGGACTTCCGGAAGAGTAAGACGAAGGAACACATACCAATCCTCACAGAGAGATCAGAAGTGGAGCGAGTGAGCAGCTTCAAGTTCCTGGGTGTTAAGATCTCTAAGGATCTAACCTGGTCTCAACATGTCGATGTAGTCATAAAGAAGGCAAGACGGTGACTGTACTTCATTAGGAGTTTGAAGAGATTTGGCATGTCAACAAATACACTCAAAAACCTCTATAGTTGTATCATGGAGAGCATTCTGACCGGCTGCATCACTGTCTGGTCTGGAGGAACTACTGCACAGAACCGAAAGAAGCTGCAGAAGGTTGTAAATCTAGTCAGCTCCATCTTGGGTACTAGCCTACAAAGTACCCAGGACATCTTCAGGGACCGGTGTCTCAGAAAGGCAGTGTCCATTATTAAGGACCTCCAGCACCCAGGGCATGACCTTTTCTCACTGTTACCATCAGGTAGGAGATACAGAAGCCTGAAGGCACACACTCAGTGATTCAGCAACAGCTTCTTCCCCTCTGCCATCCGATTCCTAAATGGACATTGAACCCTCGGACACTACCTCACTTTTTTTAATATACAGTATTTCTATTTTTTAAAATCTATTCAATATACGTATACTGTAATTGATTTAGTTAATTATTTACTATTATTATTATTTTAGTTTGTTTTTTTTCTTCTATATTATGTATTGCATTGAACTGCTGCAGCTAAGTTAACAAATTTCACATCACATGACAGTGATGATAAACCCGATTCTGATTCTGATTCTGGTTCAAGAGCCTGATGGTTGTGGGCTGATACCTGTTCCTAAACCTGATGGTGTGGGTCTTGAGGATTCTGTACCTTCTTCCTGATGGCGGCGGTGAGAAGAGAGCATGTCCTGGGTGGTGGGGGTCCCTGATGGTGGATGTGATTTCCTGCGACATCTTTTCATGCACATGTGCTCATTGGTTGGGAGGGCTTTACCTGTGATGAACTGGACGATATTCAGTACATTTTGTAGGATTTTCCATTCGAAGACATTGGTGTTTCCATACAAAGCTGTGATGCAGCCAGTCGATACACTCTCCAATCCACATTTATAGAAGATCTTCAAAGTTTTCGATGTCATGCGGAATCTTTGCAAACCTCTAAGGAAGTAGAGGTGCTGCCCTAGCCTAACCCTAACTCTAATCCAAACCAAAAATGCCTTTTGTGAAAGCAGAGCTTGCAAACAAACTAATTTGAGTTGTATATTCCGGACAGATGTCCTGTACTGCTGTAATGTTCTATGTTCTAACTTTATCAAATTTTAAGTGACTTTTAATATCTAGCATTTTTGAAAAAAAGAGGCATTCTATTGCAACACACACAAAGTGTTGAAGGGACACAGCAGGTCAGGCAGCATCTATGGAGATGAATAAACAGTTGATGTTTCGGGCCGAGACTCTTCTTCAGGTCTGGAAAGGAAGGGGGAAGTTTCCAGAATAAAAAGGTGGGAGAAGGGGAAGGAGGATAGCTGGAAGATGATAGGTGAAGCCAGGTGGGTGGGAAAGATAAAGGGCTAAGAGAAGAAAGAATCTGATAGAGGAAAGGAGAGAAGACCATGGAAGAAAGGGAAGAGGAGGGAACCTAGTGGGGAAATTAGAGGCAGGTGAGAAGAGATAAAAGGCCAGAGTGGGAACTGATGGAGAGGGGAAGGGGTGGGATTTTTTTTTATTACCGGGAGGAGAAATTGATTTTCATGCCCTCAGGTTGGATGTTACCCAAACGGAATATAAGGTGTTGCTCCTCCATCCTGAGGGTGCCCTCATCTTGGTACATGAGGAGGCCATGGGCTGACATATTGGAATGAGAATGGGAATGGGAATTAAAATATTAAAATAAAGTTCTGCTTTCGACGGATGGAGCGGAAGTCCTCAGCCCCAATTTTAGGCATTCTATTCAAAGATCTTGTTTAGAGAGTGATTCAAAATCCAGTTATAGTGTCATAGAATCACAGAGTAATACAGCAAGGAAGCAGGCCCTTCTGCCCAACTAGTCCATGCTGACCACAGCATCCTCTCTGCTAGTCCCAGTTGCCTACAATCAGCCCATAGCCTGTCCTCTCCATGGACCTGTCCATATGCTTCTCAAATGTTGCAAATGTACCCGCCTTAACCATTTCCTCTCATTCCCTGTACTCACTACCCTCTGTGTAAAGAAGGTAATTTTCAGGAAGCTTTTAAATCTCTTCTCCCTTGTGTTAAGTGCGCTGGAAGTCAGAATCAGAATCAGGTTTAATGTTACTGGCATGCAGTACTGTGTAAAAGTCTTCGGCATGTCTATATAGCTAAAGAGCCCAAGACTTTTGTACAGTAATTTTATGTATTGTACTGTACTGCTGCTGCTGAAAAAAAACACATTTCATGACATATGTGAGTGATGATAAACCTGATTCTGATCTGGGTCTCTATTGTGGGCTGAGAGTGGGAAGGGGGCAGGGAGAGGGGAGGAAGCGAGAAGCACCAGAGAGACATTCTGTAATGATCAAAAAACCAATTGTTTGCAATCATACAATCTGGTGTCTCAGAGCTGGGTGTGACTGCACCTACACTAACCTCCACCCTGGCACATCGTCACTACCACCAGTCCCACACCCCTTCCACGGCGCTCCACCCTCACCATTCCCAACATCCTTTGTTCCCTCCAGATTTACAAACTCGCCACGTTGACAAATAATGTAATGTGCAAAAGTCCCAGCTGTATATACTTATGTCATGAAATTTGTTGTTTTGTGGCAGCAGTACATTGCAATACATAGTAATAAAAACTATAAATTACAATAAGAATTATATGTGAAAAAATAGTGCAAAAATTAGAGGAAAAAATAGTGAGGTCGTGTTCATAGATTCATTATCCATTCAGAAATCTGATAGCAGGAGTGGAGAAGCTGTTCCTAAAGTGTTGAGTGTGTGTCTTCTGGCTCCTGTACCTCCTCCCTGATGGCAGCAATGAGAAGAGTCATGTCCTGGCTCATGGGTTCCTTTTTGAGACACTGCCTTTTGAAGGTGTCCGTAATGTTTGGGAGGCTAGTGCCCATGATGGAGCTGTGTCAGTTTACAACTTTCTGCAGCTTATTCTGATCCTGTGCAGTGGCCCCTCCATACCAGACGATGATGCATCCAGTTAGAATGCTCTCCATGGTACATCTGTAGAAATTAGCGAGTGATTACTTTGGTAACATACCAAATCTCCTCAAACTCCTAATGAAATAAAGCCGCTGTCGTGCCTTCTTTGTAATTGCATCAGTATGTTTGGCCCTGGATAGATTTTCAGAGACGTTGACACCCAGGAACTTAAAACTGCTCACCTTCTCCACTGTTGAACCCTGGATGAGGACTGGTGTGTGTTTTCTCAATTTCCCCATCCAGAAGGCTACAATCAGTTCCTTGGTCTTACTGATGCTGAGTGCAAGGAAAGTTTTGTTTTACAAAGAAACTTACTGATTTTAGTCTTGGTAATGCTTCGAAGAATGAAACTACAGTTACTTAAATCAGCCCCTAACAAATGTGATGAAAAGAACCAAGCTGATGTACGGATGGAACTTGTGAAATGTCACATAACTTGACTGTGCCGAAACAGAATGAAAGACTGACTAGCTGGGATGTTACAGATTGCATAAGAGCATCAGGTGCTTGCCAATGGCCTTGAAGAAAACTGACCACAGATATATGCCGATCTATATTGTGTGCATTTGTTCTTTTCTGACACCATTTGGTGCTGGGGATCAATTCCAAGAGATTTCTGTTATCCAAAGTTGTGGTTTTATCACGCTGGTTAAGCAACTTCAAAGTAATCTTATGGCGAACAAACCACAAAGAGAAAAATGCAGAATATTTATTTAACCTTTAACATAATTTACAGAACATAGAAATGAGACTAGAAAGTAATATAATAACATGAATAAACTTCTCAAATAAAACTTATCGATTTTGAAATATTTCAAGATCGCATACTGGTTAATGCAACACATTACAAAGCCAGCTATAAGATCGTGGTTCAGTTCCTGCTGCTGTCTCTAAGTATGTTCTCCCTGAGACTGTGGGGGCTTCCTTTGTGTTTTACGGTTTCCTCCCACATTCCAAAGATGTGTGGGTTAGGATTGCTGAGTTGCGGCCATGTTACATTGGTGACAAAATGTGGCAACAGTTGTGGGCTGCCCAGTATAACCCTCGCTGATTTGGTTTGATGCAGACAGTACATTTCACTGGCTGTTTCTATGTACAGGTGACAAATAAACAAATCTTTCAGTTATTTATCAGAGGACATTATAACCAGCATTTACAAAGTTAGCTCTTTAGAGTATTAACTTTGTCATAAAGAGATATAAAAACTCACCCAGTGACAGCTCACAACAAAAGTTAATGTTTTTTGTGTTATTTTATTGTGAGTATAAATAATGAATGTTTCATCTTTATGTCATAACCTGTGGTACAGGCCATGCTGTCTTCTTGCTGCTACCACTGGGCAGGAGGTACTGGAGCCTTCAGTCCCATACCTCTAAGTTCAGCAACAGTTGTTCTACCAAACTTGCACTACCATTAAGTTGTAAATAAAAGTATTTTTGTACCTAATGTCTTGTTTTGCAAAGTCTTTTTTCTTAACTGCTTTGTATGCCTAACGCCCATCACCCCTACTAGGACAAGGACTGCTGATGGCAGCTCACCAGAGCCCTCTGTCACAAATCAGTCCTTCACATTGTCTCCAGCGCAACGGAGACATGCCCCCCAGCAACCCACCGAATTAACCCTAGCCTAATCACGGGACAGTTTACAATGACCAATTAACCTACTAACCAGTACGTCTTTGCACCATGGGAGGAAACTGGAGCACCCGGAGGAAACTCACATGGTCACGGGGAGAATGTACAAACTCCTTACAGACGGAACTGATCAGACTTCGAAACTCCAAATGCCCTGAGCTGTAATAGCATCACGCTGACCACTACACTACTGTGGGACCCTAAATTATTTATCCAAACCAGCATATTATTGAGACAAACAGAACTTTAATCTATATTTGATCCCTGGCTGTTTGTGGCTACTTGATTATGACACAGTGCTAGGCAGAATTGGAAAGGTCAATTCTGAGCCGATTTGAGGTGGCAGAGCCTATGCCTGAGAGCATATTGGAATGGCAGGGTCTGCGTCCGAGAGCAAGGAATGACCCGAAGTTCAATCAATTTAAACGCCAGGTCAAATTGGAAGTGTTGGGTATGGACCAAATCGAGGCAGCAGAGTCCTGGCCTGAGAGCATATCGAAGTGGCAGGGCCTGGGTCCGAGAGCAATGAGTGACTCAAGATGCGATCAATTTAAATGCCAGGTCAAATTGGAAATGTTGGCTATGGGCCAAATCGAGGTAGGGGATCCCGGGCCTGAGACCGAGTAAAATGGCAGGGCCTGCGTCCGAGTGCGAGGAGTGCGGCAGGTAGGGTTGCCAACTTTCTCACTCCCAAATAAGGGACAAAACTAGCAGTCAAATACGGGACACTTGTGTTTACCCTGAGAAACCCTACCATGACCACGAAGCCTTGCGTGGGCACCTGTGTGCGCATGTGTGTACGTGCCGATTTTTTTCTACAAATCGGTTTTGACAATTCTGTTCAGTGAAACTACACTGTACATACATTATTTCTACTTTATATTCTACTTTCTGCTTTTACTATATGTTAGTTTTATTTTAGGTTTTATGTGTTATTTGGTATGATTTGGTAGGTTATTTTTTGGGTCTGGGAACGCTCAAAAATTTTTCCCATATAAATTAATGGTAATTGCTTCTTCGCTTTACACCGTTTTGGCTTACAAACGGTTTCATAGGAATGCTGTACCTTAGCGGGGCAATACGGGACAAGGGCGGTCCCGTATGGGGCAAACCAATCCAGCCCAATATATTGGATGTCCTGGCTAATACAGGACAGTTAGCAACCCTAGTGGCAGGGCCTGGGTCTGAGAGTGAGGAGTGTGGAGAGCCTGGGTCTGAGAGCGAGGAGAGAGGCAGGGCCTGGGTCTGAGAGTGAGGAGTGTGGAGGGCCTGGGTCCGGGAGCGAGGAGAGAGGCGGGGCCTGGGTCTGAGAGTGAGGAGTGTGGCAGGGCCTGGGTCCGAGAGTGAGGAGTGTGGAGGGCCTGGGTCTGAGAGTGAGGAGAGAGGCAGGGCCTGGGTCTGAGAGTGAGGAGAGAGGCAGGGCCTGGGTCCGAGAGTGAGGAGAGAGGCAGGGCCTGGGTCTGAGAGTGAGGAGTGTGGAGAGCCTGGGTCCGAGAGTGAGGAGTGAGGCAGGGCCTGGGTCTGAGAGTGAGGAGTGTGGAGGGCCTGGGTCCGAGAGTGAGGAGAGAGGTAGGGCCTGGGTCCGAGAGTGAGGAGTGTGGCAGGGCCTGGGTCCGAGAGTGAGGAGAGAGGTGGGGACTGGGTCCGAGAGTGAGGAGAGAGGCAGGCTCTGGGTCTGAGAGTGAGGAGTGTGGAGGGCCTGGGTCCGAGAGTGAGGAGTGTGGAGGGCCTGGGTCCGAGAGTGAGGAGTGAGGCAGGGCCTGGGTCTGAGAGTGAGGAGTGTGGCAGGGCCTGGGTCCGAGAGTGAGGAGTGTGGAGGGCCTGGGTCTGAGAGTGAGGAGAGAGGCAGGGCCTGGGTCTGAGAGTGAGGAGAGAGGCAGGGCCTGGGTCTGAGAGTGAGTAGAGAGGCAGGGCCTGGGTCCGAGAGTGAGGAGAGAGGCATGGCCTGGGTCTGAGAGTGAGGAGTGTGGAGAGCCTGGGTCCGAGAGTGAGGAGTGAGGCAGGGCCTGGGTCTGAGAGTGAGGAGTGTGGAGGGCCTGGGTCCGAGAGTGAGGAGAGAGGTAGGGTCTGGGTCCGAGAGTGAGGAGTGTGGAGAGCCTGGGTCCAAGAGCGAGGAGTGAGGCAGGGCCTGGGTCCGAGAGTGAGGAGTGAGGCAGGGCCTGGGTTCGAGAGTGAGGAGTGTGGAGAGCCTGGGTCTGAGAGTGAGGAGTGTGGAGGGCCTGGGTCCGAGAGCGAGGAGAGAGGCAGGGCCTGGGTCCGAGAGCGAGGAGAGAGGCAGGGCCTGGGTCCGAGAGCGAGGAGAGAGGCAGGGCCTGGGTCCGAGAGCGAGGAGAGAGGCAGGGCCTGGGTCCGAGAGCGAGGAGAGAGGCAGGGCCTGGGTCCGAGAGCGAGGAGAGAGGCAGGGCCTGGGTCCGAGAGCGAGGAGAGAGGCAGGGCCTGGGTCCGAGAGCGAGGAGAGAGGCAGGGCCTGGGTCAGAGACCGAGGAGCAACCCAAAGTTTGGATGATTTATGTGCCGGACCATACTGAAAAGGTCAGGGTGTTGGGGCCGGGGGCAATGAGTGGTCCAGTTCAATTCACCAGTTGGTGAGGTTTACTCGTCTTTGTGCTGAACTGAGGCTGTAATCAGCCCCAACTAATGAGCTCCTGAATCAACTGCGGTGATGACTGGCTTTGTGACTGTAGACTCACTTTTGTGAACTTCAATTTGCTTGCTTTTCATGGTTGCATGATTTGTTTTTTTTCTGCACATTGGATGTTTGACAGTCTTTATTTAATGGGTTTTCTTAGATTCTTCGTTTTGTGGCTGCCTTTAAGGAGGTGAATCTCGAGGTTGTATATAGTAAGTGTACTTTGAACTTTGAACAGTGTGTAGTATTTTGCCAGGCAATGTTCTAATTGCAGTCATGACATCCATCACATTGACGAACACACATGGGTAGAGATGAGATACATAAGATTTTTCAGATGCTGGAAATAAGATGCTGTTGTGGGTGCACAAAGACTTTTCAAAATAAGTGAAAGTGAATGCAGGATTCCCGGTATTTGGGGATTTTTGGTGCTTCTCAGCTTAGATTTCTGCACATATGAATGAAAGCAGAGAT
Source organism: Mobula hypostoma (assembly GCF_963921235.1). NCBI lineage: Eukaryota > Metazoa > Chordata > Chondrichthyes > Myliobatiformes > Myliobatidae > Mobula > Mobula hypostoma. The sequence goes on along the minus strand of NC_086112.1, from coordinate 7,838,950 downwards.
GGTGACTAAAAGGTGTACTGGAACAAAATAGAGATCAGCTGGTTGCATGGTGTCACAGGAACAGCCTCGCACGCAATATCAGTAAGACCAAGAAATTCATTGTGGACTTCAGGAACGGAAGTTAAGGGAACACGCACCAGTTTTCATTGAAGGAGGGAAAGTGGAAAGGATGAGCAGGTTTCAAGTTCCCGGGTGTCAACATCTCTGTGGATCTATCCTGGGCCCAACATTTCAATGCAGTTACAGAGAAGGTACGACAGCTGCTATAATTCATTAGGAGTTGTACCATGGTGTACATGGAGAGCATTCGAACTGGTTGCATCACCATCTGGTATGGAGGGGCCACTGGACAGGATTAGAAAAAGCTGCAGGAGGCTGCAAACTCAGCCACCTCCATCATGGGCACTCGCCTCCCCAGCATCGAGGACACCTTCAAAAGGCGATGCCTCAGAAAGGCAGCATTCTTCATTAGGGACCCCCAGAACATGCTCTCTTCTCATTGCTGGTATCAACAAGGAGCCAGACAATACACACCCGGTGTTTCAGGAACAGCTTCTTCCCCTCTGCCATCAGATTTCTGAATGAACAATGAACCCATGAAAACCAGCAGGGTATTTTTTCCCCCTCTTTCTGCATTACTTATGTAGCCCCCTGGTGAGCTTCAGGCTCACTCAACACGCTGTCTAGGGGAAACAGCCCTCGGCCCCGCCAAACTGGGTAATTAAGTTTGTGTGATTGTGCCCCACCCTGCCAAATAACAGACAAAACACCATATACGATTAATTGATTACAATTTATAGATATTACTGGAACTATGTAATTAATAGAGATAAAATATAAAAGGAAAATAAAAGGTGCCAATCTTATCAAAGTTCAATCCCTTCGTGCACAAACAGTTGGAGCTCTAGTAACGATCCTCTCTTCACCATTCGATTCCCTCTGACCACTTCGACCCGCCGCCTGGGACCAATCCCGGTGGTTGACTAGATGCTCTACACGAGTCTGTCTCCGTCTCCTCTCCTCGCCGAAGACCCTGGACCTTGGACTCTTGCTCAGGTCGGCCCTCTCGTAGCATCCCGTCTGCTTGCCCTCTCTCCATCGCGCCTTCTGCCCCAAAAACCCGCGCATCACAATAGCTTACAGACTCACAAGAAAGAATAACATCTATCCCAATTGGTTCGTTCACTCTCTTATCAGTAATATAACCCAAATAAGCTGCTAGCGAGAGAACTTTCTCAGCAGTTAACATAACAAAGAAGCCATTTTAATTAGCCTACGCAGTAACATAAAAAAAAGAAACCCCTTACACTTATTTAATTTAAATTTTTATTATATATATTTCTGATTGTAATTTTGTAGTTTTTATTATTATATATTACAATGTATTGCTGCCACAAAACAACAAATTTCACAACATATGCCAGTGATGTTAAACCTGATTCTAATTCTGAAAGTGACTTCAGAATATTTCATTCTCTCCCGAATTCCCAGTATTTGCAGATTTTTGGTGATTTTTCAGCTTCGATTTCTGCTCTTACATTCTGCCTGTGATTGCATCCTGCTGGAAGCACGGGTCGGGGATGACGGAGACATTGCAGGAGTAATCTGCCATCATGTCTTTCCTGTGCAGTTTAGTGACACTGACACAGTTTGGAGACTCTGCAATCAGGAGGAGCTGTCACAATGAATAACGGCAGGCCAGCAGTTGAGTGATACTGCAGGACCACACACACAGGTCTTGTCAATCCAATACTGCGTTGTAGAGTTTGGATGTTACCTCTGTTCTTGGCCGTTCAACTACACAATAGCAAGCACAACATGAGTCATGGGAATGAAATACTAAGGATTATGAAGAAACATTAATTGCACTCTGACAACTTCAGCATATTGCAGAAAAACTCAAAACTTGAAATACTATCTAGAAATCTGTGGCTAATTTACACAAAAATGGTGATAAAGGTCTGAGTCTCAGCTATTTGTTTCATGATAATCTACAACATTTTTCAATGCAAACTCGCAAAGAAGAAAATGGCCAAGAGATACATATTGGATGTTACATATCAAAGAAAGACAATGCCTGTGTGCCCAGTGTTATTGAGAAACCCCTAAGAGTTTACACATATTTCTCCAAAACATTTCAAAAATGAAAGTATAATGTATTAATCACATTGGACTAAGCTGCCATAACTCGAAAACTGTGAACTAGGCCCCTAGCAGATTGTTAAAAGTACATCCAAATATTTCGCAGGAATAATTATGTACATATCTCAATTTTGATCATATAATTCATTATGTTGGTTGTCTGTTGTATCTGACAATGACAGGAAACCTGTGCAGGAGAACTTTTAAAGTAGAAAGGGCATTGAACAGGGCAGTTCCACTTTATTGACCTCAGAAGTCCGGGCCCAGTGGTTAGGAGTAGTCTTCACAAGCTAGGGTCTTCCTTGGTTGCAGCGGACTGACCATGACTTCTACTGTGCCTCATCATGTCCTTTGTTCTTCATGACTCATTGCAGAACCACCTACCTGGTCCTTGGATCTCACTGTAGATCCCACCCGTCCTGTCCGCTAGAGCTGACTTTGCGTGCTAGAGCAGGCGTGTCCCTATCTCACCGAGGTAGGAGGCCACTGACTGCCATCACCTGGTTTATCCCAGGTTTGCCGGGGTGTTACGAGTTGACAGGTACTCGGAGCCACAGGTGTGAGCTGAGCGTCCGGTGGGAACCAAAGGTGAACGAACACGACGAGCCCCTTCACCAGAGGTGCTACCCCTCCCTGGACACTCCATAGACCCCCTTATTATTCATTATAACTTTAGTTAAATCATGTGATTCCATTGTTGTCCATTGCTGGCAAGCAGAGGATCTGCTGTTTGGAAAACAAAACAATGAACTTAAAAATAGATGCAAGGTAAATATATTGAAGGCCTTAATAAATTGAAAAGAATAACCCCTTGAGTGCAATTTGTCACAGGACAGTAAGCAACACATCCAAAGCTTTTCTGGTCCTATTGTCCCTCAGAATGGCATTATTTTGTCCTTTTGATATATTACTGCTATGTACTGACAATGCCATTTCCCAGCAATCACTGTACAAATGCAAGTCGTCGGCAAGCCAGGTTTGCAAAGGCACATATGGCCCTTAATAGAATTCCTGCCTGTTGTAATTCAGTGCAGCTGTACAAGATTTACCCGCTTCTGAGGCACAGCCACAGAAACGGTAGGTTAATTGGTCATTGTAAACTGTCCACCGATTAGGCTAGGGTTAAATCGGAGGGACTGCTGGTCAGTGTGGCTTGAAGGGTCTGAAAGGACTATTCCACGCTGTATCTCAATAAACTAATAATTTAGACACGTCCATTCACAGCAAATATGAGAAAAATTTTCTTTAGCCAGAGGGTGGTGAATTTGTGAAATTCATTGCCACAGATGTCTGTGGAGGTCAAGTCATTGGGTGTATTAAAAGCGGAAGTTGATTGGTTCTTAATTAATCAGGGCATCAAAGATTATGGGGAGAAGGCAGGAAAATAGGGTTGAGAGGGATAATAAATCAGCTATGATGGAATGGCGGAGCAGGGTCAATGGGGTGAATGGCCTAACTCTGTTTCTATGTTTTATGGTCTTATTCTATTGGGCAGAGTTCATGAAAAATCTGAATGAGACTAGGCAGTTTAAATGGTTTAGCATGGACTAGATGGGCCGAAGGGCCTGTTTCTGTGCTGCAGCTTTCTATGACTCTATGACTCACTTTATGTGAGAATCCCCATTCCCCCTGCTCATGGACGGTTTACCCCACTCCCATCAGGGAGGAGGCTCTGTAACACCAGGAGGCCAGGACCACCAAACAGTTACTTTCCCCAAGCAGTAAGACTGATCAACACCTCCACCCACTAACCCATCCCTCCACACCCCTAACCACCACTACGTTATCATTTCCTGTTAGTCACCTTAAGTACAGACACTCCAGTGTCTAGTGTCATTTCATGGACACACAATCCATGTTTGCACTTAAGCTATCTTATGTATTTATACAGTACGTATCATGTCTTTTATCTTATTGTGTTTTTTTTTGTGCTGCATCAGATCCAGAGTAAAAATTATTTTGTTCTACTTTATACTTCTGTACAGGAAATGAGATTAAATATTCTTGAATCTTGAAAAGCGCTTATGATTTTCTGTTGTGTATTTAATATTTCAGTAATATTTGAGTAATATTGTAAATATATTGTTGGATTGAGCATTCTTGTTCATTTAAATAATTCATTATGGGTTATATGTAAAAATAAGTGATTGCATATGTCGTGATGCTACGATGTGATACATGCACGTCTCACTTAAAGTAAAGAACAGACTAAGATTTTTCATCAAGACTGGAAAGGAAGGGGGAAGATGCCAGAATAAATAAGTAGAGGGAGGGTAAGGAAGCTAGCTGGAAGGTGATAGGTGAAACCACGTGGGTGGGAAAGGTCATGGGCTGGAGAGGAAAGCGTCTGATTGGAGAGCAGAGTGGACCATGTGATCATTTTTTCATTGTGCATAAGTGACCTGGATGTATATAAGAAATATAATTTCTATGTTTGTGGAATATACTGCTGTTTTTCTTACTATAGTTAACAGGTTAAAAAAATTTGAAGTGAATTAACCATGTTAGTTAACAATGGTTATTAATAACTTTAATTCTTGAATATTCATGAAGACAGAAGCAGCTTCACCATTCCATCATGGCTGATCTATTTTCCCGCTCAATCCCATTCTCCTGCCTTCACCCTGTAACCTTTGACTCTCTCACTAATAAAGCAACTATCAAGCTCCACTTTAAACATACACAATAATTTGGTCTGCACAGTTATCTTAGTAATGAATTCCACAGATTCATTACCCGCAGGCTAAAAAAAATTCCTCCTCATCTCTGTTCCAAATGGACTTGTATTCTGAGGCTGTGCCCTCTGGCCCAAGACTCCCCAACTATAGGATTGATCCTCTCCACCTCCACTCTATCTAGACCTTTCAGTATTCGATAGCTCCTCCCCTCATTCTTCTAAACCCCGGTGAGTGCAGGCCCAGAGCCATTAAATGCTCTTCAGACATTCGTTCGTTAGTCATGTGCCGTGTTCTATAATGGGGGCGATCATGGTCTTTCCATGACAATGATTGTTCTTGCCTTCTTCTGGACAATGTCTTTTCAAGATGGCTGACCCCAGCAATTATCATTACTCTTAAGAGATTATCTGCTTGCCATCAGCCGTCACATAACCAGGACTTGTGATGTGCACCAGTTGCTCATATGACCATCCAACACCTGCTTTCATAGCTTCACATGACCCTGATGGGGAGGCTAAGCAGGTGCTACACTTTGCCCAAAGTGACCAGCAGGCTAACATCTCCCTTGGTAGAGACATATCTCCACCCCACCATCCAGCTTCATACTTTAACTCTTTGATTCCCTTGAAGTACAGTGCTTGGCAATATATACTAAATAAAAGTGAAAAAAAGAGAAGGGGAGATCTGAAGGTAACCACAATAATAAAATTCCATTAAATTTCAAAACAGCTTACTTAGCTAATATTTTAAAAAGAAGCGTGATCTTAGGAATAAAGGTCCCTGCAACTTAAACACAGAGGAAGAGACGCAAGTCAGACACAAGAGAGACTGCAGACTGTGGAAATTTGGAGCAGTCATGTTGTACTGAAGGAAATCTGTGGGCCAGCCAGCATCTATAGAAGCAAAAGGACAGATAAGACCCTTCATCAGTACTGGAAAGAAAGAGAGGAGACATCCAGCTTAAAAAGTGGGGGAGCAAACACCCACGGATGATAGGTGGATCCAAGTGAGAGGCAGATGATAGGTTGGTGAAGGAGGGGGAGAGTGGGAATGTGTGAGAAGCTGGGAGGTGATAGGTAGAAGTGACAAGAGGCTGAAGAAGAAGGAATCTAATGGACAGGCAGTGGACCATGGAATGAATGAAAGGAGGTGAGGAAAGGAACAAGAAGGATGGGCAAATCAAGAGGGCGGTGGTGGAGAAAGAAAGAAGGTTATTGGGATAAGGGATAAATCTGAGTAGAATATCATGACATATATGTACTTTGATAATAACTGTTACTTTTAGCTTTTGAACTTTGAAATAAAAAGGAGCAATCTATTTAGTATCCCTATTTGGCATTCAGTGAAATCACTACTGAATGCCTGTCTGATTCGATAACTTAGTAATAGACCCAATTCTGATTCTGATTTCTCAACCCAAGGGTTCCCAACCTTTTTTGGCCATGGACCAATACCATTAAGCAAGGGATCCATGGACTCCAGGTTGAGAACCCATGCCTTACACTCTTCTGCTTCACAGAATATTTGTCAAGATTAGAAATTAACCATTGTACAAATTGCTGGTGGAACACAGCAGGCCAGGCAGCATCTATAGAAGGAGGTACAGTCGACATTTTGGGCCGAGACCCTTCGTCAGAACTTCGTCTCGGCCCAAAACGTCTACTGTACTTCTTCCTATAGATGCTGCCTGGCCTGTTGTGTTCCACCAGCATTTTGTGTGTGTTGCTTGAATTTCCAGCATCTGCAGATTTTCTGGTGTTTGCATTGCACAAATTGCTGTTTCTGAAGGATAATTCTAAACCTTCATACAGCACGTCTGGTTGCAGAAATATTTTTGAATTTCATTCTTGGAAGGTCTGGATCTATTTTTTTAAGTTTTAGAGATACAGTGTGAAACAGGCCCTTACAGCCAGCCCAGCAACCCACCTATTTAACCCTCGCCTAATCACAGTACAATTTATAATGACCAACTAACCGACTAACTAGTATGACTTTGGACTGCTGGAGGAAACCCATGTGCTCATGGGACGGATGTATGCACAAACTTCTTACGGACAGTGTCACAATTGAGCTCAGAACTCCGACACTCCGAGCCGTAATAGTGTCATGTTAACTGTTATGTTACAGCGTCTTCTATTTAAATGACCATTGCTTAATATTTAAATAAAACCTCCTAGTCTTAAAACTTGTCTGTCAAGAAGCCCTAAATAGGCTAGAGGCTATTTTCTAATTATCTGAACTGTACCCCGTGAAGGTGAATATTATTCCTGGATTACTGACTTTTCCACCTTTGAAGCCGGCATGCCCATATCAATTTTGAGACGACTATGCCTTCCATTGCATTCTGTTTAATGCATTTTAAAATCCTTGGCAATGGCTCCCCATACATAATCACACAGAGGTATTATTAAATGTAGATTTAACTGCTTAGTAAAATTCAACCATTGAAATAATTTTGAGAAAATCTGCAGATGCTGGAAATCTGAAGCAACATACACAGAATGCTGGAGGAACTCAGCAGGCCAGGCAGCATCTATGGAAGGGAGTAGCCAATGTTTTGGGCCAAGACCCTTCTTCAAGACTCCTGATTGATTTAATGTTTTGCACCTGATATTCTCACAGGTTCATAATTAATTAACATTCCCAGGAGAGGCTTTCACGTGCAACTATCAATTTTTCTAGCATAACATCTTTGCATAATATCTAGGTAGACAACAGCATAATCCAGTGATTGTAAGTTAAGTCTCTTGATATCTATGCTTCCTTAGACTATTACAAACTATCAGGGGAACTAAGACAAAAAAGCTTAGCTTTAGATCATCCTTTTTACATTCAGTACATCAAAGGGCAAAGTGCACTTTGTACAGTTAATACAATCAATTCTCCTCTGATGTTCAGTATTTGAAAATAATAAGCATCCAATATTATAGGATTATTACTCTACCAAAGCTAGTCTGAGTTAAACTAGTTCTGGTTTTCATGATGTTTGTGGGAATACAGATCAGCCCCTGTGCTAGGAGCAAGAGGCCACCCTTAAAGAATAAAAGCTCCTCAAGGAACTGCCCATGAACATCACTGTCTGAATATAAACTTACTTTTATACGGCAGCGGGAGGTTTTTAAACAAAATCTGTCTCTGTTAGGTTCCCCAACTGGGTGAATGGAATGATACCCAGACCTGTAAATGCCACAAGGGAGCCATTTCTCTCAAGTATATCAATGGTTACTTCATCAGATTTAGTTATTCCTCAATGTTGTTTTAATTCCCACCACCACATTTCTTTTTAAAAACAGACACACCATCACCGACTTTATCCACTCAGGGATCTCCCATCCACTGCTACCAACCTTATAGTTCCCACACCCCGCACTTCCCGTTTCTACCTCCTACCCAAGATCCACAAACCTGCCTGTCCTGGCCGACCTATTGTCTCAGCTTGCTCCTGCCCCACCGAACTCGTTTCTGCATACCTCGACACAGTTTTATCACCCCTTGTTCAATCCCTTCCGACCTATGTTCGTAACACTTCTCACGCTCTTAAACTTTTCGATGATTTTAAGTTCCCTGGCCCCCACCGCTTTATTTTCACCATGGATGTCCAGTCCTTATATACTTCCATCCCCCATCAGGAAGGTCTCAAAGCTCTACGCTTCTTTTTGGATTCCAGACCTAATCAGTTCCCCTCTACCACCACTCTGCTCCGTCTAGCGGAATTAGTCCTTACTCTAAATAATTTCTCCTTTTGCTCCTCCCATTTCCTCCAAACTAAAGGTGTAGCTATGGGCACCCATATGGGTCCTAGCTATGCCTGCCTTTTTGTTGGGTTTGTGGAACAATCTATGTTCCGTGCCTATTCTGGTATCTGTCCTCCACTTTTCCTTCGCTACATCGACGACTGCATTGGCGCTGCTTCCTGCATGCTTGCAGAACTCGTTGACTTTATTAACTTTGCCTCCAACTTTCACCCTGCCCTCAAGTTTACCTGGTCCATTTCCGACACCTCCCTCCCCTTTCTAGATCTTTCTGTCTCTGTCTCTGGAGACAGCTTATCCACTGATGTCTACTATAAGCCTACTGACTCTGACAGCTATCTGGACTATTCCTCTTCTGACCCTGTCTCTTGCAAAAACGCCATCCCCTTCTCGCAATTCCTCCGTCTCCGCCGCATCTGCTCTCAGGATGAGGCTTTTCATTCTAGGACGAGGGAGATGTCTTCATTTTTTAAAGAAAGGGGCTTCCCTTCCTCCACTATCAGCTCTGCTCTTAAACGCATCTCCCCCATTTCACGTACATCTGCTCTCACTCCATCCTCCCACCACCCCACTAGGAATAGGGTTCCCCTGGTCCTCACCTACCACCCCACCAGCCTCCGGGTCCAACATATAATTCTCCGTAACTTCCGCCACCTCCAACGGGATCCCACCACTAAGCACATCTTTCCCTCCCCCCCCCTCTCTGCATTCCGCAGGGATCGCTCCCTACATAACTCCCTTGTCCATTCGTTCCCCCCCCATCCCTCCCCACTGATCTCCCTCCTGGCACTTATCCGTGTAAGCGGAACAAGTGCTACACATGCCCTTACACTTCCTCCCTTACCACCATTCAGGGCCTCAAACAGTCGTTCCAGGTGAGGCATCACTTCACCTGTGAGTCGACTGGGGTGATATACTGCGTCCGGTGCTCCCGATGTGTCCTTTTATATATTGGTGATACCCGACGCAGACTGGGAGACCACTTTGCTGAACATCTACGCTCTGTCTGCCAGAGAAAGCAGGATCTCCCAGTGGCCACACATTTTAATTCCACATCCCATTCCCATTCTGACATGTCTATCCACGGCCTCCTCTACTGTAAAGATGAAGCCACACTCAGGTTGGAGGAACAACACCTTATATTCCGTCTGGGTAGCCTCCAACCTGATGGCATGAACATCAACTTCTCTAACTTCCGCTAAGGCCCCACCTCCCCCTCGTACCCCATCTGTTACTCATTTTTATGCACACATTCTTTCTCTCACTCTCCTTTTTCTCCCTCTGTCCCTCTGAATATACCTCTTGCCCATCCTCTGGGTCACCCCCCCCTTGTCTTTCTTCCCGGACCTCCTGTCCCATGATCCTCTCGTATCCCCTTCTGCCTATCACCTGTCCAGCTCTCGGCTCTATCCCTCCCCCTCCTGTCTTCTCCTATCATTTTGCATCTCCCCCTCCCCCTCCAGCTTTCAAATCCCTTACTCACTCTTCCTTCAGTTAGTCCTGACGAAGGGTCTCGGCCTGAAACGTCGACTGCGCCTCTTCCTATAGATGCTGCTTGGCCTGCTGCGTTCACCAGCAACTTTGATGTATGTTACAAAATATTTATTCTGAATTTTCATCATTCCAGCAAATGCATGGGAAAGATAACACTTATTATTTCCAGCGGTTTCTTTATTTTAAATTTAGGTTTTTATTTTTTATTTTAGAGATACAACACAGAATAGAATCTTCTGGTCCTTCGAGCTTCCAGCAACCCAGCAATTTAGCCTTGATCTAATCACAGGATAATTTGCAATGACCAATTAACCTACTACGTTTTTGGACTGAGGGAGGAAACCACAGCACCGGGAGTATCCCATGTATTCCACAGGGAGGATTTACAGATGTCTTACAGAGGATGAACTCTGATCTTTGAACTCCGACACCCGGAGTTGTAATAGTATTGTGTTAATCGCTACGCTGCCGTGGCACCATTCAAATTTCATTTGAACCTGCAATATAACTTCATCTTGTGTTGTCTATCAATTATTCTTCATTGTCTTCCTAATCATTTGTATTTTCTTTTATAATATTTTTAACTTAATGTAGCAGGTCTGTTACTTTCGCCGTTTCCATTTTAACCTCTCTGCTCATCCATCTTTGTCTATTCACCTTTGCATTTTATCTATGCTTCATCCATTGCACTCAACATTTTTAGGAACAGCTTCTTTCCCTCTGGAATCAGACTTCAGAGTGGTCCATGAACTCATGAACACTGCTTCATTGTTCCGCTTCAGCACAATGTATTCATTCTTTCATCCATTCATTTATTTATTCACCCATTCATCTATCTATCTATCTATATTTATCTATGTATCTATTTATTGATTTATTTTCTCTGTTCCTTGCTATACGTGACAATTACAATAACAAACCAATAAAGCAATGGAGGGCGGAGCTTAAGAAGATGATGGCTAACGGCAATTCCTTTGCTTGCATCTTTGCAAACAGCTCTATTTCTACCTTTAATATCTCTTTTTTACCTTTTCAGGGTTTTTTTGAAAACCCTGACCTGGAGTTACACACTGACTTTTGTTATTTGTGGAAACGAGACCTGCTGTCAGGGCCTCCCGACTGGCCGCTTTTCGATATGCCAAGGACGCAGCCTAGAAGACTAGCGCGCCTTCATGGTGCCGGATTTTCGTGACTTTGGAGGCGAACGGATTCGAGGTCGTGCCGCCGCCTGATGTGTCATGGGAGGACATGGAAAATCGAAAGCAGCGAGCTGGCTGCTGGCTGTGTGCCCAGAGGCCTGAGTTCTTTGGGCACAGAGCTAGGAAAAAGCGACACAACAGACTTTTAACACCATAAATCAGCGAATTGCTTTGTTACATCTCCCCTCTCGCTGTGAAATGGGGACATCTCTTTTTTCCCTTTTAGGGAGAGAGAGAACCTCTAGTATGTTGAACTACCAGGTAGACAAGTAGTCTTTGGGATGCTGTAAGTCTGTGTCTTTATTAATGCTTTGCTGCACATTTGAGTGCTCGGTGGTGGAGGGGGCAGATACTTTTTTGCTTGTGGGAGTGGTGGCCATCGCTTTGCTGCTGCTTATGTGTGTGAGGGGGAGCTGGGGGGTTTTGGGGTTCTAAAATTTAACTGTCATTCATTCTTTGGGGCAGTCCTCTGTTTTTGTGGATGTTTGCGAAGAAAAAGAATTTCAGGATGTACATTGTATACATTGCTCTACATTAAATCTGCCTATTGAAACTTATTGGACATACATATGTTGCTAATTGTAGGGCTTATTTTATTGAGAGATACAGCATAGTAACAGGCCTTTCTGGCAAAATGAGCATGCCCGCCCATTTACACCTGATGTGACCAATTAACCTACTAACCTGTACGTCTTTCGAATGCAGGAAGAATCTGGAGCCCTCAGACAAAACCCACGTGGTCACGTGCAGAACAAACAAACTCCTTACAGACTGTGGCGGGAATTGAAACTGTTTGCTGGTGCTGTAATAGTGTTGTGCTAACCACTACATTACCATGTTGCCCTCAATTATCTATCTACCTGTCTGTCTATTTATTTGTTTATTTGTTTATTTATTTATTTTTATGACTAGCATTCCTTTTTGACTTTTACCACACAAGAGAAAAAACAAATTTTACAAATGATGTCAATGACAATAAATGTGATTCTGAGTCACCTGGAAGTTCCCATCATTTGTCTGGTTATGTTTACTGCGAAAGTTCCACAAATTCTCATCTACATAACAGAGGAGAAAGAAGCTGTTAGCACAACCTTCCACTGTCTGTCAATAATAGCATGGGACGTGGAGAAAGCCCGGAATCCATCCATGAGGAGGAAGCACTAACAATGGGTGCGAACCAATGGCAGACTGTCAAAAATATCTCATTCCTTTCTGTTATGAAATGGGTTTGTATCAATATTTTTTCAGTACTGAACATTCTGTGTCTTCATTCAGAATGGATAAAATAATCTGAACGGGGGAGTACATCTATCCCGATATGTTTCTGAAGCAGCAACTATATTCCATGCACAAGATTTAAAAATGACTTTGGTTCTTATCTCTGTGATACCATGAACCACAAACAACAGTGATATAACAAAATATGTGATGCAGTTTTCTATAATTACCGCAGAAAAGCGAGTGATTCAAGAAGGAGGATGAAAGGTGACTTGATAGAGGTGTACATGATGATAAGAGGCAGAGATAAGTTGATAGCCAGAGACTTTTGTCCCAGAGTGGAAATGGCTAATACAAGGTGATTGGATGAATGTATAGCAGGTTATCAGAAATAAGTTCTTTACATGGAAAGCGTTGGCTGTATGGAAGAGGTAGTGGTAGAGGACAGAAACATGAGGGACATTTAAAAGATAGGCACATGTATGAAGGGAAAATAGAGGGCTGTGTAGGAGGGAAGGGTCACACTGACCTTAGAGATGGTTAAAAGGTTGGCCAAAAGGCCTGTACTCTGCTTTACTGTTCTACAGGTATGTTCTATGATGCAGATCTTCCATTTCATTGCCAATGAATCCTACTTTTCTACAGCAAGTGTCCTCATCAAGGTCCACTTTTGAAGATGTCCAGTGTTTGAATCCTTCCTACTTCATACCATACTTGATATCCACAGTTAAGAGACATTTAAACAAACAGATGGATGTTGGAATTATGGAGGAGTACATAGGAGGGAAGGCTTACGTTAATCTTAGATTAGGTTAAGCATTGTAGGCCAAAAGGCCTGGATTGTGCTGTAGTGTTCTGTGTTCTATGTTGAGGTGGTGATAGCATTGAAAAATATCCCAGACTTTTCCAGGGAGTTGTAATCAAATTCTGATTTATAATTGTGTTACAATGCCTGTTGTGAAAACAGAGCTTGCAAGTAAACTAACCTTTGTTGTATAATTAAGCACACAACCAGGAGGCCTTTTAAACTATGGAATCACAAAAAAGGTCCCTATCAAATGAGGGCGGGGGGTGGGGTGAAACAAATACTTCCTGTACAGATGCTCTTATCAAAACAGTGCAGGCATATGTTGTATAAATGGACCATTCAAGTTATAGCTTGTTTCAATAGGTTGGTGAAGAATGTATGTCACCAGGAGTTTTGACCTAATATTGTCCTCCACAGTGAAGCTCCATTGTATTGCGAGAGAGGCTTCTTAACCCAGCTGTTAGGTTGGCCTTGAATGTTTGTGTGGAACTTTGTTTATGCATCAGGGTTTGGCGCATGGCCAGGTCTCTGACCAAGGGCATATGACATCAATCTCCTACTGGAGACATTGGCCTGGTTTCCAGTGGATAAACTGCTGTAGAAATCCAGAGGGAGGAAGGGAGAACAGCTGCAACAAAAATAGATCCACCACCTAACCCTCCCATTCTCTTTTAAAAATATTCTTCCTCAAGTTCTTAAATGCCAAATTACTTGCTTCATATAAGACCATAAAATATAGGAGCAGAATTAGGCCATTCGGCCCATCAAGTCTGCTCCACCCTTTCACCATGGCTGATCTATTTTCCCTCTCTGACCCAATCTCCTGCCTTCTCGCCGTATCAAAGGTTCAAAGGTTCATTTATTATTAAATGTGTATGCAATATACAATACAACTCTGAGATTCGTCTTCTTCAGATAGCCCAAAACAAAGAAAACCATGGAGGTCCTTCAAGAGAAACATCAAACCTACTCCTTTGCACAAAAAAAGCATGGCAGCACAATCATCAACCCCCAAACCCCTCCTCCCCTATCGAAAAAGCAAATAAACTCACCAAACAACAACAGGAACATCGACCCCAAAGAACTGCACTCACACGAAACCGCCCTTCATATAAAAAACTAACAAATTCGCCAAACGGCAACAAGAACATTGAACCCCGTATCTCTTTATGCCCTGACTAATCAGGAATGAATATATCCAATGACTTGACTTCCACAGCCAGCTGTGGCAATGAATTCCACAGATTCACAACCACCTGGCTAAAGAAATTCCTTCCCATCTCTGTTCTAGATAGATAAGCGGGAGGAGAAGATGGCAGCGTGATGCAGCTCACAGCGGCCACTCCGGTGGTGATGTCTGTTATTTGTCAAGTAGGGTGCCGTGCACAATCCTGATTTGATGGAGATGGGCGTGACAGCACGGAGGAACATCTGGTGAAACTTCTGAAATGCCTGCTTCACTGCTGCTACTGTGTGGTCCAGAATCTCCAGAGGAGAAGGCCCCGAGTCCTCGGCTTTGCTTGTTGCTTGGAGGCCGGGGCGGGGTCGAAGTGCTCGGCAGAGGATGGTGCTCGGAGAGGCTGTATCAGAGGAGCTGGTCAGAGGCTCGAAGTTTTCGGACGGACTCAGAGTCCACTGCAGTCAGGTGCTTCCAATGGTGCTGCATCGGTAAGTTGGCGGCGCTTGGAGGTTCATGGCAGGGAAAGTTCCTCCCTTCTGCCGCCTGAGTGAGATGATGAGTCTATTGGGACTAAGAGACTTTTTTTTTACCATGCCCATGGTCTGCTCTTTATCAAATTATGGTATTGCTTTACACTGTTGTAACTATATGTTATAATTATGTGGTTTTGTCAGTTTTAGTCGGTTTGTCCTGTGTTTTCTTGTGATATCATTCTGCAGGAACGTTGTATCATTTTTAATGCATGCATTTCTAAATGGCAATAAACGAGGACTGAGTGTCCTCATAATCTCATCTAATCTAATATCCCTCTATCCTGCGGCTGTGTCATCTGGTCCTAGATTACCTCACCATAGGAAATATCTTCTCCACATCTATTCCATTGAAGCCTTTCAGCATTCCATACGTTTCATTTAGCTCACCCCTTATTCTTCAGAATTCTAGTGAGTGATCTTTTCTGATCCCACATTTCCCCTCATACCCTCATATGTTTCTTTTTACTTTCTTCTCCTTGAATCGCGTTTGGTTCTAATCATCACTTAGCTCTGCTGCTTTCTTTCCAAGCTTTCACTTTCTTTCTGTTCATCTTTTCCCTAGCATTAATTGTAGATTTTCCTCATAGGAAACGCACTCAATGGTCACTTTATTAGGTACACCTGTACTCCTGCTTGTTAATGCAAATATCTAATCAGCCAATCATGAGCCTGCAACTCAATGCAGAAAAGCATGCAAACATGGTCAGGAGATTCAGTTGTTTTTCAGACCAAACATCGGAATGGGGGAGCAATGTGATCGAAGTGACTTTGACGGTGGAATGGTGGTTGTTGCCAGATGGAGTGGTTTGAGTGTTTCTCTGTCTGTTGATCTCCTGGGATTTTTATGCACAACAGACTCTGGACAGTCTCTGTAAACTCTCGAGTATAGAAAACAAAAAAAAAACTTCCAGTGGGCGGCTGTTCTATAGGTGAAAATGCCTTGTTAATGGGAGAGGTCCGAGGAGAATGGCCAGAATAGTACAAGCTGATAGGAAGGCGACAGTAACTTGAATAAACACACTTTACAACAGTGGGCTGCAGAAGAGCATCTCTGAACACACAACATATCAAACCTTGAAATGAATGGTCTACAGCTGCATAAGGCCACAAACATACACTCAGTGGTCACTTTATTAGGTGCAGGAGGTAAGGATTAAGGTGGATGTAACTTTCTCATCACCTACTATGTTCAACCCGTCTGAACTTGCGACCTGAGTAATACGTTGAAGGATGCGGCCAGTTCTGATTTTCATCTGAGGAGGAGCTGCAATTATATCCCCTTCTGGGACAGAGATGACCTCATTTCTTGTACAAGTGTCATTCTCATGTTAGAGTCATTTGTCTGTCCTTCCAGTTGCCATTTCAAAGAGTAGGCTGGTAGGTGAGCCCCTGAGATAAACATGCTCACATTTCTCTCTGGTTGAAATATTGTCCACACATGAGTACCATCTGAGAGAGCCCAGTGAGGGACGCAAAGAAATAAACCCAAGAAATCCTGCAGATGCTGGAAATCTGGAGCAACACACACAAAATGCTGGAGAATCTAGTAGGTCAGGCAGCAGCTGTGGAAAGGAATAAACAGTTGACATTTTGAGCCAAGGCCTTCATCAGGACTCAGTCTGTGTGTGTTAAAAGAACTCGAAATGTTAGCTTCCACACCACACCAGAGATTTCAACCGGGCTTATTTAAAAAAAATCTCTGCCCAATTATCATCTGTCCAATAACCTGTAACACCACAGGTCCCAACACACTGGACCACTGTTAAACTAAGATAAAGAATGCCTACCGTTCCATAACCAGAGGGCATTTTGGGAAATCTGATCACTTGGCTGTTCTTCTCCTACCTGCATAAGGAGGCTAAAGAGCAAGGCTACAGAGATTAGGGCAACAAACAGGTGATTGCTGGAGGGAGAGGAGCAACTATGGGATTGCTTTGACTCGGTGCACTGGGCCCTATTCAAGGGATCATCTGAGGATCTGAATGAATACACCATAGTTGTCATGGACTTCATTAAAACAGTTGTAGATGAGTGTGTCCTCACAAAATCATTCAGTCATCCCCAGTCAGAAGCCCTGGATGAACCCTGAGATCCACAATCTGCTGAGGGACAGGTCCAAGGCATTCAAGTCTGGCAAGCCAGAAAGTTACAAGAGGTCCAGGTATGATCTTGAATAAGTCATCTCACGAGTGAATTGTCTATTGCGGATTAAATTTGAATCAATGAAAGATCCGGACAGCTGTGGCAGGGCTTGAATGCTATCACCTCTTATAAAGTAAAATCAAGCAACGGGGCTTTGCTTCTAGGTGAGCTCAATGCCTTCTATGCTCGCTTTGAACATCAAAACATGGAGGAACCATCAAGAACCCCCACAGCCCCCGATGACCTGTGATTTCAGTCTCTGAGGCTTATTTGAGAGCATCCCTCAAGAGTGTGAACCCAGGGAAATCATCCATCCCAGATGGGATACCTAGCTGAGTACTAAAGACCTCTGCTGATTCACTGAGATCTTTAAACTCTCGCATCAGCAGTCTGAGCTACCCACCTGTTTCAAGTAGGCTTCAATTATACTGGTGCCTCAGAAGAACATGGTAACCTGCCTTTTTTTAATTTATTCATTTATGGGATGTGGGCATTGCCAGCTAAGCCGGTATTTATTGCCCATCCCTAGTCCCCTTGATAAGGTGGTGATGATCTGCCTTCTTGAACCGCTGTAGTCCCTGAGGTGTAGGTACACCCCCAGTGCTGTTAGGGAGAAAGTTACATGATTCTGACCCAGCAACAATGAAGGAATGGTGATATTTTTCCAAGTCAGGATGGTGAGTGACTTGCAGGGGGATTTCCAAGTGGTTTGTATTCCCAGGTATCTGTTGTTCTCATCCTTCTAGGTGGTAGTGGTTGTGGATCTGGAAGGTGCTGCTTTAGGAATTTTGGTGTGTTGTTACACACTGCTGCAACTGTTTGTCGATGGTGGAGGGATTGGATGCTTGTGGAAGCGATACCAATCAAGTGGGTTGCCTTGTACTGGATGGTGTAAAACTTCTTGAGTGTTGATGGAGCTGAACTCATCCAGGCGAGTGGTGAGTATTCCATTACACTCCTGACCTGAGCCTTGCAGATGGTAGACAAGCTCTGGGGAGTCAGGAGGTGATAACCTTAATGACTATCATCCAGAAGCACTTACATCCACCGTGGTGAGGTGTTTTGAGAGGGTGGTGATGAAATAATCAACCCCTGCCTAAGAAGTGACTTGGATCCATTCCAATGTGCCTACTGGCACAACAGGTCCACATCTGAATGGATCTTCTCTCAACCCTGGAACATCTGGACAGCAAAGATGCATACATCAGATGCTCTTTATTAACTGCAGTTTGGCATTCTATACTATCATTCCTTCAAAACTAATCAATATGCTTCAAGACTTAGGACTTGACTCAGCCTTGTGCAATTGGATCTTCGATTTTAAACCTTAAGATATAGATGCAGAATTAGGGCATTTGGCCTATCAAATCTGCATCACCATTTCATCATGGCTGATCCAATTTTCCTCTCAGCCCAAGTTTCCTGCTTTCTCCCCATATCCCTTCATGCCCTGACCAATCAAGAATCTATCAACCTCTGCTTTAAATATACATAAAGGCTTGGCCTCCCCAGCTGCCTGAGACAAAGAATTCCAAAAAATTCACTGCTGTCTGGCTAAAGAAATTTCTCTTCTCCATTCTAAAAGGACACCCCTCTATTCTAAGGCTGTGTCCTGTGGTCTTAAACTCTCCCAACATAGGAACCATCTTCTCTATATCCACTCTAATAAGGCCTTTCACCACTCGATAAGTTTCAATGAGGTCACCCCTCATTCTTCTGAATTCCCATGAATACAGGCCCAGAGCCATCATATGACAAGCTATTTAATCTAGGAATCATTATTGTGAACCTTCTTTGAACCCTCTCCAGCTTCAGCACATCCTTTCTAAGATAAAACTGTTCGCAATACTCCAAGTGAGGTCTCACCAGTGCTTTATAAAGCCTCAGCATTACATCCTTGTCTTTATATTCTAGTAATATGGGAGGAAACTGGAGCACATGAAGGAAACACACCGGGAGAAAGTACAACCTCTTTACAGACAGCGGCGGAAATTGTACCCTGATTGTTGGTCCTGTAAAGCGTTGTGTAAATTCATTCTTTTTAGCTTTAAATATTTTGTATAAACCTTTGAAATTTGATCTATTTGCACCCATTTTCATATGCAAATTATGCAGAGAAGAGATTTAGCAAAAGCTAAGTCAATGACAATTTCAGAGTGAAATTTGTTTGGGACATTTTGTACACGTTTACCTCAGCATTCTGAAGACTTTTCCAGCATTATCTGCAAGCTGAGTGTTGTCACATACCTTGTTTGTTTATCCTTATGGTACAGCAGCCCATACGTTACTGCTTCACATCTCCAATGACCTGAGTTCGATCTTGAGCTCAGGTGCTGTCTCGGTCGAGTTTGTATGTTCTCCCTGTGAGTGTGTGGGTTTTTCATGTGGTCTGTTTTATATGCACCATTACCGTTCCCTCTAAGCTGCGCCGGTGCTGAGTCGCAAAGTAACTGAAATGCTCCCACACACTTAGCGGGGTTGGAACTTTCCTTCATATAATTTTGAAATTATGCTAATTTAATTTTGAAATATATGCTAATATAATCATGAAATACCATGTAATTAATTATGCGTTAATGAATATATCCATGTTTTCTAAATAAGGTATGTACCACAAACTTTATTTTGAAACATTTTAGAGCTTCAATATATTTACATTGTCAATGTTTTTAGTTACAGCACTGTTACAAATTGTAACAATAAACACAGAATGTAAGTTGATAGCTCAGTAAACTCTTCTTGGGCTTCCAGCCAGGGACAGGTATTGATTTTATCCGATATTTGAATGACAAACTCCGACATCTTCATGGCGGATGAGGCCTAGGCAGCTTTAGTCTGGTGGTATTTATACCCCCCTGTCATCCATCACTCCTGATTGGTTAGTCCCCATTCAGTCAGGTTTCCACTGTCCCACCTTATTTATAATCGAAAAGCTGATAAGAAAACCAGGAAACCTATCAACGAGGAGGAATCTGTCGCTACTGCCTGTCTTGCCTATATTTCCATGGTTTCTGGAAAGATTGCCAGGATCCTGAAGAAATAACAGATTATTACCATTTAATACCATCCACAAACCCATAAGAAGCTCAAATCACAGCTCATATAGGTCAAAGCTGACCTGGGACTCAGGACGGCTGGTGTTTACAGGATTCGCTGTGAATGTGCAGCCATGTGTATTGGCCAGATGGGATGCACAGTGGAAATGTGCATCAAGTAGCACAGCAGGTGTATCCATTTGGGTTACCTGGAGAAATCAGTGGTAGCAGGGCATTGCATTTGAAATGGTCATAAGATTGACTTCAATGGTACAAAACTATAGTGTTGCATCAGTGGGTTTTGGGACAGCCGTGTTAATTGAAGCCATTGAAATAAAACTAGAGGAAAAGACGAAGGTCTCCCTCTAAGTAAGAACTGGAATTCGATTGTAAACAAGGTGGAACAGCAGAAACCTGATTGAGTGAGGACGGACAACGGGGTACTACCACCAGACTAGACATGCCCAGGCATCATCCCAGATGAAGATGGCAGAGTTGGTCATCGAAACGTCGGTTAAAATCGATACCTGTGCTCATCTGGATATCCGAAAAGAGATTATTTGTCATATATGCTGGGAAAGCGCCAGATCCTTTTTAGTAGCTCATTTTTAATAAACTATTGGCCCACTGAATGCCGACTTCACTTCACAACATGCATTTTACAAAAAAATACAGTTTTCAGGCTGTGTAAAAATTTCCTACAATGGTTGATCTGCGCAGCTGTAAAAAAACTGTGCACCACCTTCTCATCTTCTCTTTGGCCCACTCATTGAATTTTCCAAACCTCTCTCCCGTAAAGTGTCCAATTATCTCGACTGATGCAATGATGGCCTTCCATGCAACTTTATAGTTCATACAACAACCATTTGATGGGCTTCTATTCTCAACAGTATACCTAATAATGTCTAATAAAATGGCTACTGAGTGTATGTCCCTGGTCTTCTCCTGCTGCAGCCCATCCACTTCAAGATTCAGCATGCAAACCACTGTTTTGTACGCCTTCCTGTCAGCTTGTACCAGTCTGGTCATTCTCCCCTGACCTCTCATTAACTAGGCATTTTCACCCACAGAACTGCTGCTCACTGGATGTTTTTTGTTTCTAGTATCATTCTCTGTAAACTCTAGAAACTGCTGTGTGTGAAAATCCACGAGATCAGCAGTTTCTGAGATACTTAAACCACCCCATCTGGCACCAACAATCATTCCATGGTCAAAGTCACTTAGATCACATTTCTTCCCTGTTCTGATGTTTGGTCTGAACAACAACTGAACCTCTTGACCATGCCTGCATCCCTTTCTGCATACTGTCACATGATTGGCTGATTAGATATTTGCATTAATGAACAGGTGCACAGGTGTACCGAGTAAAGTGACCACTTAGTGTACGTCCTTAAACTATATATTAATGCTTCTTCTCACAGGTATAGATTAACAGATTAAGAGCTTGCAAGCCTGCTATCCACATAAAATATGATGTGACTTATAGGTAATAAAAAGTTTGCTGAGTATTTGAATCACAAAACTATACAATGATATGGACTGAAAATAACTAAACATAATAACATGATGAGACAAAAATATGTGCATGAAGGGCTGTTTCCTGTAGTGGAGAATTCTAGGGACAGAGGGCACAGCTTCAGAGTACAGAAATGTCCCTTTAGATCAGAGATGAGGAGGAATTTCTTTAGCCAGAATCTGCGGAGTTCATTGCCATCGACTATTAAGGAGGCCAAGTCATCGGGTATCTTTAAAGTAGACGTTGATATGTTATTGATTAATAAGGGTGTCAAAGATTACAGGGGGAAGGCGGGAGAATGGGGTTGAGAGGGATAGTACATCATTCGTAATGGAATGGCAGAGTAGACTCGATGGGCCAAATAGCCCAATTCTGCGCTGATCTCTTATGCTCTTATGTGTGATCGATTAGTCATGCGATCACCCAGATTGAGTATGACGTTCTCCTCAGTTGTTGTCTTTTCTGGGTCTTCAGGGGCCGATCTGGGATCGACATATTCTGGTTCAGCGTCCAACTCATGTCTCCAGAGCCTTACCCCCTCTCCACTTTCTGATCAGCATGGGACCTAAACTGGGATGTTAGAGTGGACTTCCTTAATGGAGAATGGTTGTGTGTGACTTTGTTTAATGTGGAGAGGCTGATGCACAGGTAACCTTTACAAGGTCCCATCCAGATCAGAGTCAGGGTCCAGTGGCACGGAGAACAAGACCCTTCAGTGCTGCACTGTTCCTCCACCTTCACTCCAATGAGTTACCACCTTCAACCAGGCCCACTATTGATGTCTTGGTTGGATCACGTTTAGTCAGGAACTACCCTTGACCTTGCCGCCATGGGTGAACTGACCTGGAAGTGCCAGGAGCTAAACTCCAGATAGCATCACTCTTGGGATCTCAGGAATTCACAAGCCTCTCCACCAAGATGAGGTGGTGATCCTTGGAGAAGATTGATCAGTGTACACTTAGCAGAGAAAAGTTATTCACTGCCCTGTGCTCAAGTTCAAAGTTTAAAATTCAAAGTAAATGCTATTATGAAAATACATATATGTCACCAGAAACAACCCTGAGATTCATTTTCTTGTGGGACTACTCAAGAAGTCTATAGAATAACAACTATAACAGAGTCAATAAAAGATCACCCAACTAGAGCGTTAAACCTCCGTACAAAAACCAATATACAGTGCAAATACAAAAGATAAATATTAATAATTAATAAGTCAACAATAAATATCGAGAATTTGAAATGAAGAGTTCTTGAAAGTGAGCCAATTGATTGTGGGAACAGTTCAGTGATGGGACGTGGATTATTTATTAATTTATTGAGATACGGCACAGAATAGGCCCTTCCGGCCCTTCGGAACCACGCTGCCCAGTAACCTTCAACTTAACCCCAGTCTAATGATAGGACAATTTACAATGGCCAATTAAACTACTCACCGGTACATCTTGGGTCTGTGGGGGGAAACCGGAGGAAACCCACACAGTCATGGGGAGAACGTATAAACTACTTACAGGCAAGGCTGTGAATTGAACCCCGGTAGCCTGTGCTGTGAAGCATGGTGCTAAGCACCACACTACCATGCCACCCTGTTTGAGTGAATTTATCTCCTTTGGTTCAAGACCCTGATGGCTGAGGGGTAGTAACTTCCAGAAACTGGTGGTGCAATATATATATATATATATATATATATATATATATATATAAAATCAGTATTTATTTTATTGTAACAGCAGTAAAAATGTAACTTGCTTTCATTCTGAACATGAGCCTAAGTTAGAAAATCATTTACACACATTAAAGCCTGCAAGGTATAGCTGCATCACAATTTAAATTACAATTGCTCTTTGTGCTACCAGCCTACCTGCCTTTCTATGAATTTCCTTGTTTAAAAGTTCAAAATGTGTTAGCTTACTTTGCTATCAATCACAGGTTGACTGAATTTTTATGGAAGAAAGGTATATTGTTTGTTTGCAGAATGGCCTAATGGAACTGAATGCTTGACATTTCTCTTGAAGCAACAAAGTATTTAACAAATCATTATTACGCCTACCTGAGTAAGACATTGAAGAAGATCTAATGAACAAAAGATGTTAATTATGCATTAAAAAACACCTGAAATTTCAGGGAGTACAGGAGGACTTGTATTTTGGACACTGATTTAAAATGAGACTCCATTTTCTAACTAAGGCCAAAGGCATTGATGCCAAAGATCATAGTCCGAAGTCAATTGGAAGTCTGGAGGTTAAACCTTGATTGCTAAAGCCTGAAGACTGGAGAGCTGGAGTCCTGGCCTGGACATGGAGAACTGTTCATGTGGGAGGGAGGGTGGAAGGGAGTTGTTTTGCAGTAAATCATAAACATAACGAAGTCTGTAGATGTTGGAAATCCAGAGCAACACACACAAAATTCTGAGGGAGCTCAGCAGGTCAAGCAGCATTTATGGAAATTATTAAACAGTCGATATTTTGGGCCTCCTTCCCTTTCTCCTGTGGTGCACTCTCTTCTCCTATCAGATTCCTTCCTCTCCAGCCTTTATTTTTCCTACTCACATGGCTTCACCTATCACTTTCTCACTATCCTCCTCCCCCTCCCCCCATTTTTAAAATTCTGGTGTCTTCCCCATTCCTTTCCAGTCCTAATGAAGGATCTCGGTTCGAAATGTCGACTGTTTATTCATTTCCACAAATGCCGCCTGACCTGCTGAGTTCCTCCAGCGTTTTGTGTGTGTTATGTTGCTGTTGTTGTTTTGTTGCTTGTTGTCGTCTGTATTGTTTTGCTGGATATGCTGGAATGAGTGGTAGCACTTGCGGGCTGCCCCAGCTCATCCTTGGGTGCATTGGGCCACAGTTTGAGGATAGAGGGGAAGCCTTTTAGGACCGAGATTAGGAAAAACTTCTTCACACAGAGAGTGGTGAATCTGTGGAATTCTCTGCCACAGGAAACAGTTGAGGCCAGTTCATTGGCTATATTTAAGAGGAAGTTAGATATGGCCCTTGTGGCTACGGGGGTCAGGGGGTATGGAGGGAAGGCTGGGGCGGGGTTCTGAGTTGGAGGGTCAGCCATGATCATAATAAATGGCGGTGCAGGCTCGAAGGGCCGAATGGCCTACTCCTGCACCTATTTTCTATGTTTCTATGTTTCTAATATAATAATGCATTTCCTTGTATGTTTTGATGTACATGTGATAAATAAATGAATCTGCATCTGAATCAGAATCTGAATCTGAAGGCAATTTCAAAGACCAGTGAGTGCCCTGGTCAATATTTATCGCTTAGCTATTATTACTCTGATTATTTATTAAATTGTCATACATTGTGCTTAGTTGTTCACAAGTTGACTACTATATTTTCCCATTGGCCAGAAGGTAATCTTGAATATCTTGAGGGTGTAAAAAGGACAATATAGATCAAGGTGACACAGAAGGTGCTGGAGGAACTCAATGGGTTAGGCAATACCTGTGGAAAGAATGGACCATTGATGTTTTGGGTTGAGAACCTCCTTCCGGTCTTTTCATTTGGACCATTCACGAGTCCAGGGTTTTGACCCAATGCGTTGACTATCCATTTCCCTCTGAACATATGGCAGTGCATATGAAGAGTCTCGAATAGAAAAAGCATCCGTCTAGTTCCCTCCACAGAGGCTGCCTGACCTGCTGAGCTCTTCCAGCACTTTGTGTTGGTTTTGCTCCAGTTTCCAGCATCTCCTGTATCTCCCTTTAATCAAGGCTTCCTATTTTTATTTTTTTCTCCTTGAGTGAATGAATTCTGAAGGGCTTCATGCACCTTAATCATCATATTCCATATGAACTTAAAACATAAAAGAAACTGTCCATTTGCATTTTTGTATCTGTTCTACCATTAAATAAGGTAACGGCTGATTGATTTATCTTAGTGTGAATTTTCTGCAATGACCTCATATCCAGAGACACCTTTATTTGTTTTATTTATTGAGATACATGGAGTAGGCCCATCCAGCCTTTCGAGCCATGCCACACAGCAAACCATCGATTGAGTCCTAGCCTATTCATGGGACAACTTTCATTGCCCTATTAACCTCCCAGGGAGAATATACAAACTCCTGCCAGGCAGCATTGGGGATTGCACCTGGGTTGCCTGTACTGTAAAGTGTTGTGCTGACCATTATGCCACCATGCCACCCTAGAATCTACAGACCTATCAATCTCTGCCCTGAATATTTTTTTTACAAAATGAGCCTGCGGTGTTGAGTTGGTAAAATATTTCAAAGATTCACCTCTGGATAAAAAAATTCCTTCTCATCTCAGTGTATAGGGTAATGTAATTGGTGGAATGGAAATGTACATAATTCACAACCACTGACATTGAGATAGGGTTTCATTTTAAGAAGCTGGTTTGACGAGATGATGTAATTATGTATTATCCAAGTACATACAGGTAATCACATACAAACCTGAGAGTCTTTTTCCTGCGGGCATCTTCAGTAAATCAATAGAATAGTAACTGTAAACAGGATCAATGAAAGCAAGAGCATAGAAGACAACAAACAAAATAACAAGAGAAAGAACCCTTAAAGTTAGACCGTTGGTTGTGGGAACGCCAGAAATGGAATGAGTGTAGTTATCCCCGTTTGTTCAAGATCCTGATGGTTGAGGGGTAGTAACTGTCCCTGAACCTGGTGGTGTAAGTCCTGAGGCTCTTGTACCTTCTACCTGATGATGACAGCAAGATAAGAGCATGACCTGAGGGGTGAGGATCTCTGATGATAGATACTGCTTGCGAATGACAGTGTTTCATGTGGATGTGCCCAGTGGTCAATATATACCGAAGTACAGTGAAAAACTTGTCTTGCACACTCATCAGAGAAATCTATTCATTACAGCAGTTCACTGAGGTACAGTTTTACAAAGTAAACTTTACCTACTGCCCATTACTCCACTGGCCTTTAGGGCCGTAATGAAGGTCCTCCATCTCTGATGATCCCTTCATTATGCCAGTAGCTTCCTCTGAGTTTTTACTGCTCTCGGCTGCGCAAGTCCCGGTGGAGACTCAGGAATACCATCGCATACAAATATAGAAAGATTCTTCATTAACATGAGAAAGTCTACAGATGCTGGAAGTTCGAAACAACACCCACCACAAGATGCTGGAGGGACTCAGCAAGTCAGGCAGACCATAAGACATAGGAGCAGAATAGGCCATTTGGCCCATCGAGTCTGCTCCACCATTTAATCATGGCTCAACCTTTTTTTCTCCTCCTCGGCCCCAGTCCCCGGCCTTCTCCCCGTAACCTTTGATGCTGTGGCCAATCAAGAATCTATCAATCTTCACCTTAATTACAGCCAACGATTTGGCCTGTACAGCTGCATATGGTAACAAATTCCACAAATTCGCCACTCTCCAGCTAAAGAAATTTCTTTGCATCTCTGTTTTAAATGGATACCCCTATATCCTGAGGCTGTGTCCTTTTGTCCTAGACTCCCCACCAAGGGAAACATCCTTTCCACATCTACTCTGTCTAGGCCTTTCAACATTCAAAAGGTTTCAATGAGATCCCCCTCATTCTAAATTCCAGTGAGTACAGGCCCAGAGCCGTCACACATTCCTCATATGAAACCCTTTCATTCCTGGAGTCATCCCTGTGGACCTCCTCTGGACCCTCTCCAATGCCAGCACATCTTTTTTTTGATAAGGAGCCTAAAACTGTTCACAATACTGAAGGTGAGGCCTCACAGTTCCTTATGAAACCTCAGCATCACATCCCTGCTGTTCTATTCTAGGCCTTCTGAAATGAATGCTAACATTGCACTTGCCTTCCTCGCCACCGACTAACTGCAAGTTAACTTTAAGGGTGTTCTGCACGAGGACTCCAAAGTCCCTTTGCATCTCAGATTTTTGGATTTTCTCCACATTTAGAAAACAGCCTGCACATTTATTTCTACTACCAAAGTTCATGACTTTGCATTTTCCAAAATTGTATTTCATTTGCTACTCTCTTGCCCATTCTTTTAATCTGTCTAAGTCCTTCTGCAGCCTACCTGTTCCTTCA
Organism: Mobula hypostoma; assembly: GCF_963921235.1. Lineage (NCBI taxonomy): Eukaryota > Metazoa > Chordata > Chondrichthyes > Myliobatiformes > Myliobatidae > Mobula > Mobula hypostoma. Next base: position 7,811,232 of record NC_086112.1, on the reverse strand, counting down.
ACTGTCACGACCACCGATTCGGCAGTGCATCAGATTCGGCAATTGCGCTCATGAATGTGCATGTGTCAGTTAATTATTATTTAATTGTGATAGTATTTAACTTCATTCATTCCGTCGTAGTATTTGTTGAGACTGGGGACATAGCTACGCTTCGCTATCTGCATTCCAACTTGCCTAAGAAATTGGACTGAAGAGTCAACTGACTCTGAAGACTAGTGGTGTTCATTTTATCTTTAGTTGTACTTTTCAGCCGCAGTGTGGGCTTCGTTTTGCATTTGAGAGTTTTAGTCAAAGGCCCTGTTTGGTATAGCATTTATTTTTTTCTTTTTTCCTTTTAACATCGTTCGCATTAAAGTCTGTGAAATATTGACCTGCTTCAGTGTCTCTCATTCCGCACTTGTGCCATATCCGAACCTGGTGACATCAACACTATCTACCCCACCACCAAACTTCGTATCATCTGCAAACTTGGTGACAAAGCCATCTATTTCATCATCTAAATTATTGACATGCAGCCTAAAAAGAAGTGGTCCCTACGCTGTCCCTTGTGGAACACAACTGGTCACTAGCAGCCAACTAGAAAAGGATCCTTTTATTCCCACTCACCACCTCCTACCCATCAGCCACTGCTCTAACCATGCCAGTAACTTTCCTGTAATACCATGGGCTCTTAATTTGGTGAGCAGCTCATGTGTGGCACCTTCTGAAAGTCCAAATATACAACATCTACTGCATCCCCTTTATCTATCCTACTTGTAATCTCCTCAAAGAATTTCCGCAGTTCATCAGGCAAGATTTTCCCTTAAGGAAACCATGCTGACTTTGTCCTGTCTTGTCCTGTGTCACCAAGTACTCCATCACCTCATCCTTAACAATTGACTCCAACATCTTCCCGACCACTGAGGTCAGGCTAACTGGTCTATAATCTCCTTTCTGCTGCCTTCCTCCTTTCTTAAAGAGTGGAGTGACATTTGCAATTTTCCAGTCCTATGGCACCATGCCAGAGTCCAATGATTTTTGAAAGATCATTACTAATGCCTCCACAATCTCTAACACTACCTCTAGGGTGCAGTTCACCTGGTCCAGGTAACTTACATACCTTTAATTCTATCAGCTTTTCAGCACCTTCTCTCTTGTAATAGTAAGTACACTCACTTCTCTTCCCTTACACCTTTCAATATCTGGCGCACTGCTAGTGTCTTCCAAAGTGAAGAATGATACAAAATACTCATTTAGTTCATCTGCCATCTCCTTGTCCCCCCTTACTATTTCTCCAGCGTCATTTTCTAGCAGTACTATATCCACTCTCATCTCTCTTTTACTTTTATATACTCGAAAAAGCTTTTACTATCCACTTTGATATTGTTTGTTAGCTTGCTTTTATATTTCATCTTTTCCCTCCTAGTGATTCTTTTATTTGCTTTCTGTGGGTTTTTAAAAGCTTCCCACTCCTCTATCTTCCCGCTAATTTTTGCTTTGTTGTATCCCCTTTCTTTTGCTTTTAAATTAGCTTTGACTTGCCCTGTCAGTCATGGCTGTACTATTTTGCCATTTGAGTATTTCTTTGTTTTTAGAATATATCTATCCTGAACTTTTCTAATTTTTCCCAGAAACTCACGCCATTGCTGCTCTGCTGTCATCCCTGCCAGCATCTCCTTCCAATTTACATTGGCCAACTCCTCTCTCATGCCACTGTAATTTCCTATACTCCACTGAAATACTGCTACATCAGACTTTACTTTCTCCCTAGCAAATTTCAAGTTGAACTGAATCATATTGTGATTTACCCTCCTTAAGGTTCCTTTACCTTAAGCTCCCTAATCTCCTCTGGTTCTTTACATAACACCAATCCAGTACAGCTGATTCCCTAGTAGGCTCAAGGAAAAACTGATCTAAAAAGCCATTTCATTGGCATTTAACAAATTCACTCTCTTGAGATCCACTACCAACCTAATTTTCCCAATCTATGTGCATGTTACAATCTCTTATGACTATCTGTTCTGCTGACCTTTTAACCTACTCTAACATCTATTTCTATTTTCTTATCATCCATGTGCCCATTGGAGAATCTCTTAAGTGCCCATAATATAACTGCCTCTACCACCACTCCTGGTAGCATGTTCCATGGACTCACCACTCTCTATGTAAATAACTTACCTCTGACATTCCCCCCAATATTTCACTCCAGTCATCTTAAAATATTGTCCTTTCATATTAACCATTTCCATCCTAGTAAAACGTCTCCTGCTGTCAACTCTGCCTATGCTTCTTATCACCTTGCACGCCTCTTATCCTCCTTCACTGAAAGAGAAAAGCCAAAGCTCACTCAGCCAAGGGGCTGTAAACCTTGTTTTTTTATTGTTGTTCGGTGACATTACCTTTTATTCTGTTGAACTCTGAAGAATATCAATTTATTCCATTTAATCTCCTCAATTCCCTCATCCCAAGAATCAATCTGTTATTTTTTAAAATCTAAATTGTAAATGTGTGTTAAAACTTTGTTATCCTTTCTCTATCTCAATAGTACCATTCCTTAGCTAAAACAGCTAGACCTATACCAATATTTTGTCTCACAGTCTCACAGAAGCCTTATACTTCAGTCTCAGAGAAGCCCTGTATTGTTCTATTTGTCTGTACAATTAGCCACTTTTACAAAGAACTTCGTTAATTTTGCTAAATACATGATCTGTGTTGATTATCCTCATTTTTAAAATTCTCAATAATTGGACTTTTTGTTCAATACTGCAATGGATTTGTATTGTCTTCGACAATTACCTGGGTCGCTGAGATTAACTGAAACTCAGAGACTAAGCTGAGTGGCAATTATGGGGGTATTTTACTTTCCACCGTGATAGTAACTACAGGTTTTATTTTCACTCCAGCACCCTACTTCCTGCAGTATAGTTATCTAGTGATACAATACACGCCCCTCCCCAGCAAGCCCCGACAAACCCGATTAACCCAAACCTACTCACAGGAAATTTACAATAGCCAGTTAAACCTTCTAACTGGTACGTCTTTGGACTGTGAGAGGAAACTGGAGTATCCTGGGGAGAATGTACAACTCCTTACAGCCAGTGGTGGGAATTGAAACTGGGTCGCTTCATTGTCCATTCAGAAATCTGATGGCAGAGGGGAAAAAGTTATCCTCGAAAAGTTCAATGTGGATCTTCAGGCTCTTGAAGCTCCTCCTTGCCGGCAACAATGAGAAGAGGGTATGTCAAAACAGGAAAACCTTGTCTTGGTTATCTTCTATGGTACCTTTAAGCAACCGGCATCTTAAGTGTAAACTTAATGTATTCTACGCAAGATTCGAACAGAAGAGGAGCGTCCCGCTCCCTCCGGATGAACCGGACCTGGTGGCATCGAGATTCATCGTCACCGAGGAGGACGTTAGAAGGGCCTTCCTGAAGATAAGTCCAAGGAAGGCAACGGGCCCAGATGGCGTCCCGGGACGGGTTCTCCGGGCCTGTGCAAGTGAGCTAGCTGGAGTGTTTGCTGACATCTTCAACTGCTCCTTGCTTCAGTCTAAGATCCCCTCGTGTTTAAGAAGGCAACGATAATCCCAGTGCCGAAGAAGAGCAAGGTGGCATGCCTGAATGACTATCGACCTGTGGCTCTGACGTCAATTGCTAAGAAGTGCTTCGAGTGATTGGTTATGGCACACATCGACCACAGCCTACCGGTCAACCTCGACGCTTTGCAATTCGCCTACTGGAGCAACAGGTCAACGGCAGATGCCATCTCTCTGGCCCTACATTCCTCCTTAGAACACCTGGAGAATAAAGACGCATATGTAAGGCTCCTTTTCATTGACTACAGCTTTGCCTTTAATACCATCATTCCAGATAAACTCCGGAACCTGGGCCTTAGCACTCAGATCTGTTGCTGGATCTTCAACTTCCTCACAGACAGGACCCAGTCTGTAAAAATAGGGGACAAGCTCTCCTCTACAATCACTCTGAGCACCGGTGCCCCACAGGGCTGTGTACTCAGCCCCCTGCGGTACTCATTGTACACCCATGATTGTGTAGCTAAGTTTCCATCAAACTCAATATATAAGTTTGCTGATGACACCACAATTGTAGGCCGTATCTTGGGTAATGATGAGTTTGAGTACAGAGAGGAAATTAAGAACCTGGTGGCATGGTGCGAAGACAATAACCTATCCTTCAACGTCAGCAAGACGAAGGAATTGGTTGTTGACTTCAGAAGGAGTAGCGGACCACACGACCCCATTTATATCGGTGGTGCGCAAGTGGAACAGGTCAAAAGCTTTAAGTTCCTTGGGGTCAATATCACAAATTACCTGACTTGGTCCAACCAAGCAGAGTCCACTGCCAAGAAGGCCCACCAGCACCTTTACTTCCTGAGAAAACTAAAGAAATTTGGCCTGTCCCCTAAAACCCTCACTAATTTTTATAGATGCACCGTAGAAAGTATTCTTCTAGGATGCATCACAACCTGGTATGGAAGTTGTCCTGTCCAAGACCGGAAGAAGCTGCGGAAGATCGTGAACACAGCCCAGCATATCACATTAACCAATCTTCCGTCCTTGGACTCACTTTACACCGCATGCTGTCAGAGCGGTGCTGCCAGGATAATCAAGAACACGACCCACCCAGCCAACACACTTTTCATCCCTCTTCCCTCCGGGAGAAGGCTCAGGAGCTTGAAGACTCATATGGCCAGATTTGGGAACAGCTTCTTTCCAACTGTGATAAGACTGCTGAACGGATCCTGACCCGGATCTGGACCGTGCCCTCCAAATATCAGGACCTACCTCTCGTTTTTTCACACTACCTTACTTTCCCTTTTCTATTTTCTATTTATGATTTATAATTTAAATTTTTAATATTTACTATCGATTTATACACCAGGGAGCGTGAAGCGCAGAATCAAATATCGCTGTGATGATTGTACGCTCTAGTATCAATTATTTGGCGACAATAAAGTAAAGTAAAGTAAAGTGCTTTGTTTTCACAAAACTAATACCATCTTGGATGAAGTACACTGCTTGATTAAGCTAAAAACTAAAGGAGTTTAAGGTAAACTTCGTAATGGAAGTGTTGGAGGTAATGCAACATGAAGTGCTTCGAGGCTCAATGTTGAAACTACTATTGTTTCGAGTTAACTTAAAAAAGTCAAAAAGTCAATTCTTTTGAGAAAATCAAACTAATGGAGGTGTTGGAATCGAAGGGATTAGCTTAATAATTGGACTTCTTGTTCAATACTGCAATGGATTTGTATTTCCTTCAACAATTACCTGGGTCTCTGAGATTACCTGAAGGCCGAGACTCAGCTGAGTGGCGATTATGGGGTTTGATTTAAGTTTGATAAATTAAGTGGCCTCTCAATAGCAAAGTAATTAATAACTAGAGCAAATAGGGAGCAAAATAGTGAGAGAGGATTTACATTTATTTACCTACAGAATATGGTTACCATTGGTAATGCCAGTATTGGACCCCTTATTTATCAAAGATGTGCTGGCACTGAAGAAGGTCCAGAAGAGGTTCACGAGGGTGATTCCTGGAATAAAAGGGTTAACCCATGAGAAGTGTTTGGTGGCTCTAGGCCTGTGCTTGCTGGAGTTTAGAAGAGTGAGAGGAGAATTTCATTGAAAGGTTTCAAATATTGAAAGGCCTTAGTGGGTGAGTCTAGTGGGACTAGTGAGCACAGCCCCAGAAAGGAGCGACATCCATTAAGAACAGAGATGTGGAGGAATTTCTTTAGCCAGAGGGTGGTGAATCTGTGGAACTCATTACCATAGACAACCGTGGAGGCCAAGTCATTCAGTATATTTAAAGTGGAAGTTGATCGGTTCTTGATTCGTCAAGGTGACAAAGGTTATGGAGAGAAGGCAGATTCAGATGGGTAATAAATCAGCCATGATGGAATGGTCGAGCAGACAATGGGCTGAATCACCTAATTCAGCTCATATATCTTATAGTCTTATGGTATTATTAATATCCAAAGGGAAATATAATGCAAGTATTTGCCAAATGTAAAATAATTGAAGGAAAATAAAATAAACAATGTGCTTATTAATAAATCCCATGTCATAGAATAAAATGTTACAGGTAGATGATAACACAAAATCATTGAATTGTTTTGAAATATATTTATGAAATTAAAGTTGTAAATGACTTGGGCCTAGAAACTTATTAACCTGTGAATCATTCCCCAAAGTGTAATGCATGAGAAATCCATGCCATTTTGTTCAGGTGAAGTTCATGACCACGTACCTTGTGTAAGGATGTGAATACCTTGATGCTGCCATTTGCAATGGTGAGGAAGAATAATTTTAGGAAACCCCACGTGCTTGCTGAAAATAACATATGCTAATTCACATCACTCTTGCAGCTACTCTTAAGGGCAGTCAGAATGGACATGGACACTGGCTTAGATTGTGCTGCCCACATTAGATAATAATACAAAATCCTCTCTCTCAGTATTTTTTGTTCCCTTTTCATGATATTTATTTATTTGTTGTAACTTATAGTCATTTTTATGTATCACAAATTATTACTGACACAAAACAACAAATTTCACAACACACTGTATGTTAGTGTTAATAAACTTGATTTTGATTCTAATTCTGAGACGTGCTTTTTATGTGAACTTCTAGCCTTGCCTTGAGAGGTGCACATGTGAGTTCAGATGTAATTCATTTTTGAAGATTACCTTTCTTAGTAGTCTCAAAGATGATCAATCAATGAAGACCACCGATCAATAAATCCCGTGGTATTGATGAGAGAATACGGTTGACAGTACTTCAATGAGACTGCATCTTGGACATTGTATCTAAAGTAGAATCTCGATAATTTGGCTTGATGCTAAACAATGCATTTCACAGAAAGTTTCGATGACACCTGACAAATAAAACTAATCTATTTTTTTTTCAAACCATTATTTTGACGTCTAAGCACAGAGATAGAGCAAAGTGACATTGTTTGCATCCTGGCTCCGATGTGTGAATTTGGATGTGTGTGATTTCCTCCACCATCTCCAACAGCACAGCTGCACCACAAGGCTGTGTGCTTAGCCACCCGCTCCACTCACTTTATGTTTATGACTGTGAGGCTAAGCACAGCCCCAATGCCATATTTAAATTTGTTGATGACACCATTGTCATTAGCTGAATCAAATGCGGTGATGAATCAGTATACAGGAGGGAAATTGGAAATCTGGCTGAGTAGTGCCACAACAACAACCTCTCACTCACTGTCAGCAAGACCAAGGACATGACTATTGACTTCAGGAGGAGGAAACCAGAAGTCCATGAGCCAGTTGTCATCAGAGGGTCCGAGGCAAAGGGGATTAGCAACTTTAAACTCCTCGGTGTTATCATTCCAGAAGATCTGTCTTGGGCCCAACACAGAAGTGCCATTACAAAGAAAGTACGGCAGCTCGTCTACTTCCTTAGAAGTTTTTGAATATTTGGCATATCATCTAATCTTCCATTGATGTGAGTTGGAAAGTATATAGACTGGTTGCATCACAGCCTGGTATGGAGACGCTAATGCCTTTGGCACAGCCTCAGGATAGAGGGGCACCCTTTCAAAAGAGAGATGCGGAGAAATTTCTTTAGCCAAAGGGTGGTGAATTTGTGGAATTTGTTCCCGCATGCAGTTGTGGAGGCCGGGTCGTTGGGTGTATTTAAAGCAGAGATTGATCGGTTCTTGATTCGACATGGCATTAACAGTTAAGGGGAGAAGGCCGGGAACTGTGGTTGAGGAGGAGAAAAAAAAGGATCAGACATGATTGACTGGCGGAGCAGACTCGGTGGGCTAGATGGCCTAATCCTGCTCCTATGTCATATGGTCTTATGGTCTTATGGCTTTTGAATAGAAAAGCCTACTAAAAGTCCTGGATATGGAGTAGTCCATCATGGATAAAGCCCGCCCCACCAATGAGCATCTTGACATTGAACGCTGTTGCAGGAAGGCAGCATCCATCATCAGGGCATCCGCCACCCAGGTCATGCTCTCTCCTCATTGCTGCCATGATGAAGAAGGTACAGGAGCCTCAGAATCCACATCACCAGGTTCAGGAACAGTTATTACCCCTCAAGCATCAGGCTCCTGAACCAAAAGGGACAATTTCACTCATCTTCACTTTCCTCATTACCGAACTGTTCCTACCGAACTACACTCACTTTCAAGGACTCTTCATCTCATGTTCGCTATATTTATTGCTTATTTATTTGTTTGTTTGTTTATTTATTTATTATTGTTTTCTATTTTTTCTTTTTGTATTTTCACATTTTGTTTACTTTTGCACATTGGTTGTTTGGCTGTCTTGTGTGTGGTTTTTCATTGATTTTATTTTCTTGTAAATACAAGAAAACACAATAGAATCAATGAAAGACCTCACCCAGCAGGATGGGCAAACAACCAATGCACAGAAGACAACAAACTGTTCAAATCCAAAATGAAAGACGAAAGGAAAACAGAAGAATAATAAATAAGCAACTGATAAAGAGCCTGATCGCTGAGGGGTAATAACTGTTCCTGAACCTGGTGGTGTGGGTCCTGAGACTCCTGTACCTTCTTTCTGATGGCAGCAGTGAGAAGAGAGCATGTGCTGGGTTTGTGGGGCTCTCTACTGATGGTGGATGCTGCTTTCCTGTGACAGCGCTCCACGTAGATGTGCTCAGTTGTGGAGAGGGATTTATCTGTGATTGTCTGGGCTGTATCCAGTACGTTTTGTAGGCTCTTCCCTTCAAGGACGTTGGTGTTTCCATACTGTGGTAAACCATATATATATGTTGTAACTGGGTTACCTGTCTGGACAGGCCCCTCTGCTGACTGGTCCTGTGGCTCCTCCCACAGACCCTGAATAAAGGCGATTGTGCCACTGCTCCTCCCCTCAGTCCAGGGGCAGACACTCAGCATGGTCGAGGTCACGTTTTACTGCTAATAAACGCCTTTCAGTATTTACTCTACTTCCAGTCTTTTGGAGTAATTGATAGTGCATCACATACCAGGTCACGTTGCAACCAATTAATACTGTATACTCTCCACTGCATATCTATGGAAGTTTGTCAAAGTTTTAGATGATAGTTTTAGTGATAATAAATCTGAGTTTGATTCTGATTCTTATTCATTTGGTGCAGAAAAACCAAATTAAAATAAAGCCATAGTGAGTCAAGAGATCAAAGACTATATATTGGAGCAGTAGGATTTAAGGCAGTACAAATATAGATCCTCACAAATGACATTGATAGCATAAAGTATACATAAATAATATATCGCCTCCTCCTTACCCTCCAATAAAAGAGAACTTTTGTTAAGTGCCGATTGTGTTGATGTGATCCAACTAAGATGGAAAATCACCATATACCATGTTGATATTTATTGCACCACCAGCTATCTTCCTTGTCCCCTGCTTTCTAATATTTGTCAGTAAAAAATATTGTGAATATCTATCTTGTGATTGTCTCTGAACTTCTGCTTGAGAGTTACATTGCTGTGTGGTTTTCACCCAGTGCCTTTTGGAGCCTTGTTCCCACATAAATGATTTCTCTATGCAAAAGTTTAAGTCTGACAAAGTCCTTGTACTCTTAATGGATTAAGAGGCGTCTGGCTTTGCCAGAGGCCATTGGAACACTGAGGCATTTATTATGAAGGTTTTCTTGCAAACATTCACATAAAAGTCTTATTTCAGTCTAGCCTTCCAGTCAAAAGTACTCAAGTTTATATTTTTTTGTATTCAACAAATACAAACTGTTGATGGATTTCCTTGAAAATGAAGAAAATATGTTTGCAATGTACTTAGCTATTAAGTTTGCTGGTTATTATTGCACCTACCATGCACACTAGGTAGATCTCCAGGTTCAAGCTTGTTTTTCACTTCAGTGTGTACTTTAGTGTGGTCCCCACATCCCCAAGGTCAGCCAGAATTTCCATTACATAGTGACCACTACTGGAGTGTGAACATGTTGCAAGCGCATATGAATCACGTTCAGATACATATAATGTCCCTGATGACCGTTAGCCCACATCTCTGTTACGGCTCACACACTAAGAATAGCAATGATTTAGTGCCAAATGGAACAGAATGGAAAAAATAACTGGTGGGACAAAATATTCCAAAGGAAAATCTTTCTTTTCCAGTCTCCTGTATATTGAGAGCAATGATAGAGAGAGATTTGATACAGGTATGAAGCGTATAGATAGGGTAAATGCAAGCAAATTTTTTCCACTGAGGTTGGGTGGGACAACAACCAGAGGTCATGGGTTAAGGGTGAAATGTGAAAAGCTTAAGGGGAACATGAGGGGAAGTTTTTTCACTCACAGGGTTATGAGAGTGCGGAATGAGCTGCCAGCTCAAGTGATGCATGTGAGCTTGACTTCAATGTTTCAGAGAACTTTGACTAGGTACATGGGTGGTAGGGGTATGGAGGCCTATGATCCCGGTGCAGGTCTATGGGAGCAGGTAGTGTAAGTGGTTTGGACTATATGTGCCAAAGGGCCTGTTTCTCTGCTGTACTTTTCTATGTCTCTATGACCCCATGATGGACGTGAGTTTGATTTTAGCACTTAAGAGAAATTTGGATAGGTACAGTATATGAATGGGAGGGGTCAGGAGGACAAAAGTCAGATTGCTGGTTGATGGGAGAAGGCAGATTAAAACAGTACTGTGCAAAAGTCCTTGAGTGCCTAAAACTTGTGCGCAGTACTGTAAACTATTTTTTTTATATCATTTCCTGTGTGGGTTAATTTTGATTTGATTTGAAGCACATGGTGGAAAGATATCAATCTCCATCTTCTTTTTATCTGCCCTTGAAAGCAATATCTGTGAAACTTAACTTTTTGTAAATATTGGTAAACATTTTGTAGACACAGTACTGTGGCACCTTTGCTATATATACAGTATATGTGCCTGAGACCTTTGCACAGTGCTGTAGTTTGGCATGGACTAGGTGGGCTTGTTTCTGTGCTGTACTCTTTTATGACTCTGTGATTCTATGGAACACGAATGCAGACATTTTTTGGCAATATTATGTTCTTAGTAAACTTTCTTCATATTGAAAGCAGAGTTAATTTAAAGGCATGTTGTTTCTAATGCTTTTGGGAACATTATAAAAAGGTCAATGGAGGCAAAGGTTAGTGTTGACAAAAACTGTGAGGGTTGTAGATACAGCTTTCTTCATCATGTGCATGAAGCTCCCCAACATCAAGGATCTCTTCGAAAAGCGATGCTTTAAAAAGGTGTCCCACCACCCAAGACGTGCACTCTTTTCATTGCTATCATCAAGGAGAAGATACAGGAGCCTGATGACACACAGTCATCATTTCAGGAACAGCTTCTTCCCCTCTGTCACCAGATTTCTGAATGGGCAATGAACCCATGAATATCACCTCAGTATTTTGTTTTGCTCTTTTATATATTCTGTGCATTGCAATGTACTGCGGCCACAAAACAATAAATTTCATGACATACCGCACATCAATGATAGTAAACTTGAATCTGATTCCATGTATGCCGTTCAGAGTGAGAGTGAGTATGCAGTTTGGTAAGATGAATAGGGCTGTGCTAATGCGAGACCTGTGCAAGAATTTTGTGTTAACAGGGCAATACCATTGCTACACAGTGATGTTGCATGTTTACTCGAGGCTAAGTCTAGCATATGCTTTTTAGATTCTACCAAATACAATTGCTGTTATAGCCAAGGTGCAAATCCATGGTCTCATGAGACTGACGGATGCCTATATATATATAGCCAAGAAAATAATTAAACTAAATCAGGGGTGGTATGGTTGCATAGTGGTTGACACACAATGCTTTACAATACTCTGACCTGGGTTCAATTCCCGCCACAATCTGTAAAGAGTTTGTATGTTTGTGACCGTGTGGGTTTTCTCAGGGTGATCCAGTTTCTTCCCACAGTCCAAGGATGTACTGGTTGGTAGGTTAATTGGTCTTTGTAAATTGCCCCATGAGTTAAATAGAGGTTTGCAATGTTGCACGGTTTGAAGGGCCAGAGGCGGCGATTATACACTGTTTCAGAATAAATACTGTAAATAAATAAATAAAGTTCCTTTGTCATCATAAACTGCAAAATCTGATATCATATAATCAAGGATAACATAATCAGCTGTAAAAGGTGGAAAATAAATTATTTCTTCAATTTTAATTAAAGCCAATAAAAATTGTAAGTAGTTTACATACCTGTAGACATCCTCCTCCTCCTCCTCCCCCCATCACCCTCGCCCTCAGCCCTGATCTCCTCTGGTCAACTCTCCAATCTCCCCTCATGACTTGAAGTGCCCCAAGCAACAGCTTGGTGAATTTTTTCAAAGTTCAAAGTAAATTTATGACCAAAGAATGTTTATGTCACCATTGAGATTCATTTTCTTGCAGGGATTCAGAGTCGGACAAAGAAATACAACAGAGTGCATGAAAAACTATATATACACACACACACACACACACACACAGATTGTGCAAAAGAAGGCAAACTGTGAACCATCACCATCTTCTGTGTAGTCATCTTCTGTGGTCTCTAGGCTAATCTCTAGGTAGAATACTGGCACATTCAATTAATTTATGGATAATTTGTTGGCTTAAACAGGTAAAATGTTGCTATTTCACTCATATTTACATGCACAGCATATATAAACACCAACTTTAAGACTTCATCGTCATCTGTGAATACGGAGTTACATTTTAGTGCACAGCCATCAAGTATTTAAAGGTAGCTGAGACCATAAGACCAAAGGACATAGAAGCAGAATTAGGCCTTTTGGCCCATTGGCTCTACTCTGCCATTCTATCATGGCTGACACATTATCCTTCTCAATCGCAATCTCCTGTCTTCTCATAACGTTCGATGTCCTAACTAATCAAAAGCTATCAACCTCTACTTTAAATATACTCAATGAAAAAAAAATATATACTCAATGACGTGGCCTCCAAAGCCATCTCTGGCAATGAATTCCTCAGATTCACTACTGTCTGGCTAATCTCTCCTCCTCATCTCTCTTCTAAATTGACTAATCTGGGGCTGTGCTCTCTGGTCCTAGACTCCCCCAATATAGGAAACTTCTTCTCCACATCCACCCTATCCAGCTCTTTCAATATTCAATGAGATCCCCTCTCATTCCTCTGAATGCTAGAACGTACAGGCCTAGAGCTCATATAAGCAATTTATTATTGAGAGTAACAGGAATTGAATTTTTACTTCAATATTTCCTTCTTCTTGCAGGAATGACACATTTTAGTAGCTGTGCCTTCTCTAGTTTACTTACTGTAAGCCCCTCATCCTTTCTAGGGCATAGGCCGCAGACAGTAACACACCAGAATCTTCTGTCCTGGACCAGTTTTTCAGATTATCCCCAGGTGTAGCTCATCTTCTTGGTGTATCCTTCCTCTCCTAGGGATGAGGTCTTCAGAGCTCCTCTTGGCATTTTTGTAGAACTGAGGTTTTACAGGATTGGTTGCTAAGCCCCATGTTCAACCCTCCTCCTTGGGCGCATCTGTGGTCGAATTTCTTCACCAGTACTGGTATCATTTAATCTTGTTCCCAAGAGTAGCATTTATTTAGTTCTCACGTCATTGTGATTTATTCATGAATTCAGAAATGCAACACTTAAAATTCAGTCGACCATTGCAAATAATTCAATTTAAACTTAGCGTGCCTATTGCAGTTAACAATAAACATGAATAAAAAAGATAAAATACCTCAAAACAACAAATTGCTTGATATATCCCAGTAATATTAATCCTGATTCTGATTCTGAAATGAAGATCATGGTAGCGTAGAGGTTGGCAAAAGCCTTACAGTACCAGTCACCTGGGTTTAATTCCCACCGCTTACTGTAAGGAATTTGTGTATTTTCCCCGTGACTGCGTTGGATTCCTCCGGATGCCCTGGTTTCCTCCCACAGTCCAGTGATGTACCGGTTAGTAGGTTAATTGGTCATTGTAAATTGTTCCATGATTAAGCTAAAGTTAACTACGTGGGTAGCTGGGTGGCACGGCTCAAAAGGCTGGACGGGCCTGTTCCACACTGTATCTCAATAAATAAATTAATTAATTATAAGCATACATACAAATCTTTTCTTGATCATATTCAGCAAATACTGCTGTGTTTGCACAGTATTGTTCAGCTTTGGTAATAAATATGACAATTCTATTTTAAACAACTAATTCACCTCAATTAAATCAAAGTTTGTGCAGTTTGCACCAAAGCTATAGCAATCCTATACGACACGTGATAATTAATAATATTCTATTCATAGTCCTGTTTTCAACCTTCCTACATCACAAAATGCTGCTGAGATCTAGCCGTCGCGAAATTAATTTGTGCAGCTGCCTGTTGAATAATGCACAGATTGTGTATACAAAGTGCTCCGAGATCTGTTCAGTTGACAGAAATAAGTTATCAAAAATTCAGACCTACACAAGATCCAGTTTTACATACCCCAACCTCCACATAAGCATCATTCTGTACAAATATTAATAAATCAAAGGCATTTCAATAATGTTGGAAGAGATTTCCTATGTAATATCTCTAAGTGTTTCAAAGAGAATTTAAATAGAAAATAAAACTGCATTATATAAGATATGAGAGCTTGCTGAATCTGCTGCCGAGCTGTGACCTCTGTTGGGGTTGTAGCTGAGACCTTGTTTTTTAGAAGATTTTGTTTTGGGCTCATAGGCATGGTTTTGGGAGTTAGCGGTCAAGTAAGGGTTTAGATCAAAAGACCATAAGACCAATTGGCTATTCAGCCCATTGATTCTGCTCTACCATTCCATCATGGCTGATTTATTATCCCTCTCAACCCCATTCTCCTGCTTTCTCCCCATAACCTTTAACACATTACTAATCAAGAATCTTATCAACCTCCGCTTTAAATGTACCAAAAGGCTTGGCCACCATAGCCATCTTTGGCAATGAATTCCATAGATTCACCATCCTCTGGCTCAAGAAATTCCTCCTCATCTCTGTCCCAAATTGATGTCCTTCTATTCTGAGGCTGCACCCTCGAGTCCTAGACCAACTGCCCCCCCCCCCAAACTACAGGAAACATCCCTTCCATATCCACTTTATTTAGGCCTTTCAATATTCAATAGATTTCAATGAGATTCCACACCCCCCCCGCCCACCATTCTTCAAAACCCCAGTGAGTACAGGTCTAGAGCCACCAAACACTCCTGATATATTAACCCTTTCATTCCCAGGATCATTCTCATTTGGAGACAGGGATATGGAGGAATCAGAGGATAGACCCAATGTCTGTGGGTGGGAGAAAGGAATGGGGCTTGTTTTGCTATTGTTCTGTTGCTTGTTTTACTGTTGTTGTTTTGATCTGTTTTGTTGTGTTTCATGTTGTTCTACTGAGCACTGTAGACATGCTATGTTGGTGTCAGCGTGGATGGCCACATTTGCGAGCTACCCCCAGCATATCCTAGATTGTGTTGGTCGTTAACACAAACAACACATTTTATTGCAAACAACAGGAATTCTGCAGATGCTGGGAATTCAAGCAACACACATAAAAGTTGCTGGTGAACGCAGCAGGCCAGGCAGCACCTGTAGGAAGAGGTGCAGTCGACGTTTCAGGCTGAGACCCTTCGTCAGGACTAACTGAAGGAAGAGTGAGTAAGAGATTTAAAAGTAGGTGGGGGAGGGGGAGATCCAAAATGATAGGAGAAGACAGGAGGGGGAGGGATGGAGCCAAGAGCTGGACAGGTGATAGGCAAAAGGGGATACGAGAGGATCATGGGACAGGAGGTCCGGGAAGAAAGACAAGGGGAGGGGGGACCCAGAGGATGGGCAAGGGGTATATTCAGAGGGACAGAGGGAGAAGAAGGAGAGTGAGAGAAAGAATGTGTGCATAAAAATAAGTAACAGATGGGGTACGAGGGGGAGGTGGGGCCTTAGTGGAAGTTAGAGAAGTCGATGTTCATGCCATCAGGTTGGAGGCTACCCAGACGGAATATAAGGTGTTGTTCCTCCAACCTGAGTGTGGCTTCATCTTTACAGTAGAGGAGGCCGTGGATAGACATGTCAGAATGGGAATGGGATGTGGAATTAAAATGTGTGGCCACTGGGAGATCCTGCTTTCTCTGGCGGACAGAGCATAGACGTTCAGCAAAGCGGTCTCCCAGTCTGTGTCGGGTCTCGCCAATATATAAAAGGCCACATCGGGAGCACCGGACGCAGTATATCACCCCAGTCGACTCACAGGTGAAGTGTTGCCTCATCTGGAAGGACTGTTTGGGGCCCTGAATGGTGGTAAGGGAGGAAGTGTAAAGGCATGTGTAGCACTTGTTCCGCTTACACGGATAAGTACCAGGAGGGAGATCAGTGGGGAGGGATGGGGGGGAACACATTTTATTGTATGTTTCAACGTACATATGATAAATAAATGAATCTTTAATCTTAAATCTTGATACTTACTTCTCATTCAATGATATTTTCTTTCTAAAAGTCAATTTACCTCAGATGATTTGTTTTTAAATTTGTTTTTGGTCAATGGTTTATAAAAATAAATGATTTTGAAATATGCCAGTGCTGTTTGGAGGTCTGGAGGGACAAGAAGGGGATGCAGTGAATGACTGCAAGAGAGAAGGTGTCTAAGTAACTCAGGAATACACACCAGTTCTAATTAAGGGATCAAAAGTCGAAAGTGTGATCAGTTTCAAGTTCCTGGGAGTTGTCACGTCTGTAGGCTAACAAATTGATGCATTTATGAAGAATGCATGCTAGCAGCTCTACTTAATTTGGAGTTTGAGGAGATTTGGTTTGTTATCAAAGACTAGCACATTTCTTCAGATGTACATACAATAGAGAGCATTCTGACTGGTTGCATTACCGTCTGGTGTGAGGATCCAATGCACAGGATTGGTAAAATCAGCAGAGGAGTTTAAACTCAGGCAAAACCATCATCAACACTAGCCTCTCCCCTATCATGGATATCTTCAACAGACAATAGCTTAATTATCATTAACGATGATCCATTATTAACAACCCTCACCTTCCAAGACATGCCTTCCTCTCATTACTACCACTGGGGAAAGCTTCAGGGGCCTGAAGACACACACTTAGCAAATCAGGGACAGCTTCTTCCTCTCCACCATCAGATTTCTGAATGAACCCATGAACACTACATCACATTTTTGGACTCAATTTGAGCTACTTATTTTTTTATATATATTTCTGATTGTAGCTTATAGTAATTTTTTATTGTATTGCACCATACTGCTGCTGCAAAACAGCAGGACAATGATAATAAACATGATTCTGATACTGATTCGCTGTTTTTGAGCCTGTATCATATGCTCTATTGAACTGACAAAGCAGGATGATGCCCGGAGAGGATGAACTCCCACCACACTTAATTAGAAGTATTCAAATTTGCTGACTCTCTGTTGGTCTATTTTCTTGCAGTTGGCGGTAAAGAGTAGTAACAGCTACCCAATGAAACACAAAACCAGTGGTTCCTTTGAAGAATGTAGGTGATAAGGAGGACTAATTGGATGTGCTCCTATTATGAACATAGTGATATATTTACTTATTAATTTTAGAGATACAACATACTATCAGGCCCTTCCTGCCCAATGAGACTGAACCACCCAATTATATCCATGTAACCAATTCACCTACTAACCTGTAAGACTATAAGACATAGGAGCAGATTTAGGCCATTCAGCCCATTGAGTCTGCTCTGCTATTCCATCATGGCTGCTTTTTAAATCCATCTCAATCCCATTCTCCTGCCTTCCCCCATGTGTCTTTGGAATGTGGGAGGAAACTGGAACACCCCAAGGAAATTCACGTGATTACAGAGAGAACTTACAAACTCTTTACAGATACTGATCTTTCTAAGCTATGTGGATGCGTGGCTGCACAATAACTCAAATGCTCCCCCACAGATTGCCTTTGTTGCCATGAAGCCAAAATATTCTTTTATACAATGTTAATATAGTTTTGAAATTATGTTAATATAATTTTAAGATCTATAATGACTTAATTTATGAAATACCCTGTCATTAATTTGTCTTAGAAATAGAAAACGTACAGCACAACACAGGCCCTTTGGCCCACAATGCTGTGCTGAACGTACTTACTTTAATAATTACCTAGGGTTACCCATAGCCCTCTATTTTTCTAAGCTCCATGTACCTATCCAAGAGTCTCTTAAAAAACCCTATCGTATACACCTCCACCATCGCTGTCAACCCATTCCATGCACTCAGCACCCTCTGCATAAAAAACTTACCCCTGACATCTCCTCTGTACCTACTTCCAAGCACCTTAAAACTGTGCTCTCTCGTGTTAGCCATTTCAGCCCTGGGAAAAAGCCTCTGGCTATCCACACGATCAATGCCTCAATGTTGATGAATATAATTCACACATTTTGTAAATAATAAAAGTACCATAACCTTTACTTGGAAATACTTTAGAGTTTCAACATATTTACATTGTCAATATTTCAAGTTACAGCACTGGTTCAAATTGTAACAATAAACACAGAATGGAAGTCAGTAGTTCTTTGTGAATAAACTGCTGGATCTACTATCTACTCATATCATTTACTTGTGTTGTGAGTTGTGGTTTGTGTTCGTCTGATGTGCATATTACAAAATAAAATTCAAGTACCACGCAGTTTTCAGGCCATGTAAACATTTCCTGCTCAGAGCACAGCTGTCAAAAAAATTAGAGGGAATGCATTGGAATTGAACCTGGTTCACTGGTGTTGTAACAGCGTTTTGCTAACTGCTACACTATCGTCCCACCGTTGATTTTCTTGACAGCAAAACTACCATCGGTGAGGATTTTAGTCTCAGTAATTCTTATACTTGACATGATAATGTGAGGAATGATATCAATATCACACAGACTTTATCAACTGTCATTGTGGTTGGGAAAAGACAGTAATTAAACTATCAGTTTTAAGCTTTTGGATCTTTGACTGCTTTTCACAAAGCACCTTGCTATCTTATCACCTGGAACCTATCTTAACACTGATGATGAGACTAGGATCCCTACTTAAATGAAACATAGAAACATAGAAAACCTACAGCCTAGTACAGGCCCTTCAGCCCACAAAGTTGTGCCGAACATGTCCCTAACTTAGAAATCACTAGGCTTACTCATAGCCCTCTACTTTTCTATGAACTCAAATGTTTTATGGAAGCTCCAATGCTGCATCACTTAAATGAATTGGACACGTCTCATACAGAAAGAAAAGGGCAAGAAGGAGGTCTCACTGGTGCCTTGCAATCTTGGGACATCACAGAAACCAGCCTCCTCTTTATGGACTCTGCCTATGCTTCTTACTGCTTCAGTAAAGCAGCCAGAACAGTAACAGATATCATCCAATCTGGTCATTCTCTCTTCTTCCCTCTCCCTTTGCTCAGAAGATACAGCCGCCTGAAAGCACATACCTCCGGGCTCCAGGACAGCTTCTATCCCACTGTTAGCAGAACCTTGAATGGGCCTCTTGTACACTAAGAGAGACTCATTATGATCTTACATGTTATCTACACTGGACTCCTTATTTTTGGACTCCTTAGTTTTGGTCTCCTTATTTAAGAAAGGATGTGCTGATGTTGGAGAGGGTACAGAGAAGATTCACTAGAATGATTCCAGGAATGAGAGGGTTAACATATGAGGA
The DNA here is from genome assembly GCF_963921235.1 of Mobula hypostoma. NCBI lineage: Eukaryota > Metazoa > Chordata > Chondrichthyes > Myliobatiformes > Myliobatidae > Mobula > Mobula hypostoma. Next base: position 7,791,598 of record NC_086112.1, on the reverse strand, counting down.
ACATTTGTCTGCTCTTGGACTGTATTGCTTGGAGTTTAGAAGAATGAAGGGAGACCTTATGGAAACATTTCAAATGTTGAAAGGCATGGACAGAGTGGATGTGGCAAAGTTGTTTCCCATGATGGGGGAGTCTAGTACGAGAGGGCATGACTTAAGGATTGAAGGGTGCCCATTCAGAACAGAAATGCAAAGAACTTTTTTTAGTCAGAGGGTGGTGAATCTATGGAATTTGTTGCCACGGGGAGCAGTGGAGGCTAAGTCATTGGGTGTATTTAAGGCAGAGATTGATAGCTATCTGAGTAGCTAGGGCATCAAAGGTTATGGTGAGAAGGCGGGGGAGTGGGACTAAATGGGAGAATGGATCAGCTCATGATAAAATGGCGGAGCAGACTTGATGGGCCGAATGGCCGACTTCTACTCCTTTGCCTTTGTCTTATGGACTCTTCTGGTAGCTTTTACACTTTATTCTGCATTATTATTGTTTTACCTTGTTCTACCTCAGTGCACTGTGCAACGATTTGATCTGTACGAACAGTATGCAAGACAAGCCTTTCAATGTATCTCAGTACATGTGACAATAATAAATTAATCCCAATACCAATAATGTGACCTTCCTAAATAATCAGAAGCAAACATACATATTACCAGCACAAGTCTGGAATGAGCCCGACGCATTAAAATTTTCTATGGCACCTCAACATCTATAGGAAATGCACTTCATACTCTGTTCTGACCTTGCCATTGTGGTTTCAGTGGAAGGAATGTAGATACTATAGGTATGTCTGGAAGAAAGGTGTTGGTCCAAAACACCAACTATCTATTCATTTCCATAGATGCTGCCTGACCTGTTGTTCCTACAGCATTGTGAGTGTGTTGCATCAGTAATTTACTCCCTGAACCCTTCGGTTGGTAACAATTTGCTGCTAATAACTCCTATATCCCCCTCTGTTATTTTGTATCTTTGTTCATCTTCAAAGTTCTATGTTCAAAGTCAAAGTAAAATTTATTATCAGAGTACATACATGTTATTATATACAACCCTGAGATTCTTTTTCCTGTGGGCATACTTAGCAAAGCTGTAAAGCAGTAACTGTGATCAGGTTCAATGAACAACAAACTGTGCAAATGCAAATATAATAAATAGCAATAAATAACGTGAGAATGGATTTCCAAGATAAAGAGTCCTTAAAGTGAGATCCTTGGTTGTGGGAACACCAGAAGTAGAATGAGTGTAGCTATCCCTTTTTGTTCAAGAGCCTGATGGTTGAGGGGTAATAATTGTTCTTGGACCATTTGGGCAATATTCCTAAGGGAATTTCTATGTCTCAAAGCAACTGGTCTGAGCAGAAGCTTTGAACTTAAGCCAAGGTGCTAAACATCTGACCTATCAATCCTTTTCAACTCCAGTGACCTTAAAGAATGGGAGGGAGAACCAACCTCTCTTGCAAGTGTAGCAAAGTGCATTAGAAATCAATCAGTGACTAATCTGAGTGAATTTAATGAGCTCTTTAAATAGTGTGAGTGGATGTTCCTCCCGTTGCTGAACATCTCTTCAGTTGCTCAGCCCAAAGACTGTGCATTAACTGGAGTATATCGAGGCCCAGGGTTGCAATGTTGGCATCAAGTAATCCCAGCATGTTAACTGACAATGTATTCTGCCTGTCTGCATGATCCTGGTGGCTGCTAACTGAGCTCATCTTCACCAGTGAGGCATTCAAAGCCACTGATCCACAAGTGTGTACGCTGGACACAAGCAAGTCCAAGCATGCAAATGGAACTCAGATCTGAATCCATCTTTTTCTCCCTAATCTAGAGTACTGTGCAATAGAGCTACTAGGACTTGATGTTTCAATCCCTATGGTACGTTGGCAGTCTCGATGTTGGCAGTGGGTTTGGAGTGGTGACAAGGAGGGAGGGTAGGTACGTCATCGGGGTCATCAGATGGGCACCCTCCTTCTTTGACGTTTCGTTGATAAGTCTCCAGAGGGCTCAACGGTGCTACCTGGTGTTCCAGATACAGCCCCCTCAGTTCCATACCCTCCTGTCTTCATCTTGCAGCCCAGTTGTTGTCTTTCCTTTTAATCCAAATCCAATTGCTTCTTTCTTCTTCTGCATTTCAAAATTTAGCTAAGACTTTTGCATGGTACTGCAGTAATTTTGTGTATTGCACTGTACTGTTTCTGCGAAAAAAAAAACAAATTTCATGAACCTGATTCTGATCTGGGTCTCTATTGTGGACTGAGAGTGGGAAGGAGACAGGGAGAGGGGAATCATAGTTGGGAAAAGGAGAAGGGAGAGGTGATGGAGCAGGAAGCACCAGAGAAAATTTCTGCAATGACCAATAAACCACCACATGTTACAAATACAGTACCGTGCAAAAGTCTTAGACACCCTAACTATATATATTTACTTTTGCACAGTACTGACGGTGCTGAGGAAGGTCATGTTATTCAGACCATAGCTGCTATAGTTCCTTACCCTGGTATCCTTGTGTTGTTGCTGATTAACTGGACTCAAACTTGCTTGATTTATTTATGCACAAGGAGTACAGCATACACCCTGTTCAACACTGTTATGAAGTATGAACTGAGAAATGTCACTTTTATACAGAATTGACCAACAGGTATGGATATTGACATTTGGTGAATTGTCACACACACGGTATGATGAAGAACTCAGCAGGCCAGGCAGCACTTGTGGAAAATAGTAAACTGTCGACATTTCGGGCCAAGACCCTTCATCAGGAATTGAAAGGAAGGGGAGAAGTCAGAGTACGAAAGTGGGAGGAAGGAAGGAAGAAGTACATGGTGGCAGGTGATAGGTGAAACCGGGAGATAGGGAAGAGGTGAAGTAAAGAGCTGGGAAGTTGACTGGTGAAAGAGATAAAGAACTAGAGAAGGGGGAATCTGATAGGAGAGGGTAAAAGACCATAGAAGAAAGGGGAGGGGGAGGAGCACCAGCGGGAGGTGATGGGCAGATAAGGAGATCAGGTGAAAGGGGGGAACAAGAACGGGGAATGGTGAAGGAGAGGAGAGGAAATTACTGGAAGTTTGAGAAATTGATGTACATGCTATCAGTTTGGAGGCTACCCAGACGGAATATAAGGTGTTGCTCCTCCAACCTGAGTGTGACCTCATCATGGCAGAAGAGGAGGCCATGAACTAACATGTCGGAATGGGTGGGAATGGGAAATAGAATTGAAATGGGTGCCTATCAGGAGAGCCTGTGTTCTGTGACAGGTCTCAGGTTAGAGGAGCAACACCTTCTACTCAGGTACTACGTCTTGCCCAAGGGTGACCTGCAGGCTAGTGGAAGGGAATGCCTCACACCTCCTTTGGTAGAGACATACCTCCACCCCGACACCCATGTTCTTGTCTGTACATTATCTTAATCCCTGCCTTGCCGCAACTTTCACACTTGCAATGGGTTACCTGCCTCAAAACCACCATCAGGTTTATTATTACTGGTTTATGTTGTGAAATTTGTCAATTTGCAACAGCAGTACAGTGAAAATTACTACAAGTTACAAGAATAAAGAAATTGTGCAAAAGTTCAGAAATCTGATGGTGGGTGTGGGAACACAAATAAATCCAAATATGCAAATGAAACAAGGACTAATGGTTCATAAACCCATGAACATTACCTCATTATGTCTCTTTTGCTCTGTTTATTTATGAAAAACGGAGGGCTATTTGGGAGGGAGGGATTAGAGGAGGTTAAAAGGTTGGTACAGCGTTGTAGGCGCTTGTACTGTGCTGTGGTGTTGTATGTTATATTTTGTACCAACCTCTTGCATTACTTGCCAGATGTATTAGACCTGCAGTTTATTGCTAGAATGTGCAAGTGTCAAGTCAAAGCTAATTTAATAGGGAGTGAAGGAGGAGGAGAGGTGACTCGATAGAAGTGTACAAGATGGTAAGAGGTGGAGTGGACAGCCAGAGGCTGTCTCCCAGGACAGAAATGAATAATACCAGGGTGTATAATTGTAAAGTGATTGGAGAAAAGTATAAGGGGTATGTCAGAGATAAGTTTTTTTTACACAGAGAGTAGTGTGTGCACGGAATGCCCTGCTTAGGGATTGTGGTAGAAGCAGATACATTAGGGGCATTTAAGATAGGCACATGGATGATTGAACAATATGTGGGAGGGAAAGGTTAGATTGATCTCAGAGTAGGTTAAAATGTCGATGCAACATCATGGGCTGGAAGGCCTGCAGTGCTGTGGTGTTCTATATTCTGTTTTCTCTGGTAATAGATGCTCAAACCATTTGCACGTGTAAACTAGCAGAGATTGTGGGTTGTGGGGGAAGTGGGTAAGAATGCAGATTTGAATCAGGCATTATTGTCAACGCTGTAGACCACGTTCTGTCTGCGTGCTGCCTTGGCAATACCTGCGAATCCTGCTCACTCAAGTAGTGCACAGTCTTTGCTGCTGGAGTCAGTAGTATCTTACAGGAGAAGGAATGGAGCATTAATAATGATGTTAGGTTGTGTTTTGTGTCGTGCCTACCATCACTGAGGCATTGAGAGTGCATGTAGGTTGTGAGGTTTGTATGCGTTACTTGCAGGGAGGGCTAGGTCATTGGATATATTTAAAGAGGAGGTTAATAGGTTCTTGATTAGTCAGGGCATCAAAGATTTTCTCTGGAGCATTGGTGGAGATCTGATAGACATTTACAAGAATATGAGAGGCATAGGTAGAGTGGACAGAGAGTATGTTTCCGGGATTGAATTGTGTAATACCAGAGGGCACGAATTGAAGGAGAGAGGAGGTTGGTTCAAGGGGGAAGTGAAGGGTAAGTTTTTTATTCAGAAAGACATAGATGCCTGGAATGCGCTGGTGTAAGGAAGGTGGAGGAATATGGACATGGTGTAGGTAGGTGGGATTAGTGCTTGGGTCATTTTGATTTACTGTTCAGCTGGTTCAACACAACATTGCGTCTGAATGGCCAGTACCTGAGCTGTACTGTTCTATGTGACAGGGAGAAGGCAGAAGAATGGGGTTGAGAGGGATCATAAATCAGTCATGATGTATAGCAGTCATGACTGGATGGGCTGAATGGTCTAATTCTGCTCTTGTCGCATTGTCTTATAGTCTTATTTAGAATATGTCAATGAATTTACTTACCTTGACTAAACTACTGTACAAAATTCTTGAGCACAGAGCCCTGATCATCGAGGCTGTCTGGGATTATCTGGAAAACCAGCAGCAAATGAGGCAGCCAAAGTCTGATGAAGAACTGTGGCAAATTGTCCAAGATGCTTGAAGCAACCTAGCAGCCAATTTTCTTATAAATCTACTTGACAGTGTACCAAAGAGAATTGGTGCAATTTTAAAGGCAAAGGCTGGCCACACCAGATATTGATTTGATTTAGTTTTTTACTGTTTACTACTTTTTATAGTGATTTTTTTGATGTTTAGAAACTTCTAATTTCATTATTTTTGAAAGCATCTTCACTTTAGAGATTTTGTTCTACATGTGCTTCAAACTTTTGCTCAGCTGTGTATGTGTAGGATATTCTTTTTTTTCTTCCGGTGGTTTGCATCTAACAATGACATTGCTGGCATGTTAGCTCACTGCCTCCATAATGGATATGAACATTGAAAATTCCTCATTTGCTCACCTGTTCTTCACTAAAACTTTGTGAGGTATGTCTGAAAGTCCAGGTACACACTTCCACACTCTTACACAGGTCTGAAAGTTCAGGTATACGTCCCCACACATCTGACAGTCCAGGTACTCGTCCCCACACATCTGAAAGTTCAGATACACATCTCCACATGTCTGACAGTCCAGGTACACATCCCCACACGTCTGACAGTTCAGGTACACGTCCCCACACATCTGACAGTCCAGGTACTCGTCCCCACACATCTGACAGTTCAGGTACACATCCCCACACGTCTGACAGTCCAGGTACACATCCCCACACATCTGAAAGTTCAGATACACATCTCCACATGTCTGACAGTCCAGGTACACATCCCCACACATCTGACAGTCCAGGTACACATCCCCACACGTCTGACAGTTCAGGTACACATCTCCACACGTCTGACAGTCCAGGTACACATCCCCACACATCTGAAAGTTCAGATACACATCTCCACATGTCTGACAGTCCAGGTACACATCCCCACACATCTGAAAGTTCAGATACACATCTCCACATGTCTGACAGTCCAGGTACTCGTCCCCACACATCTGACAGTCCAGGTACTCGTCCCCACACATCTGACAGTTGAGGTACATATCCCCACACATCTAAAGGTCCAGGTACACATTCCCACAATTGGTCTGCTATAATTTGCTGCTACAGATTCCAGAATGTGAAATCACATGAAGTCGTGGAAGTGGGAAGTGACCTACTCCCCTTCAAATTGGTAAGTTGAAGCTTTTTAGACGGAAGATGCTGAATCTGTGGAATTCGTTGGTACAGATGGCTATGGAGGCTAAGTCATTAGGTTTATTTACGGCAGAGATAAATGGATTCTTGATTAGTCAGGACACGTAGGGATACAGGGGGCAAGGCAGGAGATTGGAACTGAGAGGGAAAATGGATCAGCCATGATGAAATGGCAGAGCAGACTCAATGGGCCAAATGGCCTAATTCTGCTCCTATATTTTTTGGTCTTAATGTCTTATTATAATCATGCGATGATGTTTTGCATATCATCCAGGCAGATGATTTTGTTACAATTGAGCATTGATGAAATACAATAACAGAATGCACATTAAAGTGTTGCAGTTACAGAGAAACTGCAGTGCAGATAAGCAATAAGGTACAAGGCACATTGACAAAGTGGGGCAGCACATAATGGTTTACAGTGCTGGTGAATGGGGTTCAAATTCTGTAGCTGTCTGTAAGGAGTTCATACGTTCTCCCCACAACCGAGTGGGCTTCTTCCAGTTGCTTCTGTTTCTTCCCTTCGGGGTTTTGGCCCGAAACGTCGACTGTACATTTTTCCATAGATGCTGCCTGCCTGCTGAGTTCCACCAGCATTTTCTATGTGTCTAAAAAGCCTCTAATATATTTGCCTCTACCACCATAACTGGCAGTGCATTCCAGACATCCACAACTCTTCTAAGAAACTTGGAATAAAAGCTGGGAGGGCCTATTGCACGCTGTATCTCTAAATAAATAAATAAAACAATCAGTATCCTTTTCTTCATATTTCTTCAGGCTAGCTGGCTTCCTTTCACCTTCAAACAGACTGCACTTTGTACAAAACAGGCTGAGAAATGAATGCCAAATCATTTCAGAGCAGCACAAATTTAAATAACAATTAAGCTTGAAAAGAAGGTTCTAATTAAAACTAATCGAAAACGATTCTGATGAACTTCCTCTCTCAAATGATTGACCTAATCTCTCCACCATGCAACTGCCTAAAACAAAGTGCGCACATCAATTAGCATTTTTCAGTAAGAGTCTCTAATCTTAGTCTTGTTTACTATGACAATTAAAGAAACAATTATCTGGTCAAGTAAAAGCAGAGAAAAAATTACAGTGATGTTGCCAGGACTTTGACACCAGAGTTACAGGGAAAGGTTGAACAGGTTGGTACTTGAGATTGAGAGATTTAGTAGAGGTATACAAAATTTTGAGGGGAATAGACAGGGTAAATTCAAGAAGGCTTTTTCCACTGAGGTTGGGTGAGACTAGAACGAGAGGTCATGGGTTAAGGGTGAAAGGTGAAATGTTTAAAGGGAACGTGAGAGGGAAATTCTTGCCACAGAGGGTGGAACAAGCTGCCAGTGGAATGGGTGGATGCAGGTTCCATTTCAACAATTAAGAGGAGTTTGTATAGGTTCATGGTTGGGAGGGGCATGAAGGGCTATGGTCTGGATACAGGTCAATGGAAGTAGGTAGATTAATAGTTTGGACTAGATGGGCTGAAAAGATCTTACTGTGCTGTAGTGTTCTAAGACTATGAACATTATGGAAATATTCAGCAGGTTCAGGATTTGAATTATCTAATAATCTAAGTGATTAAGCAGCTTTATTCACAAAGAATCACTTGTCAGGTTTTCAGCTGCAAAGCTGTTCTGAGACAATGGTCAGATATGCCAAGTAGTATGAAGTTAGATATAAGGTATATGAAAAATAAATTGTCAGTGTATATAAGAGTCCACTACTTATCAAATAACAGCAATTTGCATCCACCGGTCACCAAAGGCTATTAGATATAAATGGATTATAATATTTTAATCTAAGGTTCTTTCAGAAGTCAAGAGAGAGACACAAAACTTGTTGCTTCAAAATTGTTTTATTAAGAGTTGATAGAACAAGAGAAAGATGCACTACTTTATGATTAGCTATTTTATAGCCATAGACAGGGGAACATTCCATTCAAATTTGTAAATAAGAGTTAACCAATTAGAAAGTTATTATTCAAATAATTCAGTACAAAGAAGCTTCCAGAGTTTTTCAAAATTATAATCTGTTAACCATTAGATGCATATTAACCTGATATATGCATATAAGACCTACTTAAAGCGCAAGCAGATAAATAATTTATTGTTTGTACGATTTGTTTTTTTTCTCTCTCTGTACATTGTGTGTTTGACAATCTTTTTTATAGGTTTTTTTGAGATACCTTGTTTTGCGGCTGCCTGTAAGGAGACAAATCTCAAGGTTGTATAATATAAGCAAACTATGATAATAAATGTACTTTGAATTTTGAATTGTTAAACTGCAAAGAAAACAACAATTAAACGGGCTAATCTAAGAATTAAACAGTCGAATCCATCAATGTTCTAGAATTAGCAATGCAGAGCCACTGTGGGGGAAAGAAATGCTGGCAGAGAAGTTAATCTGATTAAGTTTATTATTTAAAAGGCTAGAATGCAAACGGATCCTCCTTATCTGATGTTGATGGAAAGGATGCAGCATGTTTATCTCTATACACTATGCTAACTATAATGTTATTATGAAACTCTTACCGTCTCCAGTCTAAAATAGAATTCATGCAATGCATGCTGCCATTAGCCCATGGTAATTCTAATCATAAAATGAATTGATTTCTCTTCTCCAACTCAGGCTATTTTGTTGCAATGCACAAAATGCTGGAAGAATTTGGTGGGCCATGCAGCACCTATGGAGAGAAATGAACAGTTGACGTTTCAGGGCGAGACCCTTTATCTTTGTATCTTTGATGGCAAACCCAGGTATTTGATTTCTTCTTGTGTGCTTGTTCAATCTCCCTCTTCCACTCCATTTCAAATACATTCAATTCCCTTTTAATTATGATACAGGGTTTGCTTCAGTAGTCACTGGTGTCAAATCATTTCATGCTCTAATAGTTTTATGACTCAGAAAAAAAACCCTTCCAGGTTCTCCAATTGTTCTTCCAGTAATAATTCTCCTCATTAATGCAACCTTCATTATTTCATATTCTATTTCCACAGACAAAGAGTCTCAGTCCCAGCCTCTATCAGCTCGGAGGAGCACTTGGAACAGCAGCAGAAATTGTGTGCACTCTCTGCACATTTTAGCAGCACTTGGGTTGTTTATCTTTGGAGCAGTGGAGGCTGAGGGGAGATCTGACAGATCAGGGGTTCCCAACCTGGGGTCACCTTGCTTAATGGTATTGGCCCATGCCATAGGAAAAGTTGGAAACCCCGGTGATAGAGGTTTATAAGATTATGAGAGTGTCATGGCCCCATATGAACAGCAGCAGGCATCCATGTTTCGGCACTTCAGTTCCTCAGAGTTCCCCTACTGCTGTTCCTTTAAGACTCAGACTGACAATGTTGCTTGCCACATTCCTCCATAGAAAGTCTGTACTGGCTGAGCAATCATTGCTTAATTGTAGGAGTTTCCAATTTTTGTACAGGTCCATAATCCCTTATCCAAAATCCTTGGGGCCAGTTGCATTTCGGAATTCAGAATTTTACAGATTTCGGATACCCCCCTCCCTCCACCTGATACCAAAAAACATGTATGCTCAAGTCCCTTATTTAACCTGTCTCATGCGGTGGACCTTAGGACCCAGTGGCGCACCAAAACTACGCACATCCTCCTGTACACTTTAAATCATCTCTAGATTACTTATAATACCTAATAGAATGTAAATGCTATGTAAGTAGTTATACTGTATTGTTTAGGGAATAATGACAAGAAAAAATTTTATTTCCAAAAACATTCAATAAAACATAAAAACATACAGCTTCAAACAAATGGAATCAAACACATGGTAAATAACTTATTGGAATAAATGTAGAACGTCACTGTCACTATAAAACTTCAGTAACTTGTCTTTCTGTTTATTTAAATCATATACAGTGGTAGTTCTGACAGTATTTTCTTCAGTAAGACACCGCACAGACACACCACGATCAAGCTTCTGCTATAACTCCAATTTCTGCTTTATGGATAATGATAGATGCTTCCTTCTCTTTTTCTCATTGTTACCCATGAGGGTATCTGCAGCTCTTTTTGACATTTTCACAGTGAAATTAAACGCAAAGTCAACAGTGAACACAAAATATCAGCGAACAGCAAATGCACGTGTAACCAGTACGAGCGCTGAGCCACAACTGACGTCTGGCAGCCTCTGCTAGTGCTGCCACGTCACACCTGAGTGACGTCAGCTGTTGGCGGAAAAAACTTGGGTTTTCAGAGCTTTTTGGATTTCAGAATTTCGGATGAAGGAATGTGTACCTGTACTACTGTTTGTGATGTTGCCTTTGGAGTTTGTTGTCTTGTTTATTTCAAGTCAGAGTCTGAGTTAATTCTAGACCTAACTTTGCATTTTGGTTGACTACCATCCATAGCTCTCTCATTACGGAGAGGCACAGACAGAGTAAACAGGTGGTACCCTTTTCCCAGCATTGAAATGGCTGATACCAGAGGCATGCATTTAAGGTGAGGGGGTAAGTTCAAAGGAGATGTGAGGGGCAAGTTTTTTTGCACAGTGGGTGTCTGGAATGTGTTACCTGGGGTGGTGGTAGAGGCAGATATATTAGAGGTGCTTAGATAGGCACGTGTATTTGAAGGAATTGGAAGGATGTGAGCATTGCGTTGCAAAAGAGATTACTTTAGCTGCCCATTTGATTACTGGTTTAGTTGGTTTGGTGCTATATTTATGGATGGAAGGGCCTATTCCTGTGCTGTACTGCTCAATCTTCTCAACAATAGAATCACAGAATAGTATGTGTAAGATGGAGGACATGCAACCATACAAGTCCATGCTGGTGCTTTTAGAGTGTTTTCTAAATAATCCTATTCCTCCCTTTCTTCTCCCTTTCCCTTCATCATCATCATCAGGTTCCGTGCCCAGTTTGAGCTTTGACTGCCATGGCCCACACACTCCTGTTTCAGGTCAAGTGGATCAACTCACTGGTATTCATTTCCAGTTCTCTTTCCCTTACCTACAAGAAAAGCATCCAATATTCTTAATCCATTGAACTGAACTGCGTTTTTCTCACTGTGGCTTTCTCAGTATCAGCATTATTATCACTGACATATATTGTGAAATTTGTTGATTTGCACTCGGAGTTCAGTGAAATCTTAATAAAATTACAGTAAGTTTTACTAATAAATATTAAACAAATAAGTAAACAGATAGCACCCCCCCCCGGCTGTCTGTAAGGAGTTTGCATTTTCAAATAGATAGCCCCCCTAGCCCCTGCTGTCTGTAAGGAGTTTGCATGTTCTCCGTGACCATGTGCGTTCCTCTGGGTAGGATCATAAGACATTCAGCCCATCGAGTCTGCTTTGCTATTCCATTATGGCTGATCCTGAATCCCACTCAATCCCATACCATCTGCCTTCTCACTGTATCCTTTGATGCCCTGACTAATCAGGAAACAATCAACTTTCTCCGTAAGTACAACCACAGACTTGACCTCCACTACAGTCTGTAGCAAAGCTTCCACAGATTCACTACTCTCGGGCTAAAAAAATTTGTCCTTACCTCTGTTCTAAAAGGTCACCCCTCACTTTTGAGAGTGTACCCTCTAGTTCTGGTTACCCCCACCAGAGGAAACATCATCTCCACATCCACCCTATCTAGTCCTTTCAACTTTTGGTAGGTTTCAATGAGATTCCCCCCCCCCCCCCACCCTGGCATTCTTCTAAGTTCCAGTGAATACAGGTCCAAAGCTGCCAAATGCTTCTCATGTGTTAACCTCTTCATTCCTGGAATCATTTTCATGAACCTCCTCTGGACTTTCTTCAAAGATACATCCTTTCTGAGATATGAGGCTCAAAACTGTTGACAATACTCCAAATGCAGGATGACAAGTGTCTTATAATGCCTCAGCATTATCTCCTTACTTTAAAATTCTATTCCCTTTGAAATAAATGCCAACTTTGCATTTGCCTTCTTTACCACAGACCCAATCCGTAACTTAACTTTCTGGGAGTCTTGCATGAGGATTCCTAAGTCCCTCTGCACCTCTGATGTTTGAATTTTCTCCCCATTTAGATAATACTCTGCACTATTGTTCCTTTTACCAAAATGCATTACCATACATTTCCGAACACTCTATTCCATCTGAACTTTTTGCCCATTCTTCCAATTTGTCTAAGTCCTGTTGCAATCATATTGCTTCCTTGGCACTACCTTCCCTTCCACCTTCGTAGAAACTGAAAAGTTTGCCACAAAGCCATTAACTCCATTATCCAAATCATTGACAAATAATGAGAAAAGTAGTTGTCCAAATACTGACCCCTGAGGAACACACTAGTCAATGGCAACCAACCAGAAAAGGCCCCCTTTATTCCCACTTGCTGCCTCCTGCCTGTCAGCCATTTCTCTATCCATGCCAGTATCTTTCCTGTAATGCCATGGTATTTTATCTTGTTAGTTAGCCTCATGTGTGGCACCATATCAAATGCCTTCTGAAAATCTAGTACTATCTCACCAGCATCATTTTCAGTGGTCCAATATCAACTCATCCCTCCCTTTTACTCTTAATATAACTGAAAAATACTTTTAGTATCCTGCTTTATATTATTGGCTAGTTTGCCCTCATATTTCATCTTTTCCCTTCATATAGCTTTTTTTATTTGCCTTTTGCTGGATTTTAAAAACTTTACAATCATCCAACTTCCCAATTGCTTTTGCTACCTTATATGCCCTTTTCTTGGCTTTATACAGTTCTTAACTACCCTTGCCAGCCAGGGTTGCCTACCCCTGCCATTTGAAAACAACTTCTTCTATGGGACATTGTATCATGTGAACTATTCCCAGAAACTTCCTCCATCTCTGCTCTGCCATCATCCCTGCCAGTGTCCTCCTCCAATCCACCTGAGCAAGCTTCTCTTTCGTGCTGCTGTAATTATGATACTGATTCATGTGACTTATGCTTCTCCCTCTAAAATTGTAGTATGAATTCAATCATATAATGATCACTGTCTCCTAAGGGTTCCTTTATGTTAAGCTCCCTAATAAGATCAGGATTATTACACAATACCCAATCTAAGACAGCCTTTCCCTGACTAGGCGCAAGCACCAGCTTGTAGGCATTCAGCAAGTTCCCTCTCTTGCGATTCGACACCCAACCTGAATTTCCCAAACCTCTTGCATATTGAAGTCCCCCATTACAATTGTGTCATTACCCTTACTGCATGCCTTTTCCAGCTCCCTTTTGTAATCTCAACCCGACATCTCTGCTACTATTTGGAATCCTATATCCTATTTCCATAATGCTTTTTGTTATCCTTGCAGTTTCTTAACTCCACCCACAAAGAATCAACAATCTTTAACTAATGTCGCCTCTTTCTAAAGAAGTAATTCCATCTCTTTATCAACAGAGCCACACCACCACCTATGCCTTCCTGCCTGTCCTTTCAATACAAAATATATCCTTTGATGTTAAGCTCCCATCTATGGCCTTCTTTCGGCCACGACTTAGTGATGCCCAAAACGTCATACCGACTAATCTCTAATTGCGCCATGAGTTCGTCCACCTTATTCCGAATGCTATGTACATATAAATACAGCACCTTCAGTCCTGCATTCTTTGCCCTTTCAAATTTTGCCTCTGTGATACGATTTAGCTCTTCGCTCTGTCTGCATTTGTACCCAATCATTGGCTTGTCTTCCTTACATTCACGTTATACCCACTATCCACTTGAAAACCTATTGGCTCATTTTCAGTTCTATCATGCTGGTTCCCATCCCCCTGCCATGTTAATTTAAACCACTCCCAACAGCTCTAGTAAACCTGCCCGCAAGAATATTGCTCCCCCTTGAAGTGAAAAATATTGGTCTTCACATTCCCTAACAAGCTGAAGGTCATCGAGCTGCAGCTCCAGTGCCCTAACACGGTCTCTAAGGAGCTGCATCTTGATGCACCTGATGCAGATGTTGCCTCTGGGAAGCTGGTAGTCTCCTGGAAATCCCACATCTGAGACCCAGGATAGAACACTGGCCCTGTAGACATATCCCTATTCTCTCAAGAGTTTAAGAAAAAAGAAATAAGGAATACAGCTGGCCAGGCAGCATCTCTAGGAAGAAGTACAGTTGACGTTTCGGGCTGAGACCCTTTGTCAGGACTCACTGAAAGACAAGCTAGTAAGAGATTTGAAAGGGGGAGGGGGAGTGGGAGGGGAGATCCAAAATGATAGGAGAAAACAGGAGGGGGAGGAATGGAGCCAAGAGCTGGACAGGTGATTGGCAAAGGGGATATGAGAGGATCACGGGACAGGAGGCCCAGGGAGAAAGAAAAGGGGGAGGGGGGAAAACCCAGAGGATGGGCAAGGGGTATAGTGAGGGGGAAAGAGGGAGGTGGGGCATTAGCGGAAGTTTGAGAAGTCAATGTTCATGCCATCAGGTTGGAGGCTACCCAAACGGAATATAAGGTGTTGTTTCTCCAACCTGAGTGTGGCTTCATCTTTACAGTAGAGGAGACCGTGGATAGACATATCAGAATGGGAATGGGACGTGGAATTAAGATGTGTGGCCACTGGAAGATCCTGCTTTCTCTGGCAGACAGAGCGTAGGTGTTCAGCAAAATGATCTCCCAGTCTGGGTCGGGTTTCGCCTATGCCTGTTATTGCCGAAGTCATAGTCATAGTCATAGTCATAGTCATACTTTATTGATCCTGGGGGAAATTGGTTTTCGTTACAGTTGCACCATAAATAATAAATAGTAATAGAACCATAAATAGTTAAATAGTAATATGTAAATTATGCCAGTAAATTATGAAATAAATCCAGGACCAGCCTATCGGCTCAGGGTGTCTGACCCTCCAAGGGAGGAGTTGTAAAGTTTGATGGCCACAGGCAGGAATGACTTCCTATGACGCTCTGTGCTGCATCTCGGAGGAATAAGTCTCTGGCTGAATGTACTCCTGTGCTCACCCAGTACATTACGTAGTTGATGGGAGACATTGACCAAAATAGCATGCAACTTAGACAGCATCCTCTTTTCAGACACCACCGTCAGAGAGTCCAGTTGCATCCCCACAACATCACTGGCCTTACGAATGAGTTTGTTGATTCTGTTGGTGTCTGCTACCCTCAGCCTGCTGCCCCAGCACACAACAGCAAACATGATAGCACTGGCCACCACAGACTCATAGAACATCCTCAGCATCGTCCGGCAGATGTTAAAGAACCTCAGTCTCTTCAGGAAATAGAGACGTCTCTGACCCTTCTTGTAGACAGCCTCAGTGTTCTTTGACCAGTCCAGTTTATTGTCAATTCGTATCCCCAGGTATTTGTAATCCTCCACCATGTCCACACTGACCCCCTGGATGGAAACAGGGGTCACCGGTACCTTAGCTCTCCTCAGGTCTACCACCAGCTGATTAGTCTTTTTCACATTAAGCTGCAGATAATTCTGCTCACACCATGTGATAAAGTTTCCTACCGTAGCCCTGTACTCAGCCTCATCTCCTGTTGAGCCCTGTTGAGCCAAAGCCTTACCACTGACTCAGACCACTCAGACGATGACTGCTCCCACAATGACCACTCTGCTAGGCAGTACGCCTCTCTTATGGAGCCTGGGTTTTCAAAGCTCTTCAGCAGACTTGCGCTGGATTGCTTCTACAGTGTCTGTGCTGTACTCCAATCAAAGACTCCAGTACTCCTGTTTCCTCTCACCATGTCAAGACCTACCAGTTGGTAGGTGAATTGGTCACTGTCAATTGTCCAGTGGCTATGGTTAAATCAGGAGGTCACTGGGTGGTGGGGCTCTAAGGCCCGGAATATCTGACCCTGCACTGTATCTCAATAAAATAAAATAATTTGAGGGTTTTTTGCCAACATTTAGTCAATAACTTATATCAGCAAAATTAACTGCTATTTGTGTCAGGTTGCCATGAGGAATGGCTGCAGGTTTCCATGTGGATGATAGAACAATGGGGGGCTATATAGGAAGGAAAAGATAGATCACGGGTTCCTTACATTTTTTACGCTATGGACTCCTACCATTAACTGAGGGATGTATGAATCCCAGGTTGGGAACTGCTGAGTTAGACTGATGTTCGAGTAGGTTGGAAGGTTGGCGCATTGTGGGATGAAAAGTGTATACTGTACTGTTCTATGTTCATATCTGCCCCTATTATAACAGTGCCACACTAAAGATTGGCTTTATTTGTCACATGTACATCGAAACATGCAGAAAAATGTGTCGTGTGCTTCAAGGACCAACGTATTCCAGGGATGTGCTAGGGACAGCCGGCAAGTCTCGCCATGTTTTCGGTGCTGACATAAACATAAGCCATAGATCTTTGAATGCAGGGGAAAACAGGAGCACCCTGAGAAAACCCATGCCTTCACGGAGAGAATATATAAACTTCTTACAGACAACGGCGGGAATTGCAAATCCGTCGCTGACGCTGTGACGCATTACATTACCACGATGCTTCTAAAACGCATTTCACTGACTGTGATCAGTTTTGGGATGACCTAAGGTTCCATACGAATGCAGCTTGCTTTTTTTTTCTGAGACAAGAGACACTGATTATCATTGAAGGTGTTGCTATGCTCACTGACAGCTTTGTACAGTGAGTTAGCCATCAGGATGTACCAAACAATTGGTTTATTGATCATTATAGAATGCCTTCCAGTTCTCTCCCCTCTCCCATCCCCTTTACCCAGCCATGATTCCCTGCTCATTGCCCCCTTTCCATTCCATGTCCACAATGGAGACCCAGATCAGAATCAGGTTTATCATCACTCATATATGTCATGAAATTCGTTTTTTTTTGCAGCCGTACATTTCAATACATAAAATTACTACAATGCTGTGCAAATTCTTAGGTCCCCTAGTTATATATATGTGCCTAAGATTTTTGCACACTACTATACCTTGGGACATTTAAGATACTTCTAGATAGGCACATGGATGATAGGAAAATGGAGGTGTTTGGGGAAGGAAAGGGTTAGATTGATCTTGGTTTAGGTTAAAGTGTTGGCGTAATTCATGGTCTAAAGAACCAGTGCTGTACTGTAATGTTCTGTGTTGCACGTTAATTCTTGATTGCCTGAACATAGAACATAGAAGATAGAACATTAAAGCACAGTAAAGGCTCTTTGGCCCACAATGTTGTGCTGACCTGTTAAACTACTCCATGATCAATCTAATCCTTCCCTCCTACCTTTTTCTGTCATCCATGTGGCTTTCTAATAATTTCTTAAACACCTCCAATGTATCTGCTTATACCTTGGGGGATGAGTAAAGGTTTCTGAGTCATATATATCACTCTAGACAGTCTGAATCTCCACACGTAATACTATCCACTGGATCTGGCTCTATTCTCTGTCTCTGACAGCTTGTAAACTGGAACCTGTTGCTGTGGCAATGGTTAGCTGTAAATACAGTGAATTCAAATCAGGCCTGGTCCATGGATGTCAGTGGAGAATAAAATGTACAAAATACAAACTTAAAACAGTTTGAAGATATTTCTTGTCTACACAGTATCATTGGACTCAGTGAGAGACATACTACATTGACACAGGAAGCGCTGTGACACATGTAGTCTTCCCCAGCACATCCTCAGACTGATACAAAATGACAGACTTCACTGTATGTTTTGATGCACACGTGACAAATAAAGCTAATTTTTAATTTTAAAAAGATATAGTACAGAAAAAGTCCCTTCAGCATTCCAAATCTGCACTGACCGTCCATCAGTGCATGTCTTTATTTTCCAGTAAGTGCCTGCAAGAAATGAATCACAAGGAAGTATGTGGTGACATACAGTATGTGTACTCTGATAATAAAGATCAAAGTTCAAAGTAAATTTATTATCAAAGTACATATATGTCATCATATACAACCCTGAGATTTATTTTCTTATGGACATACTCAGTAAATACATAATAGAATAATAACAATTATGGAATCAATAAAAGACTGCACCAACTTGTACATTCGATCAAAGTGCATCAGACAACAAGCTGTGCAATCACAAAAAGAAATAAATAATTTTAATAAATAATTGAGCAATAAATATCAAGAACATGAGATGAAGAGTCCTTGAAAGTAAGTGGATAGGTTGTGGGAACAGTTCAGTGAAGGGCCGAGTGAAGTTATCCCCTCTGGTTCAGGAGCCTGATGGTTGAGGGGTAATATCTGTTCCTGAACCTGGTGGTGTGAGTCTGGACACTTTTGTAGCTCCTTCTTCCTTCTTCCTAATAAATTTGCTTTCATTTTGTTTTTTCTTTCATCTATGACAATAGATGTACAATTATTTAAAGATATTTTTCGCGAGGATTAGTAATTAAAAAGCCAGTTATTTCTAATGTCCAACATGCTTTTAAGGATATGTTTCATTTCAAATAAAAAATGTACTTGTTTTCAATTTGCTTTCTCTTTTCATAATTCAGTATGTAATGTACTTTTGCCCAAAGTCGTCACAATCAATACCGTTATAAAGTGCAGAGGATTGCTATGCTGCTCAGTGTTTCCTTGTTCCACAAGACGATGGCCAAACTTGAGATCTCATGGAGGGCAATTAAAGCTCAAATTTGCATTCCTGTTCCCATACCACAACTAGCTCGACATCTCATGACATCATCCTGAATTCATGCCAATGAAGTACACTCTTTTCCATCTGCAATTCTCTACTTAATCCAAGACACATTAAGCTTTATTTTTTTAAAACTTTGCTGCTTGCTTGTTCTGGGGATGATGAGAAATAATTTCAATGAGTTTAATAGGTTAATCTCTAGGCTTGGAAGCATGAAACAATTCTCAATTCAGATATTTAATAATCTATTTTAATGTATATGTATTTATAAAGTAGTGAATATTAACCCATGATTTTAATATTGCTATTTTTAGAAGTTCATAAATGCATTTCTGTATCAATTTTGCCACAGGAATTCTCTCCCAACAAGAATTGTACTAGTTTAGATTCAGATTTAGATTCAATTACAGATTGAGATTGAAATTGAAATTGGGATTGAGATTGAGATTGAGATTCAAATTTAGACGCAGATTCAGATTCCGATTCATTTATTTATCACATGTACATCAAAACACACTGTGAAATGCATCGTTTGTGTTAACAACCAGCCAATAAGAAGATGCCTCACTGCCACATTTTCAAAGAAAATTAGAGGTGGACAATAATTTTAAAAGTCATAATAAATTCCCAAATTAAAATAATACCTAAAAATATCTGTAGATGCTGAAGATCTGAACCAACAGGAGAAAATCCTGGGAAAAATTCAACAGATCAGGCAGCATCTGTGAAAGGGGGGAAATTGTTAAACTTTCTGGTCTGTGATCCTTTTTCAGAACTGGCCAAAAGAGAGATGAAGGTTAGTTTTCAGCAGGAAAGAATGTGGGAGTGGGAGGGGTGGAATGTATCTAACAAATAGGATTCCCATAATAGGATGAGTCAAAGTGTATATAGTACTGATTACCAGTACATTAAACTTCTTGGTCTGTCTAATGAATTTTGTGGTAAGATAGAGTGCAGTAATTCCAAGAAAAACACTTCTTCCAACATCAGTCACGACTGATATTTTATGTACTCCAAGGAATATAGATTCATATTCAGCTGTGATAACTTATTTTATATAATGAACATTTGACAAGCACTTCACACAAGCAGGAAGAATAGAAGCTGGTATTCTGGGACATTCTTGACAGAAATTTCCCTTCTGGAAAGTGCTATAGGGCTATTAAAACAAAAACTTCATGCCATCTTAAAAATTTCTTCCCCAGGCAGTTAATCTGATCATCCATTGCAGTTAGAACCCCCACCCGCCTCTACCTAACTAACTTTATAATGCTATTTACATCATATATACATTATGGTATTTCTGCACGTTTATTCCATTCCCCTACTTCAACATCTAAGTTCATGTTTTTAATATATATTTTTTAATTCTTATAAGTCCTGAATACTACTTTTTTGTTATATGAAGAGCCCCGACTAACACTTCACACCAAATTCCAAATACATGTAAATATACATTCAGTGGCCACTTTATTAGGTACACTTGTACACCTGCTCGTTAATGCAAATATCCAATCAGTGAACCATGTGGCAGCAGCTCAGTGCATAAGAGCATGCGGACATGGTCAAGAGGTTCAGCTGTTGTTCAGGCCAAACATCAGAATGGGGAAGAAATGTGATCTAAATGACTTTGACTGTGCACTGATTGTTGGTGTCGGACTTGGTGATTTGAGTATCTCAGAGACCGCTGATCTCCTGGGATTTTCACTCACAACAGTCTCTAGAGCTTACAGAGAATTGGGCAAAAAACAAAACAAAACAAGTGGACAGCAATTCTGTGGGCAAATACACCTTAGTAATGAGAGAGGACAGAGAAAAATGACCAGACTGGTTCAAGTTGACAGGAGGGCGACAGTAACTCAAATAACAATGTGTTATAACAGTGGTGTGCAGAGGAGCATCTCTGAACACACAAAAAATCAAACCTTGAGGTTGATGGTCTACAAAAGTTACCATAGGGCTTATCTGGTGACTAAACTTGATACTTGATCCTTGATTCTAGAATCTAGTATCATTGGATAGTTGCTGCAGAGAAATTATTTACAGGTTCAGAGGTATAATTCAGAAATTATTCACAGATTCAAAATTATTTACAGGTGGCTTCAGAAGTGGAGAAGTGGTGGTGGCGGAGGGGGTAATGGGGAAGGGCAAAGAAAGTAGTAACAATGAAATTTTCCAGATCCCACAGAATAAAGATTTACTGATACAAATCCTGCTTTTGCATTCTTGGCAGAAAAGGTCAGAGAATAACAAGCTGTTGGTAAGCACTTTTACAATATGTTCTTTTGGCAAGTATTGTGAATGCAGCGTCTTGCTTTTAAAGACTAAAACATGAGTGTTCGGTATTATAGGAATGTAACAACTTATGAGTATGTCTTATGAGGACAGGTTGAGTGAGCTAGTATTTTTCTCTTTGGAGTGAAGGAGAATGAGAAATGACTTGATAGAGGTGCACAAGATGGTAAAAGGCGTATGTTATGTTTTTTAACTCTCAAACATAAAACAAGGAAGTCAAGAGATGTGAGTCTACCTTGGTTTTTAACTTTAAGTGTGTTGTGAACATATGACGTGGTGGTGTGGTGACGTACACCACCACACAAGTGGCCAGCCTGGTGACTTTTTCCCACAGCAGAAATGGTTAATACGAAAGAGCATAAGTGTATTGTAGGAAAGTATAGGGTGAATGTCGGAGATAAATTTTTTTTATACAGAGAGTAGAATGCCCTGCAGAGGTGATTGTAGAGGCAGATATATTAGGGACATTTAAGAAACTCTTAGATATGCACATAGATGAAGCCTATGTGGGAGGGAAGAGTTCATCTGATCTTAAAGTGGGTAAAAAGGTCAGCACAACATCGTGCGCCAAATGGACTGTACTGTGCTATAGTATTCAATGCTCTTCGTTTAAATTTCCAAACTTGTGTTGGTTCCTGATAGGCAACATCTTAATTTGAAAATTCTTACATATACAAGAGATCCTGCAGTTGCTGGAAATCTAGAGTAACACACATAGAATGCTGGAGAAACTCAGCAGCTCAGGCAGCATCAGTGGAGAGGAATAAAGAATTGGTGCTTTTTCTTGGCCTGGAATGTCGACTGTTTGTTCTTCTCCATAGATGCTGCCTGACCTGCTGAGTTCCTCCAGCATTTGTGTGTGTTACTTTAAAATTCTCACCCCTGCTTTCAAAACCTTCTATTATTTTGCACCTCTATCTCCATCTCTTTTATCCACTCTTGGAACTGTCTCAGATATCAGAACTCCTCCCATTCAGGCCTTTCATCCAGCTTCAAATATAATCATTATACAACTGATACTTTACTTACTCCAAGGTTCTAATCTTTTCCATTCCGTCTCTATGCCTAATGCTTTACAAACCCCTAATGACAAACTCTCTTTCCTCTTTAATGGTGCTCTTCAAAACGCGACTCTTTGACTAGGCTTCCAGATTTCTTGCAGCTAAGGTGGATTAAAGTGTCCAAGCCTAAGAACTGCACTTTTAAAATAAGGGGAGTGCCATTCAATACTGAGAAAAAAAATATTTTCTTTACCAAAGGATGATATGTCCATAAGACCATAAGACATATAGCAGGAGCAGAATTAGGCCATTCAGCCCTTGCAGCCCTTGCAGCCCTCTGCAATTCCGTCATGGCTGATTTATTATCTCTTTCAACCCCATTCTCCTGCCTTCTCCCTATAACCTTTGACATCCTTACATATCATGAACTTATCAACCTCCACTTTAAATATACCCAATAACTTGGCCTCCACAGCCATTTGTGGCAATGAATTCCACAGACTCACCACTTTCTGGCAAAAAAATTCCTCAGCCTCTCTCTTCTAAAGGGATTACCTGGTCTTGTGAGGCTGTGTACTGTGTTTCTAGACTCCCCCACTATAGGATACATACCCTCCATGTTCACTCTATCTTGGCCTTTCAATGTTCAATAGGTTTCAATGAGAACCTCTCCCTCCCCCCAATTCTTCTAAACTCCAGAAGGTAGAGGCCCAGAACCACCAACACTCCTTAGGAGTTTGTGAAGATTTGGCATGACATCTAAACCTTTGATGTGTTGGCACATGGCCAAGTGGTTAAGGCGTTGGTCTAGTGATCTGAAGGTCACTAGTTCAAGCCTCAGCTGAGGCAGCGTGTTGAGTCTTGAGCAAGGCACTTAACCACATATTGCTCTGCGATGACACCGGTATCAAACTGTATCGGCCCTAGTGCTCTTCCCTTAGACAACAACGGTGGCGTGGAGAGGGGAGACTTGCAGCATGGGCAACTTCTGGTCTTCCATACAACCTTGCCCAGTCCTGCGCCCTGGAAACCTTCCAAGGCGCAAATCCATGGTCTCATGAGACTAATGGATGCCTATTATTACTAAACCTTAGACAAACTTATATAAATATGTAGTGGAGAGTATATTGTCTGGCTGCATCACAGCCTGGTATGGAAACACCAATGCCCTTGAACAGAAAATCCTACAAAATGTTGCAGGTATGGCCCAGTATTTCTTTCTGTTTGTGCACAGTATGTTATCTTTTGCACACTGATTGAATGCCCAATTTGGTGTGGTCTTTCATTGATTCTGTTATGGTTATTATTCTATAATTATGTGGATTTATTGAATATGTCTGCAAGAAAATGAATTTTGGGATTGTATCTGGTGGTATATATGTATATATATATGTACCTTTGAACTCTTTCATTCCCGGGGTCATTCTTCTGAATTTCCTCTGGACCCTCTCCAAAGCCAGTACATCCTTGGAATTGACTCACTGTACGAGCTGTGGATGCTTTGTCACTCAGTATATACGAAAGATTGATTTATTTTTGTACGTTAAGGAGTACTGGTTAGGGTGTTACAGTAGATTAATTGGTCATAGTAAATCGTCCTGTGACTAGGCTTGTGTTAAATAGGTGGGTTGCTGGGCGTTAGGCTTGTTGGGCTGGAAGAGCCTGTTCTGTTGTGTATATCTCATTGAAATAAATAAAAATCAATGGATAAGGGGCTTGTTTTGGAAAGTATCACTAAATGAAAGATCTTCCTTGAATAGTGGAGAAGTCACCAAAATCCAACCATTATTTTTAGTTCTTGTATCTCCTTCCATGGGAGAGAGTCAGATCTTGTTTGGAAGCACTCTGGTGAATGACCTTGCATGGTTATTATGTTAGAAAGCAATATACATTTCTGCTGTTATAATGGACCCGTAAAGCATCACCCCATAACATTCACAATTTATTAAAATGTTTAAATAGAATGTTTCAATTACAATAAAATATTTAAAATATTTTCTGACACAGCTTTTTTTCAAACACATTTAACTTGAATTGAATTTCCCTGCTATGTAGACACATTCAGAATTAATAACAGATGTTTCGATACAACTCTGTATAGAACATTGTGATAAATGGAACATTTTAATTTGTCAGTTTTACTATCGTGGAAACAACAGTGCATTTCTAGGATGTGGTGAGGTGTCATTCTTTGATGTTTACCTCACATACACTAATAGGCCTCCGTGACACTCTCTCACTTTTTTACACCTCCGTCATCACCTTTTGGATTGTTCCCATAGCAACATCACCTGCAGAATGTATACCCAATAGAACAACCCTGGACTTCAGCTCTTTCTAACCCTAACGCAGTTTCCAACATGCATAATCCCTGAGCTCGGATACAAGCTAAGCCATCAGGAAAACTTATGTCCCAGCTCTCAAGAAAAGGGCAAAGAAATAATTCAAACACCAGCAAGCCAGTTGTCCTTACAGCACCACAGCTGAGCTCAAATAATAATTCTATTTTTATTCACAAAAACAATATTCTCTTTAAACAAAAGGAATAACTTTAGCCAACCTCATTATTGAGATGTTCCCACAACCTATGGATTCACTTTCAAGGAATCTCATGTTCTTGATATTTATTGCTTATTTATTAACTATTATTATTTCTTTATTTTTGTATTTGCAAAGTTTGTTGTCTTTTGCACCCTGGTTGAATACTGAATTTGGAGTGGTTTTTCATTGATTCTATTATGGCTATTATTCTATTAAGAGTATGCCCGCAAGAAAAAGAATCTCTGGGTTGTGTAAGGTGACATATCTGTACTTTGACAATAAATTTACCTTGAATGTAGAACGTTAATGCAGAACAGAAAAGGAGCAGGTATTGAGAGTACACATAGAGCTATCAGAATCTATGAGTCCTGATGAAAGGTCTCGGCCAAAAAACCGACTAATTATTCCCCTCCATAGATGTTGCCTGACTGCTACTTTCCCCACAGTATTTTATTTATTTATTTATCTATTTATTGAGATACATCATGGAACAGACCCTTCTGCCCTTCTAGTTCTGCCACCCTAAAACCCCTGATTTAACCCTATACTAATCACAGGACAATTCACACTGACTAATTCACCTCCCAAACAGTACATCATCGGACTGTGGGAGAAAACCAGAGCACCCAGAGGAAACCACATGGTTGTGGGGAGAACATCAAAACTCCTCACAGACAGCAGTACCGAGCTGCTCAAGGTTTTCAGCATCTACAGAATCTCTTGTGTGGTATGCTTCTGATAACATTTATGTTAAATAATTCTTTAATGTTAGCTATTTTATATTATTCACTCATGGCTCCGTCTGTCTAAGTAGACAATGGATGTGCCTGGTTTCCGGGGCGCGGACCTGGGCAATGAACATGGAGATCCTGGGCTGCCCAGAATTCAAGATCCCCCTCTCACCCTCACGGATGTGGTCCAAAGCAATGCAAAGCAGTACGTTTGGCATCAGCTTGGCTGCAGGAGCTGCCGGGGAGTGACGTGATACATCATCCAACCGCCTTATGGGCTCCACTCCGGATTTGTGTAGGGTTTACTCCTCAGCCTTCTTTTCTTCCAAAGATACCCACAAGGCAGTGGGATCCGTACCCCTGGATAGGGGCCCATACTGGGTACTGTCAGCCGGAGCCAGCTGAGCCCAGGACTCGCGTAAGGCAGGGTCATCACGCCCTATAGTACTGACATATGGAGCCACTACTCACTACCTATTATTATTCATTGCACTCAATAATATTTATATAAGTGGGCTACTTAACACAGTAGCAATAAATTTAAAATAATTTCTTTAAGTGGTGTACAATAATTTATGTTACCCTACTTACATAAATGCTTAATAAACTGAAAAGGTTGTAGAAAAGAAATTCATGTTGAAAATATAAATATAATAATAAATATCATATATATAATATAAATATCTTATATTAAATATAAGGCTCTATAAGGCACTGGTAAGACCTCACTTGGAGTACTGTGGGCAGTTTTCGGCTCCTTGTATAAGAAAGGATGTGCTGACGTTGGAGAGGGTACAGAGAAGATTCACTAGAATGATTCTGGGAATGAGAGGGTTAACATATGAGGAACGTTTGTCCGCTCTTGGACTGTACTCCTTGGAGTTTAGAAGAATGAGGGGGGACCTTATAGAAACATTTTGAATGTTGAAAGGCATGGACAGAGTAGATGTGACAAAGTTGTTTCCCATGATGGGGGAGTCTAGTACGAGAGGGCATGACTTAAGGATTGAAGGGCGCCCATTCAGAACAGAGATGCGAAGAAATTTTTTTAGTCAGAGGGCGGTGAATCTATGGAATTTGTTGCCACGGGGAGCAGTGGAGGCCAAGTCATTGGGTGTATTTAAGGCAGAGATTGATAGGTATCTGAGTAGCCAGAGCATCAAAGGTTATGGTGAGAAGGTGGGGCAGTGGGACTAAATGGGAGAATGGATCAGCTCATGATAAAATGGGGTGGAGCAAACTCGATGGGCTGAATGGCCAACTTCTGCTCCTTTGTCTCATGGTCTTATGGTCTTATAATGCTGGAATTTACTTTTGATTTAAATGGGGTGAACCACATAGACTTTCACTGATTTTCAGGCCTTCATATCTTCATTAGATTTTATTTAGAGATACAGCACAGTAACAGGTCCTTCCAGTCTGGTGAGCCTGCGTCACCCAATTATACTCACATGACCAATTAACCAACTAACCCGTATGTCTTTGGACCGTGGGAGGAAACTGGAGCATCTGGAGGAAACCCACATGGACACAGGGAAAATATACAAGGTTCTTATAGACAGTGGTGGAATTGAATGGGAGTCTTTGGCATTGTGATAGCATTATTATAACTGCTACACAACCATGCCACCTCCTAAGATAATGGCAACATCAGTTTGTGAATTCTAAAGCAGTGGGATATCCGGGGTTTTGTGTTATTGGGTACAATAGTCCAAGTCATCACAATTCACTGTGGTCTGATACGTAATGGAACCCAATAGAAGAGGCTTGGATTTTGCATTCAGCAGAGAAGCAACAAAACTCATCAGTGAAAGAATACCATAAAGATCTCATAAGATCTTTAAAAATGCCATTCCCTATTCCCAGTTCCTCCGTCTCCACTGCATCTACTCCCAGGATGAGGCTTTCCGTTCCAGGACATCTCAAAGGTTTCCCTTCTGCCGTCACCAATGATGCCCTCACCCGCATCTCCTCCATTTCCTGCACTTTGGCCCTCACCCCATCCTCCCACCACCACAACAGGGACAGAGTTCCCCTTGTCCTCACCTACCACCCCACCAGCCTCCGGATCTAGCACCTTATCCTCTGCAACTTCTGCCACCTTCCACAGGACCCCACCACTAAGCACATCTTTCTCTCTCCACCCCTCTCTGATTTCCGCAGGGATTGATCCCTCCACGACTCCCTGGTCCACATGTCCCTCCCCATGGATCTCCCACCTGGCACTTATCCCTGTAACCATTAGTGCTACACCTGTCCCTACACCTCCTCTCTTGCCACCATTCAGGGCCCCAAACAGTCCTTCCAGGTGAGGCAACACTTCACTTGTGAGTCTGTTGGGGTCATCTATTGCATCCGGTGCTCCCAGTGCAGCCTCATCTACATCGGTGAAACCCGACGCAGATTGGGGGACCACTTCGGCGAGCACCTCCACTCCAACCGCCAAAACAGACAGGATCTCCTGGTTGCCACCCACTTCAACTCTGATTCACATTCCCGTTCAGATATGTCCATACATGGCCTCCTCTACTGCCATGATGAGGCTAAACTCAGGTTGGAGAAGCAACACCTCATATACCGTCTAGGTAGTCTCCAGCCCCTTAGTATGAACATTGAATTCTCCAACTTCCGGTAATTCCCTCCCCCTCCCTTCCTCTATCCCTATTTCACTCTGCCCCCTCCCCCAGCTGCCTATCACCTCCCTCATGGTTCCGCCTCCTTCTACTACCCATTGTGTTTCCCCCTATTCCTTCTTCACCTTTCCTGCCTATCCCCTCCCTGCTTCCCCTCCCCCACCCCTTTATCTTTCTCCTTACTGGTTTTTCACCTGATACCTACCAGCCTTCTCCTTCCCACCCTCCCCCCACCATCTTTATAGGGTCTCTGCCCCTTCCCTCTGCAGTCCTGATGAAGGGTTCCGGCCCGAACTGTTGACTGATAGTCTCCATGGATGCTGCCCAACCTGCTGAGTTCCTCCAGCGTGTTGTGAGTGTTGCTTTGACCCCAGCATCTGCAGAGTATTTTGTGTTCTCATAAGATCTGTTGGGAGTTGATCATTTCTGATTTCATTTACTGTTAAGTGTCAATTGTGGCCAAGCCACAATGGTACCAGAATGAGAAGTGATACTTGTGGGCTGCCCCCAGCACTTCCTTTTGTTTTGAAGGTTATTAACACAATCAATGCGATTTTCAAGTATGTTTCAATGTACATGTGATAAATGAATCTGAATCTGAAACAACTGAAGATATACAGCAACTCTGAACTCCAAGCTGGTGAAAGGCCTCTCACAAATAATACAGGAAAGTAAGGAAAACATTTCAAACACTTTCCCAACTATTATACAAACATGAGAAATGCACAATACAATCAAGTATTAGAATGAAACACATAATACTGATCAAAAGTCTCAGGCACATATATATATAGCTAGGCTGGCTAAGACTTTTGCACAGCACTGTAGTAATTTTATGTATTGCACTGTACTGCAATGACATTATGTGAGTGACGATAAACCTGATTCTGGTACGGGTCTCTATTATGGTCTGATAGTGGGAAGGGGACAGGGAGAGGGGAATCATGGTTGGGAAAAGGAAGCACCAGAGAGACATTCTGTAGTGATCAATGCACTAATTGTTTGGAATCAAATTGCCTTGCCTGGTGTCTCAGGGCTGGGTGTGTCTGCACCCACACCAACCCCCACCCCTACCCCTAACACTCCTTCACTATCACCTGCCCCAGCCTTCCCACAGCGCTCCACCCTCACCATTCCCAACATCCGTTGCTCCCACCAGATTTACAAACTCGCTCTCAGCTCCATGTTGACAAATACTGTACTGTGAAAAGTCTCAGGCACCCTAGCTATACACAGCATATGTGCCTTAGACTTTTGCACGGTCTATGCTATGCTACATATGGCATAATATTGCATTTAACCTGCTTCATACCTCAGGCAATAATGTATAGCTTTCGCACTTCATTTTCCATTGTTATGTTTTCCTTATTCTACATAAATGCAACGTGTAATGATTTAATCTGTATGAAGAATGTGCAAGACAAGCTTCTCGCTGTATCTCGGTACACGTGACATGATAAACCAATACCAATATAATATTGTTAGGTGTCTTACTTACTTACTGCCTGTTGCCTCTGGTGTTTAGGGCAGCAATGCAGGTCTTTCATCCCTGTCTGTCCTTGGCCATATTCCATCCCACACAGCTATAGAAAGGATTCTTCAATGCTGTTTCCATAACAATTTTTTTTCCAGTGAGGGTTGTTAGCCCTGAGCTGAACCCTGAATGTGGAGGACTGGTGGATCTTAATCTGCCTCTACCCTTTGACTTGTTTGGCCTGGGTAACCCTACCAAGAGCCCAAGCACAAGGCCCTAACTCCAGCCAACATAGCTCTCCAGGCCATTGAGACACGCAGACCTCCAAACCCTACGGTAAGGTTATGATCCTCTTGGAGCTGCCAGGTGTCCGATAACCCTCTAATTTCTCCAGATCATGGTAGAGAAGTTTGCGAGTAAGGATCAAAGGCATTGTTGGATTTTTGAGGCACCTGCAGTAACCTTGTGATTTCTTTCGTAAATCAAGATATAGGTGCAGAATTAGACCATTTCATCATTGCTGATCCATTTCCCTCTCAGCCCCAATCTACTGCCTCCTTCCCATATCCCTTCCTACCAAGACTAATCAAGAATCTATTAAACTCTGCTTAAATATACCTGATAACTCGGCCTCCACAGCTGCCTGTAGCAACAAATTTCACAGATTCTCAACTCTTTAGCTGAAGAAATTCCTCTTCATCTCCATTCTAAAAGGACGCCTCCCTATTCTGAAGCTGTGTCCTCTGGTCTTAGACTCTCCCACAATAGGAAACATCTTCTCCACATCCACTCTATCAAGACCTTTCAATATTCTAACACACCATATTCCTTTTAACCACCCTATCAACTTGCACTGCAAGTCACCCCTAATAAAGTGATCACAAATAACGGTAAATTATTTTATTAGTGTCGCATGTACCTAGATATAGTGAAAGACCTGTCATGCATATCCTTTACGCAGATCAATTCATTCTAACAGTGTGTTGAGTTAGTACAAAGTAAAACAAGGATGCAGAATAAGGTGGGAGATTCTGCAGATGCTGGAAATTCAGAATAACGCACAAAATGCTGGAGGGACACATCACGTCAGGCAACATCTGTGGACATGAATAAACAGTCAATGTTTCAGGCTAAAACCCTTATTCAGGGCTGCATACTAAAGTGTTACAGTTACAGAGTAAAGTGCGATGCAGGCAGATAATATAGTGCAAGGTTATAACAAGGTAGATTGTGAGGGCAAGAGTCCATCTATCATTCCAGGGACACTGTAGACAGTTGTGAACACAGCTCAACACATCACAGGAACCAGCCTCTCCTTCATGGACTCTGTCTGTATTTCTTGCATTCTCAATAATCAAAGACCCCGCTCATCTTGAACATTCATCAGGCAGAAGATATAAAAGCCTGAAAGCCTGTACCACCAGACTCATGTGCAACTTCTATTCCACTCTTAAATAGATCCCTTGTACAATAAAATGGACCTTTGGCCTCATAATCCACCTTATTAAGATCTTGCACTTTATTATTTGTAGTGGCATCAGCACTGGACTTCGAGGCGAGCAGTCCCGAGTTTGAATCCAGGCGCTCCCTTGCATGCTCTCCATCTGTGCCTGGGTTGAGTGTCGAGCAAATAACGCGACCTCATGAAAAAAAACCTGGAGAGGGATGGGCTCTGCCAGGTTTCAGATGCCCAAGACACGCCGTACGATGAGCATACAAAAAAAAGCTTGTCATGACGACGCCCTGACGACTCCACTAGGAGTTAAGAGCGCTCGCGCGCGCGCACGCACACACACACACACACACACACTTTATTATTTACCTGCATTGCAGTATTTTGGTAGCTTTTACACTTTATTCTGCATTGTTATTGTTTTACCTTGTTCTACCTCTGTGCATGGTGTAATGATTTGATCTGTATGAACAGTATGCAAGAAAAGCCCTTCATTCCATCTTGGTACATGTGACAATAGCAAACCAAAATCGATATTAACATTTGCTGGCCTCAAAACATCACTGCATAGACTCACCCATGTTATCAACCCAGTCAAGGGGCTTTCAGTATGGGCATAGCTGTTGCAAGCAATTGGTAGCACAGTAACGATATACTGAAGCAAGCTCCCAGTTCCAGTTCAAAATTCATGTGGTACTTGTCTTTTTAGCAAGGCTTGATACATGGACCATTTTTCGAGATCTTTTACTGAACAATGACTCACCAATTCAGTGATTCACCAGTCAAGTCTGTAAGTAATAACGGTATTTCTATGTATAAACTCAGACAAGCAGTTAGAGGACTCTGAACAATGCAGTTCCACAGGAGTCAGCCTTAACTTCTTTGTTATTCAATGGAGGGGGTTTTCTGTAGGAGCTTACAAAACAAAATGAGCATCACCTGTATCATTATCTCCACAGAACTGGATAAATATCCTTTTTGTTCCATTACACAATGGGATGAATGCCTGAGGTTCTGGGTAGGTGATGAACTTGGTTAATGCACGCAGGAATCCTTTGTTGTTGACTGTGATCATGCACCACGCCGCTCTAGAACAAGGGTTCCCAACCTTTTAAATGTCAGGAACCAATGCCATTACGCAAGGGGTTCGTGGACCCAGGTTGGGAAGCCCTGATCTAGAGAGATCCATTATGATCCTCCTCTAGTAATTGATGCAGTGTTAGTGGTAAGATTCTTAAACGTGTGGAGGAACAGAGTGAATAAATCTCTTGTGTTTATGATTTGCTGCTCTTATCCGAAGTCTCTTCATGGGATGCCTAACCTGAAGAAGTTAAAATCTTCTCTTCGATGGGAGTTCAGTGACATTCTCTGTCATTGCTGCCCCTCTGTGATCTCTACTGCTCTTCTTATTCTGGCATCTTCACCCTTCCTTTTTACTGCAGATGTCAAACTGTTTGTTCATCAAATGTTTATTCTTTTCCATTGACACTGTCTGACCTGTTGAGTTCCTCCAGCAATTTGTATGTATTACTCAGGATCAGAGGAGTCTTGGGCTCCACATCCATAGATCCTTCAAAGTTGCATTGCAAGTTGCTAGAGTGGTAGGAAGGCATGTGGTGTGTTGGCCTTTATTAATCAGGGAGATTGAGTTCAAGAGTTTCAGCTCCCTAAAACCCCAGTTAGACCACACTTGGAGTATTTTGTTCATTTCTGGTTTACCTCATTATAGGAAGGATGTAGAAGATTTAGGGAGGGTGCAAATGGGATTTAGTAGGATGATGCCTGGATTAGAGAGCTTGTCTTGTGAGGAATGTGTGGCACATGGCCAAGTGGTTAGGGCGTTGGACTAGCAATCTGAAGGTCATGGGAGATCGAGCCTCGGCTGGGGCAGCATGTGTGTCCTTGAGCAAGGCACTTAACCACACAATGCTCCAGTCTATCCAGCTGAGAATGGATATCGGCAAAAATGCTGGGCGTTAACATCGCGATAGACTGGTGTCCTACCCGGGGTGGGGGGGGAGTCTCGTACTCTCAGTCGCTTCACACCATGGAAACCGACATGATGGGCAACAAGGCTCATGACAAACTTTAACCTAATGATCTTATGAAGACTGGTTGAGCAAGCTAAGGTTTTTTCTCTTTTATATTTATTTCATATTTCCAGCAACTAGAAGTCAGGCTGCATCTGTAGAAAGAGAAAGTTTTAGTTTGAAGAACCATCATCAGGACTGGGAATGAGAGAAGTCATCTTTCTACATTGTGGAGAAGGTGTCAGAGAATGAGAAAAGGGGCCATGGGAATATCTCCAGTCACTGAGGTCTACCTTGATATTGTGAATATGTTGTGGGTGCTCACTGTGAAGTTCTGAACTTACATGAAGAACTTACGAGGGGTGATTGATAAGTTCACGACCTAAGGTAGAAGGGGACTATTTTAGAAAACCTAACGCAATTATTTTTCAACATAGTCCCCTCCTACATTTACACACTTAGTCTAACGATCGTGGAGCATACGGATCCTTTCTTTGTAGAAGTCGTCATCTCAGACCTCCAGAAAGTGCTGTAGGGGTGATTGATAAGTTCGTGGCCTAAGATAGAAGGAGATGAGTTATACAGCTCTCGTTACATGCACGTGCAGTTCAACTCTGTGAGTGATTATGCAGAAAGTTTGAAGTTAATAACTCATCTCCTTCTACCTTAGGCCACGAACTTATCAATCACCCCTGCTGTGGACCACTTTCTGGAGGTCCAAGATGCCGACTTCTACAAAGAAGGGATCCGTATGCTCCACGACCGCTGGACTAAGTGTGTAAATGTAGGAGGGGACTATATTGAAAAATAAATGTGCTAGGTTTTCTAAAATTGACTCCTTCTGCCTTAGGCCACTAACTTATCAATCAGCCCTCGTAAGGTCCTATCTAATTATAGATAGCTACGCATTCTCACTAAAAGAGACTATACTGCAACTACCAAACCTTCAAAGAGCAGTTCACTTCCCCGTTTATCCCCCATGGTGAGTTTAGCTGCCAGTACCCACTATCTGAGTGGTGAGTCCCCCCACCTCCCTACCATGGGGAAGATACTTCCAGCAAACAAGGTAGTTTAAATACAGTTAATTTATTCTTAGTGATACATGTTTATATCCAAACACCATTCTTAAAAAAACATTAAAAACTCACAGAGGATTTCTATCTTATAAAATACTTCTGAATTACAAGTGATTTCTAAAACACAGACGGTTTAGGAAACACAGGTACAATTCCTATAAGTTAAAAAGACATATCCACGAGCCACAGATGAACCAGTCATCCATCGCAGAAATCAAAGGCAGAGATATGGTTTCTAGCTCACCCCATGTTTCTGTCATTCTTCTTGCTGTTCATGGGCCATTCCTAAAAAGCTTGAACTGCTCTCCAAATTTATACTGTCTTTGCCTATTAGGTGAATTTATGTGATTTTTTTCTCAGATAGCTTTTAACACAACTGGTCTAAAAGCTTCTGGAGGCAGAGTTCTCAGGTATCCACTGTGAAGGTGACTCCATTAGTACACAGAACTTCCAACTATTTACTGATCAGCTATTTATTATGTTAAATGATAATATCCATCTAGTCTTCAAACTTCCTCCCAACTTAGCCACCCTTGCCTAGTTTGAAACTAGCCAAATTAAGTATCCTATTGTCTTACATTGCATCTCTTCATCAATGTGTAGGAACTCAATGTGTCACTTGTGGAGAAAAGTGGACGGTCAATCTTCTGGGCCAAGATCCTTTATTAGAATCTGAAGAGTCCTCAGCAGAAAACATCACATTTTGACTTTCTCTGCAGATACTGCCTGACCTGCTGAGTTCCTCCGGCATTTTGTTTTTGTTGATCCATTTTCCCAATGACTAGACAACCTTTACAATTTAATCTCATGAAGACCCTAGCAACACACACAAAATACTGCAGGAACTCAGCAGGTCAGGCAGCATCTATGAAGGGGAATCGACAGTCAAAATTTCAGGTCAAGACCCTTCATCAGGACTGGAAAAGAAGTGGGGGGTGTAGTGTAGAACGATCCCTCTGTAACTGGATCCTTGACTTCCTCAATGGGAGACACATTCTGGACAGATTGGAAGTAATATCTCCTCCTCACTGACAATCAACACTGGTGTACCTCATGGATGCAAGCTTAGCCCACTGCTCTACTCTCTCTACACCCATGACTGTGTGGTTAGGCACAGTTCAGGCATCATCTATAAATTTGACAACAACACAACTGTTGGCAGAATTTCAGATGGTGATGAGGAGGCACACAGGAGTGAGATAGATCAGCTGGTTGAGTGGTGTGAGAACAACAACCTTGCTCTGAATGTCAGTAAGACCAAAGAATTGATTGTGGACTTTAGGAAGGGGAAGATGAGGGAACACAAACCAGTCCCCATTGAAGGCTCAGTGTTGGAAAGCGTGAGCAACTTCAAGTTCCTGGGTGTCAACTTCTCTAAGGTTCTATCCTGGGTCCAACATATATTGATGCAATTACAAAGAGGACATGGCAGCGGCTATATTTCATTAAGAGTTTGAGGAGACTTGGTACATCACCAAAGCCTCTCGCAAATTTCCACAGATGTACCATGGAGAGCATTCCAACTGGTTGCATCACCGTCTGGTATGGAGAGGCCACTGCACAGGGTCGGAAAAAAGCTGCAGAAAGCTGTAAGCTCAGCCAGCTACATAATGGGCACTAGCCTCCACAGAATCGACAACACCTTCAAAAGACGATGTCTCAGGACTGTTTAATGTCAGCTCCAGTACACAAGTATAAAGGAGGTGGAAAAGGTGACATCCGTCATTAAAAACCTCATCACCCTCTTCTCATCACACCATCAAGGAGGAGGCACAGGTGTCTGAAGACACACACATAACATTTTAGAAAAAGCTTTTTCACCATTAGCTTTCTGAATGGACATTGAATCTATGAACATTACGTGACAATTTTTTCCTTTTTTTGCTCTCATTTTGCACTAGTAATTTAATTGTGTGTGTATATATATATCTTACTGTAATTTATAGATCTTTGTTTATTCTGTCCGGCTGCCACGAAACACACGATATGCCGATGATATTAAATATGATCCTGATCCTGAAATGTTAATTCATTTTTCTTTCACATCTGCTGCTTGATCAATCAAGTATTTACAGCATCTCCCAGCTTCACTCAAATGATCAAAATGGTTTTTTAAGATGTATTAATCAACGCTCTTCTTTTTTTGCTTTTAATTATTCTTCCGATAGAAATAAAATCTCCTTCAGTTGCCCCTGAACTAATCCTGATATTCTAAATTTATCTTTCTAATTTATACCTAGTACATTGATAATTACAACAGGGAACATTGTTCTGCACCAGCCCAGTGTAAATAAATCATTACAGACTTTGCTCTGTTGCTAGTTCTAAATTGTGGAAATCCCAAACCCATGGGACCGTGGGGATCCAATGCATCATGGCATTAGCCTACCCACAAGGGCATATACAGAAAGGTGCCAGAAAAGGACCAGTAACATCATGAAGGATCCCACCCACACTGCTCATGGACTGCTTGTCCCACTTCCGTCAGGGAGGAGGCTACGTAGCAACCACGCCAGGATCACCAGACTCAAAAACAGTTACTTCCCCACACAGAAAAGCTGATCAACACCTCCACCCATTAATTCCACCCCACCACTGCCACTAGTTTATCCTTTCCTGTCAGAGTCACCTCATGTACAGACGCTCCTGTCCCAAGTATCATTTTATGTACATATAATAAATCTATGTAATCTGGTTGCCACAGTAGTGTAGTGGTTAGCGTGATGCTTTTACAGCTCGGGCGTTGGAGTTTGGATTTCAGTCCCGGCATTCTCTGTAGGGAGTTTGTATGTCCTTCTTGTGGAATTCATGAGTTTTTTTTACAAGTATTCCAGTTTCCTTCACAGTCCAAAGACATACCAGTTAGTAGGTTAATTGGTCATTGTAAATTGTGATCAGATCAGGGTTAAATCGCGGCTTGCTGGGTGGTGCGGCTCGAAGCGCGAGAAGTGGCTATTCGGCACTGTATCTCTAAATAAAGAAAATGAATGTATATAAGCTATCTTATGTGTTTATATTTCTTTGATTTTTTATTATTGTGTTCATAATCTTAGTGTAATAGTTGAAGTGTTCATAATCGAATCTGGAGTAACAATTAATTTTGTTCTCCTTTAGACTTGTGAACTGGAAATGACATTAGACAATCTATTAGCAACACTGAGCCCCCGAGGAGAGCCGCAAATGCACCCTGCACCTTGGCCATCTCTGATGGTGAGGTACGCAGGTCTTTCAATGAGCGGACATTCGCAGGGCTGTGGGACCGGATGGCATCATAGGGCGGGTACTCAGTGTGTGCACGGCACAGCTGACCGGTGTGTTTGCAGACATTTTTAATCTCTTCCTCGCCCAGTGTAGAGTGCCCTCCTATTTCAAAACATCCACCATTGTTCCTGTACCTAAAAAGACCAAGGCAACATGTCTGAATAACTGGAGTCCTTTTCCATTTACCTCAATAATAAACAAATGCTTTGAGAGGCTGGCCAAGAACTACATCTGTAGCATGCTACCAGCCACACTGGACCCCCTACAATTCGCCTACCGATGCAACCGATCGACAGATGACACAATAGCCACAGCTCTACACACTGTCCTTACACACCTGGAGAAGAGAGGTGCTTATGTGAGAATTCCATTCTTGGACTACAGTTTAGCATTCAACACCATAATTCCCTCCAGGCTTGACGAGAAGCTCAGAGACCTTGGCCTTCCTACACCTTGTGCATCTGGATCCTGGACTTCCTGTCAGATCGCCGGCAAGTGGTAAGAGTGGCCTCCCCGGGGGTGTGTCCTAAGCACCCTCCTTTACTCTCTGTATATCCATTACTGTGTCGCCTCCCACAGCTCCAATCTGCTAATTAAATTTGCTGACGATACTACATTGATTGGCCTTAGCTCGAATAATAATGAAGCAGCCTACAGAGAAGGCATCACCCTGACACAGAAGTGTTAAGAAAATAACCTGTCGTCAAAGTCACGTAAACAAAGGAGCTGGTTGTGGACTACAGGAGGAACGGAGATAGGCTCATCCCTATTAACATTAATGGACCTGGGGTTGAGAGGGTGAACAGCTTCAAGTTCCTCAGTATACACATCACTGAGGACCTCACTTGGTCTGTACATACCAGCTGTGTGGTGAAAAAAGCACAGCAGAACCTCTTTCACCTTAGAAAGTTGAAGAAGTTCAGCATGATTCCACAAATCCTAAGAACTTTCTGCAGAGGCACAATTGAGAGCATCTTGACTGGCTACATCACTGCCCGGTATGGGAACCGTACTTCCCTCAATTGCAGGACTATGCAGAGAGTGGCGTGGACAGCCCAGCACATCTGTGGATGTGAGTTTCCCACTATTCAGGACATTTACAGCGACAAGTGCTTAAAAAGGGCCCAAAGGATCACTGGGGACTCGAGTCACCCAATCAGCCAGTTCCAGCTGCTACCATCCAGGAAATAGTACCGTAGCATAAGATCCAGGACCAACGGGCTCCCGGACAACACCTTCCACCAGGCCATCAGACTGATTAATTCATGCTGAAACAATTGTATTTCTAAGCTATATTGACTGTTCTGTTCTATATCTTACTGTACATTCTATTTATTACAAATTACTGTAATTTGCACATTGCACATTCAGATGGAGACGTAACGTAAAGATTTTTACTCCTCATGTATGTGAAGGATGTAAGAAATAAAGTCAATTTGATTCATTAATGTATTTATTTAGTTATTGACATACAGTGTGGAATGGCCCTTCTGGCCTTTTGAACCTTGCCGTCCAGCAATCCCTCAATTTAATCCTGTCCTAATCACAGGACAATTATCCTACCAACCGGTAGATCTTTGGACTATGGGAGGAAACCAGAGTACCTGGAGGAAACCCATGTGGTCATGGAGAGAACGTAGCTGTGAGAATTGAACCCACGTTGCCTGCTCTGTAAAGCATTGTGCTAACCACTACGCTACTGTGCCACGCAATCTTGAAATCTTGAAATCAGTTCAACAGGAAGGCTGCATAAGTTCAAGAAGATGTTTCATCGCCAACTTCTCCAGGCCAATGAGAAATGGACAACGATGGGTGGCCATACCTAGAACACCCAGATCCCAATAAATAAATGAATACCACAAAAATAAATAGATGTATTGGGTTAGCCAAGTGATCTTGGAAGGACCATAAGGTACTTGTAAACGCAGTAAGATCAACATTGGTTTGAACTTGACTTATACCTGAAATTGCTGTCATTGAAAAAAGATATGAAAGAAGATTGTAAGGGAACATCAACACCTACTTGGAACAAAGGGCTTCTACCCATATACAATAGTTCACTATTTTTTTTCATAATTTGCTCTCTTTTTTGTGCTACTTATTTAATTTAATTTTAGATAAATATTTCTCTTTTTAATTCAGAGTTTTATTTATTATTATATATTGCAATGGACTGCTGCTGCATAACAACAGATCTCATGACATATGCCAGTGATATTAAACCTGATTCTGATTCTGAATTTATGTAATACTTTAACGAAGTAAAGAGCTTAAATGAGTGCTTCATTAATTAAAACAAAATTTTTTGATGTGGACCCACAGAAGGAGAATTCTCAAGAGAAATGGGTAAAATAATGGTTAAAAAGTAGGTTTTAAGTAGCTATTTTTAAACTGCGAGAGAGAGTGAGGAAGGGATCCAGAGGGAGAAAATTCAATGCTTAGAGCCATGGTAGTTGAAATTATGGTATGATGAAGGGTCTTGGCCTGAAACATCAACTGTCTATTCCTCTCCACAGATGCTGCCTGACATGCTGTGTTCCTCCACCATTTTGTGTGTAGTACTCTGGGATTTCTAGCATCTATGATTTGTGGAGCTCTAGAACGGCTTCTGTCCTGGTGTAATAAGACCACTGTAAGTTTCATTGACCTCACAAATGCTGGAGGAACTCAGCAGATCAGGCAGCATCTATGGAGAAGAATAAACAGTCACCTTTCAAAGTTTGAGGCACCTTATCAGACTTAGGCCTTACCAGAAGGCAGAGTGGGAAGAAAGGGAGCCTTTTATGGTAGGCTGCTGGTGATTAGCAGTGATGGGACCAGTTCTTTTTACATTATATGTCAATGACTTGGATGGCAAAACTGATGGCTCTGTTGCAAAGTTTAGAAAGAATATGAAGATAGGTGGAGGGACAGGTATTTTGAGGAAGTCAAGAGGCTACAGAAGGACTTAGACAAGAAAGGAGAATGGGCAAAGAAGTGGCAGATGGAATAGGGTGATTGATTCTTGATTGGTCAGGGCATGAAGGGATTCAGGGAGCAGGCAGGGGACTGGGGTTGAGAGGGACAATGGATCAGCCAGGATGAAATGGCGGAGTAGACTTAATGCACCCAATAGCCTAATTCTGCTCTTATATTTTATGGACTGATGGCCCAAAACATTGGTTGTTTATTGTTCTCTGCAGATGCTGCCTGACCTTCTGTATTCCTCCAGCATTTTGTGTGTGTTAATCTGGAATTTGTAGCATCTGCAGATTCTCTTGTGTTGAAACTATGGTGTTTAATTATATGACAATCAAATCAATATATGAAAGATACATTAAATGATCTGAATATGAATAGTATGAATTGGAATGAGATTTTGGAGATACGGGATGTACACTCAATGGTCGCTTTATTAGGTACACCTGTACACATGCTCATTAATGCAACTGTCTAATCAGCCAATCATTTGGCAGCAACTCAAGGCATAAAGGCACGTAAACATGGTCAAGAGCTTCAGTTGTTGTTCAGACCAAACATCAGCTGAGGGAGAAATGACTAAGTGACTGACAGTGGAATGGTTGTTCGTGCCAGAAGGGAATGTTTGAGTATCTCAGAAACTGCTGATCTCTCAGGATTTTCATGTATGACAGTATTTAGAGTTTACAGAGAATGGTGCAAAAAACAAAAAAAAAAATCCAGTGAGCAGCAGTTCTGTGCCAAAAATACCCTGTTAATGAGAGAGGACAGGAGAGAATGGCCTGACAGGTTCAGAATCAGAATCAGATTTAATATTATTGGCGTATGCTGTGAAATTTGTTGTCTTTGCAGCAGCAGGACAGAGCAATACATAATAATAGAAAAAAACAACGGTGAATCGCAGTAAGTATATGTGTGGTAAATTGTTAAATTTTTAAAAGTCGTGCAAAAATTAAAATAAAAACATTCTTGTGGTAACATTCGTGGATTCAATGTCCATTCAGAAGTTGGATGGCAGAGGGGAAGAAGCTGTTCCTGAGTCACTGAGTAGTGCCTTCAGGCTCCTGTACCCCCTTCCTGATGGTAGCAATGACAACAAGACATGACCTGGGTGATGGAGGTCCTTAGTGATGGAAGCCACCTTTTTAAAGGCACCTCTCCTTGTGGATGTCCTGGATATTACAGAGGCTGGTGCCCATGGTGGAACTGACTAAGTTTACAACTCCCTGCAGTTTATTTCAAGCGTAAGTAACCATGCAATACAACAGTGGTGCACAGTGTGTCGAATCTTGAAAGGGATGAGCTTCTGCAGAAGATCGTGAACATAAACTCAGTGGCCACTTTATTAAGTACAGGAGGTAACTAATAAAGTGGCCATGGATTGTATTTAAATATGAATTAGGATGATATGTGTCATGCTCAGCTATATCGGCTCGTATTTATCTAGGGAAAACCCTGTCCGCCGCCCAGCTGTGTCTCCCGGTTGCATTGGTTGCTGTGCAATGCCACCTGGTACAACTATCAGACAGCACACAAAAGGCGCCAGACTTATCAAAGTTCAATTTCTTGGTGCACACAGTTGCAGCTCAAATACCCGGGGTCTTCTCTCTTCAACCTGCGATCCACTCAGACCCCCTCGACTCGCCGCTCAGGACCAGCCAAGGTGATCGACCAGAGCACTTCCAGCACGGTCCCTCTTCAAACGCCCACCAAACACACCGGTTCCCAGCCATATGAGACAGAATATTACCCCAAAAAAAGAATAACATGGACACCGATTGGTTCATTTTCTGCTTATCATTAGTGATAACCCAAACAAGCTGCTAGCTGCTAGAAAAAGAATCACTGTCTCAGCAGTTAACATCACAGAGAAACCATTTTAATTATAACATAACAAAGAAGCCATTTTGATTAGCATACGCAGTAACATGAAAGAAGAAACCTCTTACACTCTCCCCCCACCAAATAAAAGTCATGCCCTCATGACATTAAAGGAGTTCACCAATGCTCCTTGCAAAACACAAAACCCAACCCAGGTGCATAAAGCAGTGACGTAACTTCCCAGGGCAGTAGAGATCACACCCTGTTCTCTCGGCGATGTGTAGGTCAACCTCTCCGGGGGGTGTCTACTCCTCTGAGACCTCCGTACCTCCTCTGCTGACCTTTCCGGCTCTGAAACCACAGGAAATGCCTGAGCATATCTAGTGTAGTGATCTGTGATGACTAAGACATTGGCGGTGTTGCTGGTGTCTGGCTCAATAGACAGGAAATCCATACACACCAGGTCCATGGGTCCCGCACTCTGCAAGTGGGACAAAGGAGCCGCCTGCGCAGACAGGGTCTTTCTCCGGATGCAGCGACTGCATTTCTTACAGTATTCTTCAACCTCCCCCCTCATCTGGAGCCAGTAAAACTGGTCCTTGAGTAATCTATAGGTCTTTTCTACCCCCAAGTGCCCGGAATCATCATGTCGTGCCTGGAGCACGGTCTTCCGATACTTCTCAGGCATGACCAGCTGCCAGCGCCGGGGGTGGTCCGGGGGCGACGTGACACGGTACAAGATTTGGATCTTCAGCTTCATCCAAGGCCACTCCTTCAGTAGTAAGGGCACTGAGGCATGTTTCGCCTTCTCCACCTGAGCCATATCCCCCTTTTTAGCCGCGTACCAGGCAGTGCCAATGCAACAAGCTCCGGCTGACAAATGCCACCGGCCTCAATCCGTTGCCCTGTTCCTGGTACAGGGCAGCCCCCAGACCCTCTCGGCTGGCATCAGTGTGCGGCACATACGGCTTCCGGGGATTGACAAAAGCCTACACCGGGGCCTGTGTCAGCGCCCTTTTCAGAGATTGGAATGCCTCCTCGCATTGAGCATCCCACCTCGATCCAAAGGGCTCCGACGGGTTCAAGTATCCTCCTGCCTCCTGCCCTCGGTGTCCCTTCCTTTTCTTCCCCACGGGTGGATAGCCACACAACAGCTGGTTCAATGGGTGACTCATTTTAGCGTATCCTTTCACGAATCGCTGGTAATATCCACAGAACCCCCAAAACGAGCGCAGGGCGCTCACCTTCTGTGGTCTCGGCCAGGTGGTCACTGTGTC
This sequence comes from Mobula hypostoma, assembly GCF_963921235.1. Lineage (NCBI taxonomy): Eukaryota > Metazoa > Chordata > Chondrichthyes > Myliobatiformes > Myliobatidae > Mobula > Mobula hypostoma. Next base: position 7,748,115 of record NC_086112.1, on the reverse strand, counting down.
TATCTTAGCTGGATCAGTAGCCACTCAGTCTTGAGAAATTATGTGTCCAACATAGCCGACCGACGTCTTGCAGAACTGGCATTTATCCAGGGAAAGTTTTAACCCTTCCTCCTTCAGCCGACTCAGCACCTTCAGCAGCCGCTCCTCATGTTCCTCCAATGTAGATCCAAACACTATCAAGTCATACAGATACACCAACACCTCCAGCAAGTTCATATCCCCCACCATCCTCTCCACGAGCCTCTGGAAGGTGGCTGGGGCCCCCGATATGCCTTGGGCATTCGTTCGAACTGAAAGAATCCCAGGGGACAGATAAAAGCCATCTTCTCTTTATCGGCCTCACTCATCGGAATCTGGTAATACCCACTCCGCAAATCCAGTAAACCACTGGGCACCACTCAGACAGGCCAATGCGTCTTCAACCCTCGGGACCGTATGCTGGTCAGGGACAGTGCGCTGGTTCAGGGTCCTATTGTCCACGCACATGCGTACCTTCCCATTTTTCTTCCTAGTCACTACTATGGGGGACGCATAGGGGCTCCGGGTCTCCTCACTTTCTTCCTCCGGAAGGGTGTGGAGGCCCCATGGCCCTGCCTCCCCTGGACCCTGACCGTCGCTGACAGTTCCAACGTCATGATGTCAGCACTCGTACAAACCAACACCCAACTAGATTCCACCTCTTTACCGTACCTTCTAGCTATCAGTTCTACCTGTCCGATACCCTTGATCAAACTCAACCCTCGCACTAGTACTTCTCCCGAAATGCGAAATCCACCCCACTTAACACACTCTCATGATAAAGCGATACGTCTTCTAACTCACACTAGCTTACAATCTTATTTCGATCCATCTCTGCACTACCTAACGTGGTGATTTATACAGCTTACCGAAAATTCAAACCTGGACACTGCCCCCACAAATGTCACACTCAGCTATATCGGCTCGTATTTATCCAGGGGAAACCCCGTCCACTGCCCAGCCGTGTCTCCCGGTTGCATCGGTTGCTGTGCAATGCCAGCTGGTACGACCTCAAACATCAAATATCAGACAGCACACAAAGTACACTTTACAGATTACACTTTATAATTCTTACTGGGACTATGAGATTAATAGAGATACAATAGAAAAGAAAAAAGAAAAGGCGCCACACTTATCAAAGTTCATTTTCTTCGTACTCACAGTTGGAGCTCAAATACCCCGGGTCTTCTCTCTTCACCCTGCGATCCACTCCGACCCCCTCGACTGGCCACTCGGGACCACCAAAGGTGATTGACCAGAGCGCTTCCAGCACGTCCGTCTTACTCCTGGTCTCTCCTCAAAAGCCCGCCAAACACACTGGTTCCCAACCATATGAGACAGAATATCACCCCAAAAAAAGAATTACATGGACACCGATTGGTTCATTCTCTCCTTATCATTATTGATAACCCAAACAAGCTGCGAGCTGCTAGAAAAAGAATCCCTGTCTCAGCAGTTAACATCACAGAGAAGCCATTTTAATAACATAACAAAGAAGCCATTTTGATTAGCACACGCAGTAACATAAAAGAAGAAACTCCTTACATATGAATGTAAATAGTGTGAATTCCAATGTGAAATTTTGGAGTTTTATGAGGCTAAAGGAAATTAGGGAGGTATGTGGCAATGGATGGATTTGAAATCAAGATTAAAGATTTTAAGATTGTGACTTTTTCAGAGTAGGATCATGTGAGTAAACGGATTGATAAAGAAATAAGATTTCTGTTGAGTTAAGGTGAGGACAACAAAATTCATACGACTCTCAAATACGAAAATTGGAAAGCAATGGATAAAGTTAAATCTTCAAGATTGTTTAATGTCATTTCCAGTGTAGGAGCGTAGAGGAGAATGAAATAATTGTTACTCTGGATCTGATGCAGCACAAAAAAGTAAAATAAAGAACACAATAATAAAGAACACAATAAATATAAATACATAAGATAGCTTATCTATATATATAGATTGATTGTATATCCATAAAGTGACATGAGCCACATAAGGTGACACTGAGGAATCTTGGTAACAATTCAATTAATAAGAATTTCAGCTGCAAATTTGCTGAATTTTTTAAATGTAGATCAATATTGAAAGATATAATTTTGATCTGATGGTGACAAGAACACAATACAATAAACTGAACACAATAAACCTGATAAAACAAATGCCTGTACTCTCTGTTCCTGCTGTTTTGAGAGATATACAGGAATAACAATGTGATTGAAACCGAATCTCCATGACGTAATTTCCCGAGAAGATCCTTATTAGATGCAGGTCCAAATTTATCCCGAGTGAATCCAAAAAGCATGTGTGTGTGTGATCATAATTTCTGAAGTTTAAACCCATACTGGGAGAAATCTGGGAATAGTTGTGAAGAAGGGAAAGAATATTTTACAGATCTGGAAACAATAGGTTCAAATTAGACTGCAATCAGTTTGAATAGAATGTATGTTATTACATAGATAGAGAAGACAGACAATACCTTGCTCTCATGGTTAAAATATTTAATATCAGAGGGTGTGCATTTAAGGTGAGGGGAGGTAAGTTCAAAGGAGATGTGAGGTGCAAGTTTTTTACATAGAGAGTGGTGGGTGGTGGAAAAGGCAGATACATTAGAGGCTTTTAAGAAACATTTAAATAGACACATGAATGTGAGGAAAATGGAAAGATATGGACATTGTGCAGACAGAGGGGATTAGTTTAGTGGGCCATTTGACTAATAATTTAATTGGTCCGGCATGACATTGTGGGCTGAAGGGGCTTTTCCTGTTCTGTACTCTATATTGTGTGAACACCAAACTAAAATCTTTTATTTGTTACTCTAGTACAGCTAACAACTCCGACATGGACAGCCCTAAGCCCGGCTACGAAAGTGGAGAGTTGGGCAAGGGGGTAGCAACCCTACCCCATAAAAACCCAGTGCTATAGAAACGGCAACAGAAGCCCCAAGGACCTCAACCTGGAAGAGGAAGGATACACCAAGAAAATGGGCTACACCTGAGGACAATTTTGAAAGACTTGCCCAGGACGGAGGACTCCGTGAGCTGCTGTAGGCAGCCTATGTCCCAGTAGGGGAGGTGCAGGTAATGCAATAAGAATTTGACAATCTACATCAGGACCAATACCATAAGCAAGGGGTCGGTCCGTGGAGCCCAGGTTGGGAACCCCTGATTAACATGATCCAAGCAGAGAGATTTACTCTGTACTGTTAACAAGTTATGCTTCCTTCCATTGTTTAACCCTAGCTGAATTCTCTCTGGCAGGACAGCAAAACCAAAGATGCATGCCAGACAGCAGAATTAGCAAGGCTTTAAAGATATGCATTAAATATTTATACCCATCAGCATGCAGACAATTTCTCAAACTAAAATGGGGTGGTATGGATTACACTCTGTGTAATGTCTATGTCAGAATTCCTTTGTCACCTGATCTACTCATCGAGTCTAATGTGCCTGTGAATGGTTATCAGTCGACTCAAATGGCATACTTTCAGTTAGACAGGGTTTGGTGAGTAGATAATTCAAATTATAAAGTTACACACTGGAAGGAAATGTTTTAGTTCTAGAAATGATCGCACAGTAATGTGGCAACAAATGTCATTTTGCTGGAATTATTCAGCTCAGTTATAACAAATGCAATTTTAACACTAAAAGACATGACTTGCATTCATGTGTAAAGTTAACATTTGTCTCAAGCTTCCAACATGCTGAATATTCGTAGATTATCCCGATGGTGTCTTAGATGTTAATCTGTTCATAGAACATAGAAAATCTAAAATCTACAGCACATTACAGGCCCATCGGCCCACAATGTTGTGCTGACCATGTAACCTACCTAAAATTTCCCTACCGCATAGCCCTCTATTTTTCTAAGCTCCACGTACTTATCTAAGATTCTCTTAAACGACCCTATTGTATCTGCCCCTACCACCTTTGCTGGCAGTGCATTCCACGCACCCACCACTCTCTGTGTGGAAAAACCTACCCCTGACATCCCCCTTGAACCTACTTCCAAGCACCTTAAAACTGTGCCCTCTCATGCTAGCCATCTCAACCTGGGAAAAAGCCTCTGACTATCCACACAATCGATACCTTTTATCATTGTGTACACCTCGATCAGTTCACCTCTCATCCTCTGTTGCTCCAAGGAGAAAAGGCCGAATTCACTCAACCTATTCTCATAAGGCATGCTCCCCAATCCAGGCAACATCCTTGTAAATCTCCTCTGCACCCTTTCTCTGATTTCCACATCCTTCCTGTAGTGAGGCAACTAGAACTGTGCACAGTACTCCAAGTGGCCCATGCTTCAAGCTGTCCCTCTCCACGCATCTGATGAATTCAGAGACCAAGACAGTTTGGCACCAGTACTGTTGCAAGAGTTACCAGTTAATGTAGGACCGCCTTAAGGAATCCAGCTCTGAATTTTTCCTCAGGATTTACACCCGAAACCTTTTCATGAGTGTGTATAGCTGCAAGTCAGTGAAGGTTTGAGGTCAGAACTTTCCTTCCCTTAGATAAGCTGCCAACCCAAGATTGTCCAGATCCCTGTTATAGCACATGCCCGCTTGACATAGGCTCTGTGGCTCGCATTGAGCGTCAGGCTTCTAGGTTTCTCAAGAACCTGTATTTATTCATTGTTGTTTTAACGAAAGATGATAAACCCCTGTGCTTTCTGTCTAGTCTGGTTAAGTTAATTGTGACTGGCATGGTTTTTCCACATTCTAGGATTATTTAAAGGGTACTCCTGATTAGCGCTGATCGTGTAGTCCTTGTGTGTTTAATATGATTTGTGTCACGGTGCCGCTTGGTTGTGTCTCCGATGTTCTGTTGATATTCCTATGTCACACCACTTGTTTCTTCTGCTCATGGGTTGACTCATTTCAGGTACTCGCCGTAACAAAGACTGCTGTTCCTCCACACCTGGGATGAGTTGTTGCTCGCGCTCACCATGACAGAGTCTGGTGTTCCTCTGCACCTGTTTAGCCCTGCTAGTGATTACTGTGACATTCTCTAATCAAGCTTCTGTATAGTACATAAATATTTCTTGTAACCGCACGTTCCTGACCTCATGAGCTTTCAGTGTAGCAGTTTCTACTGTTTCATTAAGCTATTCCGTTTAAATTAATTGCAGTTCTTTTTCACTTCATGCCCTTTGCTTCCTTGAAATTCAACATAGTGAATCAATGCCAACAAGGTAGAGGGTGACAACCTTTTGAGCATTTTTTAAGTTCCCTTGTGCGCTACGAGCAAAAGATGTGTGTGCACGCGCACATGCGCATGCCTTAAAGGGAACGTTGGATAAAATTCTGATGAGGCAACAGGGCATTCAGTTACATCAATTGTAAAAGAGATATATCAGTTTTAACTTTCCTCTTTCTGTCCCAGTATTAAAGCATCTTCATAATCTCAACATAATTCTGTCCTTAGAATCATACCTAGGCCATCTCTGATAACAAGTGGAAATTTCCATCCTTCAACTACATCAACGAACCAGATGGAGTTTTATGATACTGTAGTCCAATAGATTCATGTTTGTGATATCAGCCTGGAAATGTTATCTTAGAATGTGGCTGAAGCAAGCCACATGATAGAATTTCAAAGAAGAGCTGATTGTTGAATGGAACTGAGTATTGACCATGTCTTTTCACAGTCAAAGGACCTGCTATCAAGACCACTGTGCACATAGATGAGACAGACTGTGTAAAATTGCATCTAACAGCATGCAAGATGCCTAGAAGACACATCTGCAGAATTTCCTGAGGTGGTGTGACTACATCCTGCACAGACAGGCCTTTCTGATGAAGAGTCTCGACCCAAAACGTTGACTGTTTATTCCTCTGCATAGATACTGCCTGACATGCAGAGTTCCTCATGGACTTTGTGTGTTGTTGTTCATTACTCATATGAAGTCCATTCCTCGAGCTCCCAACACTGACACTACGGGGAGTTGTGGGAACAGCTCAGCTTATCATGGAAAACAGCCTTCTCTCCAGGGAGTCTGTTCACTCTTCCAGCTGTTCCGGTAAAGAAGCCAACTTAATCAAAGACCCTACCCACTCCTGGCATTCTGTCTTCCTCCCTCACCCACCGGACAAAAGATTCAAAAGCCTGAAAATCAGTTCCACCAGGCTCAAGGACAGCTTCAACCATTATATAAATGGTTGCTGGTACAAGAAGATAGACTCTTAACCTCACAATCTCTGTCATTACGATCTTAACCATTATTGTCTACCTGCAATGCACTTTCTCTATAAATGTAACACTTTATTTCACACAGTTTTATCTTGTTCCACCTAATCCCAGAAGGTTGTATAAGCAGCTGGTGCATATCACAAGTCCTGGTTATGTGACCACTGACGTCAGGCAGATAATCTCTGAAGAGTATTGGTAATGGCTGGGGTCACCAGTCTTGTAAAGACACTGCCCAGAAGAAGGCAACAGCAAACCACTTCTGTAGAAAAATTTGTCAAGAACAATCATGGTCATGGAAAGACCATGATAATATATGGTACGTAATGATGATGACGACCTTATTCAATGTTGTAATGAATTGGTGTGTATGAACAGTATAACATTGTACCGCAGTGCATGTGACAATAATAAACAAATTTACCAGTCTAGCTCACATACAATGCTGGAGGAACTCAGCAGGTCAGGCAGCATCTATGGAGAGGAATAAACAGTAGACATTTTGGGCTGAGACCCGACTAATAGACCCGACATCAGGACTATTTTACACATTCAGGATCACTTTGTACACCACTGTGCAAAAGTCATGGGCACACACACACGCACACATATATATATATAGCTAGGGTGCCTAAGACTTTTGCACAGTACTGTATTTGTCAACGTGGAGTGGAGAGCAGGTTTGTAAATTAATTTGACGGGAGCAAAGGATGTTGAGAATGGTGAGGGTGGAGCACCATGAGAAGGGTTTGGAATAAGTGGCAGAGAGGGAGTGCCAGGGGAGGGGCGCGGCAAGGGTGTAGTGCCCTGAAATTACCTATAGTCATTTTATGTATTGCACTGTACTGATGTCACAAACAGAAACAAATTTCATGACATATGTGAGTGAAGATAAATCTGATCCTGATATGGGTCGCTGTTGTGGACTTAGAGTGGGAAGTGGACAAGGAGAGGGGAATCGTGGTCGGGAAAAGGGGAAGGGAGAGAGGAGGGAGCGGGAAGCACTAGGGAGACATTCTGTAATGATCAATAAACCAATTGTTTGGAATTAAATGGCCTTATCTGGTGTCTCAGAGCCAGATGTTTAAGACTTTTGCACAGTACTGTATATGGTGAATACATTTGATCCTTGATTCTTCAATTTAAGTTAATGAAAATCTTGAACAACACACACAAAATGCTGGAGGAACCCAGTCGAGTCTATGGAAGGAAGTAGACAGCTGAGATTATATGCCAACACCCTTCATCAAGACTCTGTGATCCTAAATTAGCTCTTACCCTTCCTCAAACCAGAAATATTAGCCGGTGGCTTCCCAGCAGCACAACACACAATCCTGATCCTGACTGAAGCAAGCTGCAGAAAGTTGAAAAACTAGTCAGCTCCATCATGAATATTAGCCTCTGTAGTAACCAAGATATCTTCAAGGAGTCATGCCTCAGAAAGGTGGTGTCCATCATTAAGGACCCCTATCCCCCAGGACCTACCCTCTTCTCATTGCTACCGTCAGGGAGGAGGTACAGAGGCCGGAAGACACACACTCAGTGATTCAGGAACAGCTTCTTCCCCTCTGCCATCTGATTTTTAAATGGACATTAAACCATGAACTCTACCTCAATACTTCGTTCTTATTTCTGTTTTTGCACTACTTGTTTTAATTTAATTACTATATATATATAGTATATTTTATATATATATAGTATATTCGGGCCTCTAGTGGGGCAGGAGACATGTTGGTATAACTTTGGCAGTGCCTTTCTGAGGTTGGCCTGGTTAAAGTCCCTGGCTGTAATGAGCAAAGCCTCCGGATACCTGGTCTCAAGTTCACTGATGTTGGCATACAGTATGTTCAGAGCACACTCCACGTCCGCCTGGGGGGGAATGTAGACCGCTGTCATTATGACCGAGGTGAATTCCCGTGGCAGGTAGTAGGGGCGACACTTCACCGACAGGTGTTCCAGGTCCGGGCTGCAGGAGCTTGTCAGTGCCACTGTGTCCGAGCACCACGCAGTGTTGATCAGTAAGCAGACACCACCTCCCCTCGTCTTGCCTGAAGACACCGTGCAGTCCATCCGATGGATCGAAAATCCCTCCGGTCAGATGGCACAGTCGGGGGTGGCAGGGGAGAGCCAGGTCTCGGTGAAACAGAATACACAGCAGTTCTGCATCTCCCTGCAGTAGGTGAGTCTCCCTTTAAGATCATCCACTTTGTTCTCTATGGCTTGCACATATATAATGTAATTCAGATTTTTTATTTATCATGCATTGCAATGTACTGCTGCCACATAACAAACTTCATGACATATGCCAGTGATATTAACCCTGATTCAGATTCTAATTTACACAATGCCTTGCACTTGATGGACATTAACATTTTGCAATGGCAGTATTTGAAGAAATGGCAGGTTTATGTATACAGCAGATGAACAAACAATAAATAATGTAGGAGAATGAAATATTATTTTTTCTCCTCTCAAATAGACATGAAGTGGCATTGCTAACACACACGAAGAATTTCAAGGTAATAGATCTTTTTAGCTTTAAATTATTTAAACTCGAATCCCTCAGTCGCCATGCTGGGATTTAAACCCATGTCTCTGGATTATTAGTCCGGTCTCCCTGATCACTCGTCACTGACTTCTCATTATCCAGAGTTTGTGTTTTGATTTTGTAAGGGCGTTGATCAAGTTTAGTCATTCTAAGTACGAGATTCACGTGGCGGCATGTGAAAAGTTCCAGTGGTTGCTGGAGAAGATTTGGTGTTATCACTCTCTCTGATAGTGTGCAGTCATTATGTACTTATTGGTGACATGACCCCAGTGAAGCAGAGGTCAAGATAATATCCATGACAACTACCCAAGAACTGTGACCATTTTGAAAGCCATTTGCAGAGTTCTATTCACCATCACAGCCCCAGCTCTTATTCTTGTCAGGGTAATTACTTATACCTGTGAGGGTAAATTGGGGCGCCATAGTAGCATAGTGCTTAGTGAGATGCTATTGCAGATTGGGGCATCGATTTTCAGAGTTCAAATCCAATGTGCTCTGTAAGGAGTCTGTATGCCCCTCCTGTGCAATGCGTGCATTTTCTCCGAGTGCTCCGGTTTCCTCCCACAGTCCAAAGATGTATCTTTCGGTCATTGTAAATTGTCCCTAAAGGCTAAAGTTAAATGGGGTGTTGCTGGGCGGAGCAGCGCGAAGTGCTGGAAAAGCCTGTTTCACGCTGTATCTCTAAATAAAGAAATAGTGTTTCTGTAAGTAATTCAGAATCAGGTTCACAATTCCAGAGGCATAAAATTATAATTAAAAATGCTCATTCAGTTTTGCAATGTATGTTAGTAGATAAAAGAGTTAGATAATTGATAAATAGTAATTTGTTAGTGGCCTGTCCTGGGCTTAGAGGACTGTATGTGTGAGTGGATGCGTGCGTGAGAGGAACGGGAATTGTTTGCTGTTGTTGTTTTGTTCCTTGATGTGATTTGATTTGTTGTGTTCTGTGTTCTGCTGAACATCACAGGCATTCTATGTTGGCTCTGGAATGAGAGGTGGCACTTGCAGACTGCCCTCAGCACATCCTCGGGCCTGTTGGTCATTAATATAAATGACACGTTTCACTCTGTTTCAATGTATGTGTAATTAATAAACTTGAATCTTAAGGTGGGCAGAAGTTTGCTATTTTCTAGGTTTTACTCTTTATCTCCCAGTCTCTCCGACTCTGTCTGTCTGATTTTCTCTGTCTCTCTATTTGTTTCTCTGTCTCTCAACCTCTGTCTCTCCCTCTCTGTCTCTCTCTTCCTTTGATTCTCTCTGTCTCTGTCTTTCTCTCTGTGTTTATCTCTATCTCTGTCTCTCGACCTCAGTCTCTCTATCTATCTGTCTGTCTGTCCGTCTGTCTCTCAGTCACTCTGCCTGTCTCTCTCTACCTCTGCATCAGATTCAGAACAAAGCTCATATTCAAAATAAGATTCAGAATCAGGTTTATTATCGCTGACAAATGTAAAATTTAGCCTCTTTATTAGGTACACCTATACACCTGCTCATTAATATAAATACCAAATCAACCAATCACATGACAGTAACTCAATGCATAAAAGCATGCAGACATCGTCAAGAGGTTCAGTTGTTGCTCAGACCAACATCAGAATGGGAAAGAAATGTGACCTAAGTGACTTTGACCATGGAATGATTGTTGGTGCCAGATGGGATGGTTTGAGTATCTCAGAAAATACTGATCTCTGGGGTTTTCATGCACAGCAGTATCCAGAGTTTACAGGGAATGGTGTGAAAAACATTTTAAAAAAACAAGTAGTGAGCAGCAGTTCTGTGTGTAAAAATGCATTGTTAATGAGAGAGGGCAGAGAAGAATGGCTGGACTGGTTCAATCATGCGTTACACCATTGGGAACTGAACGGCCAATTACGTCCTATCTGTACGATGCTGTTACATTCTATTTGTAACAGTGCTGTTATGCTCTATCTGTAGGGTGCTGTTACTTTCTATCTGTACGGTGCTGTTAGGTTGTATCTGTACGGTGCTGTTATGTTGTATTTGTACAGTGCTGTTACATTCTATCTGTACAGTGCTGTTACGTTGTATCTGTATGGTGCTGTTACGTTCTATCTATCAGTGCTGTAATGTTCTATGTTCTATGGTTAAATCCTGTGCACACTTTGAGGTTTTATATTAAACAAAATAGAATACAATGACTTGAGAGATTGTGCAAACAGATTTACAAAGATGATCTAAGGAATCTGTAAGGAAAGTATGAACTGGCTGGATCACCTGTCTCTTAAAGAGATAAGTCTAAACTGAAGTTTAACCAGGGTCTTCATGATGCTGGGAGCTTTTTTGAGAACATACACACTGTAAAGTACTTTGGGAGAATGTGGGGAGGCCCTCAGTACAATGGGCCAGATTTCACAGATGACCAGCTATCAGTTCCCTAGAGAGCTGCAGGATGACCGTGATGAGAGCATCATGATTTTCCATACTGTTGTATTAACTGCTCAGAGCACAGCACTGTAGGAATTTTATGTATTGCACTGTACTGCTGCCGCAAAAAAACAAATTTCCTGACATATATGAGTGATGATAAACCTGATTCTGATCTGGGTCTCTGTTGTGGACTGAGAGGTGGAAGGGAACAGTGAGAGGGGAATCATGGTTGGAGAAAGAGGAAGAGAGAGGGGAAGGAGTGGGAAGCACCAGAGAGACATTCTGTAATGATCAATAAACCAACTCTTTGGAATTAAATTACTTTGCCTGGTGTCTCAGGGCTGAGTGTGGTTGCACCCACATCACCCCTCCCCCGTCCCGGCATTCCTTCTTGGCCACCAGCCCCACACCCCTCTCACGGTGCCCCACCCTTGCCATTCCCAACATCCTTTGCTCCACCAGATTTACAAATTCGCTCTCCGATCCACACTGACAAATAAAGCACAGTCCGGGACTGATAGGCACCTTACTGACATACATGTGCCTAACACATTTGCACAGTTTTTTATGCAGGCACATTTGACCTCTCAATCTTCTCCCTCACCCAATTTTGAGTCTATCTCCCCCCTTTCTTCTGATGAAGGATCTCAATCCAAAACATTAACTGTGGCTTTTCCTCCAGGGATGCGGTTCACCAACTGAGTTTCTCCAGTATTTTGTGTGTGTTATCCTTCTGACAGAATATTAAAAAAGTGGTTAATTTGGATCCTCCACAATCTCCAGCAGTGCAGATGCAAGGCCATGTACATAGTCCCCACTCTACACGCTCTCTACTTATGACTGTGAGGCTAAGCACAGCTTCAATGCCATATCCAAGTTTGCTGATGACACCACTGACAAATCAGCATAAACTACAAGTAGTGCAAAAAGAGAGCAAGTAAGCAAGGTAATGTTCCTGGTTCACCAATCATTCAGAGATCTGATGGCTGAAGGCAAGAAGCTGTTCCTAAAGCACTGAGTGTATGTCTTCAAGTTCCTGTACCTCCTTGCTGATGGTTAATGAGAAGAGGACATCTCCTGGATGTTCATTATCTTCAATGCTGGAGGGCAGCTTGGCTTTTGAAGATGTCCTCAATGGTGGGGAGGCTAGTGACCATGGTGAAGCTGACTGAATCTACAATCCTCAGCAGGATTTTCTGATCCTGTGCAGTGGCGCCTGCGAACACCAGCGCTAACCTTGACCTTCCTATTGATTGCCATTTTGAATGATGCAAATGACACATTTCACTGTATGCTTTGATGTATACGTGATAAATAAACCTTGTATTTAATTTAAAAATCTTCAACAATGCATTGGTTTGGGAGTTTGTGGGGTTTTAAATCTTGCAAAACTGACAGTGGACAGGGAAACACCCTCTAACTAATGAAGTTTCTGTAACTAAAGCCATGCACTCAGCTGAGTGTGACAGGCCCCTGGCTGAAGTGGCTTGTTGCTAATTAAAGATATTAGATGCTCAGTTAGAGAGATATTGACATGGAAATCAACCATAAATGAGGCTCGATGGGTTTCTTGAGATTCTTGTAATCCAACAATGACAGCAAGAGGAAAAAGAATGTCAGGGCAGTGTAGCAGTTAGCATGAAGCTGTTACAGCTCGGGGCTTCAGAGTATGGAGTTCAATTTTTAACTTTTATTTTATTGACATACAGTGCAGAACAGACCCTTCCGGCCCTTTGAGCTACGCTGCCCAGCATTCTCCTCATTTAATCCTAACCTTATCATGGGACCAGTTAACCTACCAACTAATACGTTTGACTGTGGGATGAAACTGGAACACCCACTGGAAACCCTCATGGCCATGGGGAGAACGTACAAATTCCTTACAGGCAGCTGCGGGAACTGAACCTGGGTCACCTGTGCTGTAAAACATTGTGCTAACCACTGTACCGCTGTGATGCCCTGGAACTCTGGCATCCTCTGTAAGCAAGCTTGTGTGTTCCTCCCGGTGTGTGCGCTGGTTTTCTCTGAGTGCTCTGCTTTCCTCCCGTAGTCCAGAGAAGTACCAGTCAGTAGGTTAGTTGGTAAATTGTCCCATGATTAAGCCAAGGTTAAATCAATGGGTTGTTGGGCATTGTGGCTCGAAGGGCTGAGTTGGCCTCTTCCGTGCTGTATCCCAAATAAAATAAATTTTATCGCAGCAGACACGATGGGCCGAATGGCCGACTTCTGCTCCTTTGTCTTATGGTCTTAAATGTACAGCCAAGTGAAGGAAACAGAGCTCTTTTCAGAGAATTAACTTAATGAGTACTCCGCAGCCTCAACTACAATTTGATCAGCTCGTGGGGAAGGAATTGTTATTAATATTTGTGAAGTAAGATTACTTCAATATTCATCATACAGATGCAACCCTGAGATTTGTTTTTTGGTGGGCTTACGCAGTAAATCCAAGAATCACAATATAATCAATGAAAGACTGCTCCCAGCAGGATATGAAAGCAACCAATGTGAAAGAGACAACAAACAGTGTAAATATAAAAGGAAAAAAGAAATAATAATATTAAATAAATAAGCAATAAATATCAAGAACATGAGATGAAGAGTCCTTGAAAGTGAGTCCATAGGCTGTGTGATAAGGTGAGTGAAGTTGAGGGAAAATATCTCCTCTAGTTGAAGGGTAATATCTGTTCCTGAACCTGGTGGTGTGAGTCCTGAGACTCCTGTATCTCCTTCCTGCTGACAGCAGCGAGAAGAGAGCATGATCTGGATGGTAGGGGTCCCTAATAATGGATACTGCTTTCCTGTGACAGTGTTCCGTGTAGATGTGCTCAGTGGTGGGGAAGGCTTTACATGTGATGAACTGGACTGTTTCAAGTACTTTTTGAAGGCTTTTCTGTTCAAGAGCTTTGATGTTTCCATATCAGATCATAATGCAACCTGTTAATATACTCTCCACCGTTTTAGATGACGTGCTAGATCTTCGCAAACTTTTGAGAAAATAGAGGCGCTGCTGTGTTTTCTTTGCAATAGTGAAAAGTGACCCACATGTAGTCAACATCGAATGACCAGCTGTAGGGAATAATTGGCAGAGATCTGGAATCAGGATCCTTTATTTCTTTGCAACTCCCAGGGAAAAAAAAAATCAAACAATGGGACTAAATTATTGAAGAGGAAGGAACCTAATTGATTCCAGAAAGTCCACAATATTTAGAGGATAATATGCATTCCACTTATAGTGCCTGCCACATGTAAAATAGAGATGATGGCAGAAAGAGTGTCAAACCACAAACCCTTTGAACTATTTTGCAGGCAGAAATGCCCTTAGGAAATTCACTCATAATTATAAAATGAAATCCTCAAGTCACTTCATTCCTAATAAAAAAATATATATGAAAATATAAAAATAGTCTACTGAGGGTATATGGGTGGATCTGAGGAATAAGAAAGGGATGACCACGTTAATGGGTTTATATTACAGATGAACCAATAATCAGCGGGAATTAGAGGGGCAAATTTGTAGAGAGATCGCAGACTGTTAGAAAAAACATAAGGCTGTGGCAGTAGGCGATTTTAACTTTGCACATATCAACCAGGACTCCCAGACTGTAAAAGAGCTGGATGGGATTGAGTATGTCAGGGAAGTATCCTTTAACCAATTAGGTACCTCCTGTATCTAATAAAGTGGCCGCTAAGTGTATGCTTATGGTCTTTTGCAGCTGTAGTTCATCTACTTCAAGGTCTGACGTGTTGTGCATTCGTAGATACTCTTCTGCACACCACTATTGTAGCACATGGTTATTTGAGTTACTGCCACCTTTCTGTCAGCTTGAAACAATCTGGCCATTCTGCACTGACTTCTTTCAAATGACAAGGTGTTTTCACCCACAGAACTTCTGCTCACTGGATGTTATTTGTTTTTCGGTAACTGTAGTGACTGTTGTGTGTTCAGATCGTGAAACATTGCATCAAAAGGACAGGCAGGTAGGCAGAGGGGTGGGATGGCTTTGTTGGTAAAAAGTGAAATCAAATCCTTAGAAAGAGGTCACACAGGATGGAAGGGTGAACAATCATTGTGGATAGAGCTAAGAAACAGTAAGTTTCATGGTTGAGCCAAAGAGGGGAATCAGCTATTCTCGATTGGGTGTTGTGCAATGTACTGGAATTGTTAGCGGGCTTAAGGTAAAGGCATCCTGGGGGGGGCGGGGTTGTGATCATTATATGATATCATTCACCTTGCAAATACAGAATGAAAAGCTAAAGTCAGTTGTATCAGTATTACAGAGGAATGAAGGGAATTACAGAGGCGTGAGAGAGGAGCTGGCTAAAACTGATTGGAAAGGAACCCTAGCATGGATGAAAGCAGAGCAGCAATAGTTGGAGTTTCTGGGAGTAATCAGATGGTGCAGGATAGATACATCCCAAAGAAGAAGTATTCTTAAGGCAGGATGATGCAATCGTGGCTGACAAGAGAAGTGAGAGCCAACATAAAAGCCAAGGGGAGAGCATATAATAGATCAAAAATTAGTGGTAGGTTGGAGGATTGGGAAACTTTTAAAAACCAAAAGAAGACAACTAAAGAAAGAAAAACATAAAGAAGGAAATGATGGAATATGAAAGTAAGCTAGCCAATAATATTAAAGAGGATTCCAAAAGTTTCTTCAGATAAATAAAGTGTGAAGGAAGCGAGAGTAGATATCGGACAGCTGGAAAATGAAGTTGGGAAGGTAGTAATGGAGCACAAGTAAATGGCTGATGAACTGAATAAATACTTTGCATTGGAATGAGCTGCCAGACGAGGTGGTAAATGTGGGTTCTTTTTTAACATTTAAGAATAAATTGGACAGATACATGGATGGGAGGTGTATGGAGGGATATGGTCCGTGTGCAGGTCAGTGGGACTAGGCAGGAAATAGTTCAGCACAGCCAAGAAGGGCCAAAGGGCCTGTTTCTGTGCTGTAGTTTTTCTATGGTTTCTATGGTTTCTAGTCTTCACTGTGGAAGACACTAGCAGTATGCCAGATGTCTGACAGTGTCAGGGGCGTAGAAGTGAGAAAGTCTAAACCCCAGAATAAAGAGATTGTGGATGCATTGATCTTTTAAGAATCAATGGATTCTGCCATGGTTCTGGAGGACTGGAAAACTACAAATGTCACTCCACTCTTCAAGAAGGGAGAGAGGGAAAAGAAAGGAAAGTATAAGCCAGTTAGTCTGACCTCAGTGGCTGGGAAGATGTTGGAGTTGATTGCTAATGATGTGGTTTTGGAGACCTTGATAAAATACATCAAAGTCAGCATGTTTTCTTAAGGGGAGGTCTTGCCTGACAAAGCTGTTGGAACTCGTTGGAGAAGTAACAAGCAAGAAAGACAAAGGAGAATTGGTGGATGTTTGTCCTTTGAGTTTCTGAAGGCCTTTGACGAGGTGCCATGAGGCTGCTTAACAGGAAAAATATTAGCATGGATAGAGCATTGGTTGATTGACAGGAGGCAAAGAGTTAGAAAAAAGGTAAGCTTTTCTAGTTGGCTGTCAGTGACCGGTGGTGTCCCAGAGCGGTCTGTGTTGGGACCAATCCTTTTTAAGTTGTATCCAGTGATTTGGATAACAGAATTGATGGCTTTGTCCCTAAGTTTGCAGATGATATGAAGGTAGATGGAGGGGCAGGTAGCTTTGAGGAAGTGGAGAAGCTACAGAAGGGACATAAACAGATTAGGAGAATGGGCAAAGAAGTGGCAGATGGAATACAGTGTCGGGAAGTGTATGGCCATGCACTTTGGTAGAAGGAATAAAAGCGTAGACTATTTTCTAAATGGAGAGAAAATACAAAAATCTAAAGTGCACATGGACTTAGAAGTCTTTGTGCAAGATTCCCTGAAGGTTAATTAGCAGGTTCAGTTGGTGATGAGGAAGGCAAATGCAATGTTAATATTCATTTCAAGAGGACTAGTATATAAAAGCAAGGATGTAATTTTGAGGCTTTATAAAGCATTGGTGAAGAATGAGGGGGTGGGGGGAGATCTCATTGAAACCTATCAAACTTTGAAAGGCCTTGATAGAGTGGGTGTGGAGAGGATATTTCCTACGGTAGGGGAGCCTAAGACCGGCGGACACTGCCTCAGAATAGAGGGATGTCCATTTAGAACATAGATAAGGAGGAACTTCTTTAGCCAGAGAGTGGCAAATCTGTAGAATTTATTGTAACAGGCAACTGTGGAGGCCAGGTCATTAGGTATATTTAAGGCAAAGGTTGTTAGATCCTTAATTAATCAGGGAATGAAGGGATACGAGAGAAGGCAGGAGATTGGGGCTGAGAGGGAAATGGATCAGCCATGGTGAAATGGCGGAGCAGACTCGATGGGCCAAATGGTTTATCTCTGCTCCTGCATCTTATGGTCTTAAGATCAGTAGTTTCTGAGATACTCAAACCACCCCTTCTAGCACCAGCAATGATTCCACAGTCAAAGTCACTTAGATCACATTTCTTCCCTATTCTGATGTTTGGTCTGAACAACAACTGAACCTCTTGACCATGCCTGCATGCTTTCATGTATTGAGTTGCTGCCACATGATTGTCTGTTAGATATTTGCATTAACAAGTGGGTGTACAGGTGTACCTAATAAAGTGGCCATTGAGTGCATAGAGGTCCCAACTACTTTATACTTTATACTTCATTGTCGCCAAACAATTGATACTAGAACGTACAATCATCACAGCGATATTTGATTCTGCGCTTCCCGCTCCCTGGATTACAAATCGATAGTAAATATTAAAAATTTAAATTATAAATCATAAATAGAAAATAGAAAAGGGAAAGTAAGGTAGTGCAAAAAAACCATGAGGCAGGTCCGGATATTTGGAGGGTACGGCCCAGATCCGGGTCAGGATTGGTTCAGCAGTCTTATCACAGTTGGAAAGAAGCTGTTCCCAAATCTGGCCGTACGAGTCTTCAAGCTCCTGAGCCTTCTCCAGGAAGGAAGAGGGACAAAAAGTGTGTTGGCTGGGTGGGTCGTGTCCTTGATTATCCTGGCAGCACTGCTCCGACAGCGTGCGGTGTAAAGTGAGTCCAAGGATGGAAGATTGGTTTGTGTGATCTGCTGCGCCGTGTTCACGATCTTCTGCAGCTTCTTTCGGTCTTGGACAGGACAACTTCCATACCAGGTTGTGATGCATCCTAGAAGAATGCTTTCTACAATGCATCTATAAAATTTAGTGAGAGTTTTAGGGGACAGGCTAAATTTCTTCAGTTTTCTCAGGAAGTAAAGGCGCTGGTGGGCCTTCTTGGCAGTGGACTCTGCTTGGTTGGACCAAGTCAGGTCATTTGTGATATTGACCCCAAGAAGCTTAAAGATTCTGACCTGTTCCACTTGCGCACCACCGATGTAAATTGAGTCGTGCAGTCCGCTACGTCTTCTGAAGTCAACAACCAATTCCTTCGTCTTGCTGACATTGAGGGATAGGTTATTGTCTTTTCTCCATGCCACCAGGTTCTTAATTTCCTCTCTGCACTCAAACTCATCATTACTCGAGATACGGCCTACAATTGTTGTGTCATCAGCAAACTTATATATTGAGTTTGATGGAAACTTGGCTACACAATCATGGGTGTACAGTGAGTACAGCAGGAGGCTGAGTACACAGCCTTGTGGGGCACCAGTGCTCAGAGTGATTGTAGAGGAGAGCTTGTCCCCTGTTTTTACAGCCTGGGTCCTGTCTGTGAGGAAGTTGAAGATCCAGCTGCAGATCTGAGTGCTAAGGCCCAGGTTCCGGAGCTTAGGAATCAGTTTATTTGGAATGATGGTATTAAAGGCAGAGCTGCAGTCAATGAAAAGAAGCCTTACGTATGCATTTTTATTCTCCAGGTGTTCCAAGGAGGAATGTAGGGCCAGAGAGATGGCATCTGGCATTGACCTGTTGCTCCGGTATGCGAATTGCAAAGTGTCGAGGTTGACTGGTAGGCTGTGGTTGATGTGTGCCATAACCAATCGCTCGAAGCACTTCTTAGCAATTGATGTCAGAGCCACAGGTCGATAGTCATTCAGGCATGCCACCTTGCTCTTCTTCGGCACTGGGATTATCATTGCCTTCTTAAAACACGAGGGAAAACTAGAAAGAGCGTTATACAGTTCTGTGCTGTAGTGTTCTATGATTCTACGATGCAGTATGTAAATTAAATTATATTGTGTCTGTGGAAACAGCTGCATTTTTAGTTCAGACTTTAGAGGAGGAAAGACAAGAGAAGTGTGATGGTTCTTAGACCCTGAGTATCTGTAATAGCAGATTTATTTCTCGCAAAAATGCAAAAGGAACCTTACACGCTGTAATGAGCTCTCCTGGTCTGTGTGGGGAGCTGGACAACGTTTGGCTCTGAGGTTTCTCAAGCACTTTAATGGATTAATTGTTGTTAATTGTTTAGCCAGTATTGTTAATTGTTTAACCTTGTAAAGTTTATTTTGATTGGCTCAGGGATTCCGGATCACCTTTACTATTTAGCAGCTATCGCAGAATCCTAGGTTCGAGAATGTTTCTTCTTACAGTGTTGCTGGGTGAAGCCACCAATATTCTGTGGAATTCCTATGTATAAACTCTGTTTGCAGTCTCTGCATGGGAGTCTGTTTTTCCTCTGCACTTGGGCCCCACCATTGCCAGCACTCACCGTGACATATTAATGTAGAGTCATAGAGTCATAGAGCACTACAGCACCGAAACAAGCCCTTCGGCCCATCTGGTCCATGCTGAACTATTATTCTGCCTTGTCCCATTGACCTATATCTGGATGAAAACCCTCTGTACCCTCCCCATCTAGTCCATTCCAAACTATTATTCTGCCTTGTCCCATCGACCTGCATCTGGATGAAAGCCTTCTGTACCCCTCCCATCCACATACGTATCCAAACTTCTCATAAATGTTGAAACGAAACCCACATCCACCACTTCCTCTGGCAGCTTGTTCCACACTCTCAACATTTAAGAGAAATGGAGCAAGTCAAGAGAAAGGCGCTTCAAAGGAAGTATTGCATACTTAGTGGTAAGCTAGATTGTCTAGGGATGGGACAGTCTAGCAAGTGGCGACAGAGAGATTCTATGTTGTGGTCTGTAATTGTCAGTATGTGGGTAATCACACTATGCCTGCAATTCTGAGGATGAGCTGTCTGGGTGGGGAAGGAGAACTACAACTCTTAATTGTGCTATCAAATATATAACATATAGTAAGGCTATTGAAAGCCTTCTCAGAAGAATAGTAGTTACCTAACCCTTTACTTCTGTGTCTTAGTCAATTCATCCTACTCCCTTCCACTTGCACTCAGTAACCACTTTATTAGCTACAACCGTACACCTGCTCGTTAATGCAAATATCTCATCAGCCAATCACATGCCTCCAAGTACCCTGAGACCTCATCCTTAATAATCGACTCCAAGATCTTCTTTGAAGTCAGACTAACGTGCCTATAGTTTCTTTTTTTCTGCCTCTCTCTCTTCTTGAAGAGTGGAGTAACATTTGCAATTTTCTAGTCTTCTGGGACCATTCCACAATCTACTGATTCTTGAAAGATCATTACTAATGCTGCCACGAGCTCTTTAGCCACGTCTTTCAGAACTCCGGTCCCGGCGTCTTATCTACCTTCTGCCCTTTCATTTTCTCTCTAGTTATGGTAACTTCACACGCTTCTTGTCTCCTGACACCTGGAACTTCCACCATACCGCTAATGTTTTCACATTGAAGATTGATGCAAAATACTTATTCAGTTCATCTGCTATTTCATTATCCCCATTACTACTGTTTTGCATTATTTTCTAGTGGCCCAATATTCACTCTTGGCCCTCTTTTACAATTTATGTGTCTGAAGTCTTCTGATCTCCTCTGATATTATCGGCTAGCTTATATTAAATTTATGCCTTTGGACTGTCTGTTGCTGCAAAGCAAATTTCATGTCATATAAGATAGTGATGATAAATCTGAGCCCAGTTCTGAGTCTCATGCATTAATATAAGCATGCAAGCTTTCATATAATTTTGCAACTCATTTTTGATGAGTTGTATACACATACGTATCAAAATATTTTTGTCGTGCAATCTTGATTTTTATTTTCTTTCTTATGAAGAGCAAATTGCAGATGTAGTCTCTTTGTCTTCTTGCAATAACCTCCCTTAATGTCAGCTGTGACGAACCATCTTTGTTACATTAGTGAAACATTTCTCTTTCACTTACCAGATATCCCTACTGTAGAATTAATTGTGGCTGCTATTTTTACTGAACTTTAGGTCACCATACTTCAGAGTCTCTGAGGGTTATGTTAACTTTTCAGAAGGTACATAATAGACAAAACTGCATCACAATTTACACCTGATTCTATTGTCTGCACAAACTAATTTCAAAGTTCAAAATACATTTAGTATCAAAGTACACACAGTGTATGTCACCATAGGTTCTGGACATTTATAGTAAATGGAGAGAAATACTAAAGAATCAATGAAAAACTGCATACGACAGAGACGGACAAACAACCAATCTGCAAAGGACAACAAACTGTGCGCATACAAAAGTCAGAAAATCAGGCAAACAGTTAAGTATGATACCTGGCCACTCCAATATCAAGATCTGCTGTTCTATGCCACCATTGAAAGTCAAGATTGCTCATATTCTTTCAAGAAACTCAAAGGTTTTTGAATAATCCTACTGCCTGGACTAGAGGGCATGTGTTATTGAGATAGGTTGAGCAATCTAAGGCTTTTCTCATTGAAGTGAAGGAGAGTGAAGGTGACTTGATAGAGATGATAAGAGGCAGAGATCAAATGGATAGCCAGAGAACTTTCCCAGGGCAGAAAATAGGTGGAAACTCAACTTTTGGTCAACTTAGTTCTTTGAACTAGTTTAAATGATCCTAAGCAATTTGTAAGTGCGTACAGTATCTCTGCAAGTGTTGCCAGATGTTTCAGTGCCAACATTGCATGTCCACCAAATTCAGCAGAATAACACAAATGCTGGAGATGGTTTGGTCACCTGATGAGAAGAGAGGCCAACTCCATTGTCAAGACAGCACCTCATTGAACCACTGAAGGGTGGAGGAGACATGGGAGACGAAGGACAACTTGGTGCCATACTGTAAAGGTAGAAATGAGGAGCCTGATCCACAGCTGGGGCACAGCAGAGAAGACGGCCAAGGATAAAGAGAGATGGAGGACTTCACTGCTGCTATAAACACCAGTGGTGTAACTGGCAGTAAGAAAGGAACACAAGCAGTAAAAATAACAGCAACACAACAACAAAACAAAAACAAAAACAACACCAAAACAAGTCCTTTTCCCAGCCTCCCATCAGCCTATCACTAACAGGGCTCTGACACCAGGTCAGGCCGCTTTTGGGTATCTGACCTCTAACCTTGCCCTCCAACGCTCAGACCTACAAACAATGAGCCTCGGCTCTCAGGACATTCTATTTACTCTGGGAACCAAATGTGATGAACTATTTCTCTAGAGTTTTGTACAGCTCCTGGGGCATGGTTGTTAGTAGGCCCAGGCACTACCATCATGTTACTTATGTCAGTCAACCTACTACTTTCTGCTTTGCTTCGGGATCCCTGCATACGTATCTTGAGAGAGTCTGGGAACAAAGGGCACTCTCAGAACAGAAGGATGTTCCTTTAGAATGAAGAGATGAAGAAGAGAATCTGCAGAATTCACTGCCACAGAAGGGTGTGGAGGCTCAGTCATTGAGTATATTTAAAATGGCATTTGATAGGTTCTTGATTTGTCATGGTGTCAAAGATTATAGGGAGAAGGCAGGAGAATGAGGTTGAGAAGGATACTAAATCAGCCATGATTGAATGGTGGAGTAGATTCAATGGGATGAATGGCCTAATTCTGCTCCTGTGTCTTTTGGTCTTACACATGATTGCAGCAATGAGCAGATTTCCAGAGCCGTGCATTCTAATTCACATGTTCTGTAATAAAATGAGATTTCCTTTCATAGATGCACTTTTGAGGTTCTTTGTATGTTCAGTCTTATTCGGACTCTCCTGCCACAAGTTGTCATGCTATATTAGGTTTATGGTATCCACTAAAGAGGTTAAATAATAATGCACATGAAACAAAAATCTAACACCGTCTTTGAAAACTTCAGCCTTCACAAACTTACCAGGAAATGGAACCCGCCTCTGAATGCACCACCAGTTCGGTGCAGCCAATGCCTTCTAATTTAAATGGTATAGATTCCCTAAATTATAATTTATGGCATGATTTTAAGCTGATTCAAGGGAGCTATAGGGGGAATCTCTGAGGTAAGTTCTTTGAACAGAGGAGTAAGTGTATGGAACACTCTGCCAATGGTGCTGGTAGAGGAGGATCTATTAGGGACATTTTAGAAACTCTTAGACTGGCACATAGATGAAAGGAAAGTGGAGGGTTATGTAGGAGATGAGGATTAGATTGATTTTAGGGTAGGTTACAATATTGCAACAACATTGTGGGCTGAAGAGCATCTACCATGCTGTAATGTTCTATGTTCTACATTCTATATCCGAATTGGACACAAAATAGTTTTCACGTGCTAATGAAACTGATCTTTATTTGACAATCCGTCTCCATTTTTATACCAATCATGAAAGTAGATGACATTTATATATTATAATTATTTTGTTTATATGGAGAATTCATATCATTTCTCTTTCACCACACCACACACTCACCAGTCTCTGTGTAATAAATCTACCTCACATCTCCCCTATACTTTCCTCCATTCGCCTTAAAATTATTCCTCCTCGTATTAGCCATTTCCGCCCTAGGGCAAAGGCGCTGGCTGCTCACCACATCAATGCCTATCATCATCTTTAAACATCTCTAAGTCACGACTCGTCCTCCTTCACTCCAAAGAGAAAAGCCCCAGCTTGCTCAACCTTTCCTGCCTCAAGAAACATGCTCTCTAAACCAGGCAGCATCCTGGTAGATCCCCTCTGCACCCTCTCTAAAGCTTCTACATCCTTCCTATAATGAGGTGACCAGTATGTTCACAGTACTCCAAGTGTGGTTGACTTGAGATTTATAGAGATAGCACTTTATCTCACTGCTCTTGTACTCAATTCCCCAGTGTAAGCCTTCTTAACCACCCTGTCAACTTAAGCAGCAATATTGAAGGATCGATAGACATGGACACTAATGTCTTGCTGTTCTTCCAAACTGCTTAGAATCCTGACATTCACCTTGCAATTTGCCTTGAAGTTCAACCTTCCAAAGTGCATTCCAGATTAACCCCCTGTATCTGCAGCTTCTCAGCCCCGTTCTGCATCCTAGCAATAACCTCTGACAGTATTCACAACAACAGCAAACTCCCTGTCATCTGCAAACTTACTAAAACACCCTTTCACATCCTCATCCAAAGAGCAGGAGTCAGTACAAGAACGGTTTGAAAAAGATGCATGTCGACATTCAATCCACGGCGCCACAGTAGCGTAGCGGTTAGTGTGCCGCTATCACACCTCGGAGCGTCAGTATTCAGAGTTCAATCCCAGCCTCCTCCGTAAGAAATCTCTGTACATACTCCTTGTGAAATGGGTGCGGTTTCTCCATGTGCTCTGGTTTCCTCCCACGGTCCAAAGATGTATCAGTTAGTAGATTTCTCATGATTAAGCTAGGGTTAAATTGGGCGTTGCTGGTGGTGCAACTCCAAGGACTGGAGAGGCCTACTGCACGCTCTAGCTCCAGATCAGGGGTTACCAACCATTTTTAATGCATGGACTCTTACGATTAGCAGAGGGACGCGCGGACCCCAGTGCAGGAACCCCTGTTCTAAATAAATGAAAATTCAGTGTGAAGCATCAATAGTTTGGAACTGGAATTGGAATGGAAACACTAGAAACTGTTGATTCTAGAATCAGAAACAGAAATATACTGCTGACAGGCTTGCTGAGTTCCTCAAATAATTTGGTGCTTGCTAGATGAGGAAGGATGTTAACTTTAAGCGCTCAACATTATCATCGGGATTGGTTTATTATTGTCATACGCACTAAGGTAGAGGCGAAAAGCACAGTTCATACAGATCAATTCATTACAACAGTGCAAGTTAAAACAGTAACAGAATGCAGAATGAAGTGTGACAGTTACAGAGCGAGTGCAGTGCAGGTGGACAATGAAGTGCAAGATCATAACGAGATCAGGAGTCCATCTTATCATGCTAGGGAACCATTCAATTATCTTATAACAGCAGGTTAAAGCTGTCCTTGAGCCTGGCGGCACGTGCGTTCGGGCTTCTGTATCTCATACCCAATTGAAGAGGGAGAAGAGAGAATGTCCGGGGCTGGTGAAATATTAGATGAAAGACCTCAAGGAACAAAATCATGTGATTTTGTTGCCTCTTGAGTTGTTCTAAAATGGAGTAAGGTGCAACGTGATACTCACCCGCTTGTGTTTAATTTTTCAGTAAGCTGTCCAGATCTGTGCTCAATCACAAACAAGAGAAAATCTGCAGACGCTGGAAATCCAAGCAACACACACAAAATGCTGAAGGAACTCAGCAGGCCAGGCAGCATCCATGGAAAAGAGTACAGTTAACGTTTCGGGCCAAGACCCTTCATCAGGACTGATGAAGGATCCAACCCGAAACGTTGACTGTTTACTCTTTTCCATAGATGCTACCTGGCCTGCTGAGTTCCTCCAGAACTGTGTTCAGTTCTTTAAGGAATACCTTTATTTGTCACACGTACATGTAAACACTGAAATGTACAGTGAAGTGCGTCATTTGCGTCAATGACCAAAACTGTCCGAGGGTGTGCTGAGGGCAGCCCGCAAATATCGCCGTGCTTCCAGCACAAACATAGCATAACCATAATTTACTAACCAGCATGTCTTTGGAATGCGGGAAGAAACCAGACCATTCAGAGAAACCCACACAATCATAGGGTACCAGATAATCTCCTTACAGTCCGAGGTGGGAACTGAACCTTCATTTTTCAGTTGCTGGCCCTGTGAGTTTTTATGCTGTCCACTGTGCTACTCTACTGCCTTTTAATAGGAGGGATGTGGAGGCTTTAGAGAAGGTGCAGAGGTGATCTACCAGGATGCTGCCTGGATTAGAGTGGATACCATAAAACCATAAGATAAAGGAGCAGATTTAGGCCATTTGGTCCATTGTGTCTGCTCTGCCATTTCATCATGGCTGATCGATTTCCTTCTCAGCCCAATCTCTTGTCTCCCCCATCTCCATGACCCTTCGTGCCCTGACTAATTAAAAATCTATCAACCTATGCCTTAAATAGACCCAATGACATGGCTCCATAACCACCTGTGGCAATGAATTCCACAGATTCACCACCCTCTAGCTAAAGAAATTCCTCCTCATTTCCATTCTAAATGGATACCCTTGTATGCCCTCTTGTATGCACCTGGAGTACTGTGTGCAGTTTTGGTCTCCAAATTTGAGGAAGGACATTCTTGCTATTGAGGGAGTGCAGCGTAGGTTCACAAGGTTAATTCCCGGGATGGCGGGACTGTCATATGTTGAAAGACTGGAGCGACTGGGCTTGTATACTCTGGAATTTAGAAGGCTGAGAGGGGATCTTATTGAAACATATAAGATTATTAAGGGATTGGACATGCTGGAGGCAGGAAGCATGTTCCTGCTGATGGGTGAGTCCAGAACCAGAGGCCACAGTTTAAGAATTAGGGGTAGCCCATTTAGAATGGAATTGAGAAAAAACTTTTTCACCCAGAGAGTGGTGGATATATGGAATGCTCTGCCCCAGAAGGCTGTGGAGGCCAAGTCTCTGGATGCTATCAAGAAAGAAATGGATAGAGCTCTTAAAGATAGCAGAACCAAAGGTTATGGGGATAAGGCAGGAACTGGCTACTGATTGTGGATGATCAGCCATGATCACAGTGAATGGCGGTGCTGGCTCGAAGGGCCAAATGGCCTACTTCTGCACCTATTGTCTATATTTATTGTCTGTTGTCTCTGGTCCTAGGCTTATGAGGAAAGATTAAGTGAGCTAGCACTTTTTTTTGGAACGAAGGAGAATGAGAGGTCAGTTAAGGGAGGTGTACCAGCTGATCGAGTGGACATCTAGTGCCCTTTTCCCAGGGTGGAAATGCCTAATAAAAGGGAGTATAATTTTAAGGTGATTATAGGGGTTTGTCAGAGGTAGGTTTCCTTACACAGAGAATGTTGGGTGTATGGGGCTGTGGTAGAGGCAGATACATTAGGGACATTTAAGAGACTTTTAGATAGGCACATGGACGAAAAGAGAAATGCAGGGCTACACAGGAAGGAAGTGTTAGATGATCGTGGTGTGGGTTAAATGGTTGGCACAGCATTGTAGGCCAAAGATCGGTACTGTGTTGTATCAGTTGATGTTCTATATTGATAACAACGAAACACTACAGTGCATTGTCACGTTGCAGGTGGCTTACTACAGTAATTCTGCAGGAAGCCTTTTGAGCTCTCTGATATTAACAGGCCTTTACTTCACCGTCCCTCAGATTAAAAATTTTGAACATTGATGTTGGACATTCTGCCTGTTACAAATGGCCTTATCAACACAAGTGAATAAGGACGAAAGCAATGCTTCAGCAAGATGAAGTCCATCATTAAGGATCCCCATCACTCAGGACATGCCGCCTTCTCATTACCACCATCAGGAAGGAGGTACAGGAGCCTGAAGGCACACCCTCAGTGATTTAGGAACAGCTTCTTCCCCCTGCCATCCGATTTCTGAATGAAAATGAACCCATTAATACTGTCTTTATATTTTTTCCTCCCTTTTTGCACTACTAAGTTAATTTAATTTTTACTTTATATATACTTATTGTAATTTATAGTTTTTTTATTATGTATTGCAATAAATTACTGTTGCAAAACAACAAATTTCATGATATATGTCAATGATATTAAACCTGTTTCTGATGTTAATGTGAGAGTCAGTAATGTAACAGCTTTAAGTCTTTAAGTGCTACTGTTAGTGTACCGGGGAGGTTAACTGACGACCACCAGCTGCCACAGCCAGCAGTGATAGACGGACTTGAGGTGTTTCTGACATACAGGAATCTTGAGATCCTCAAATAGTGATTTCTACAGCTGGGAAAATACTTTTTAAAGGATTATTTCCCATTCAGGCAACAGGCGTTTGTATTCAGTTCTGACACTTCCCACAGGGTCAGACCACCAACATTTCCACTCCCTCTCCCATCAGCCACAGGCCCGTTCCCTAAGGCCCTATCCTTGTATGGAAGGGAAGCTACGTCACTGTGTCCGGCAAAGGAGATGTCATAACACCTCATCAAAGATGATTTCTCTTTGAGATGTAACATGACAGCACAGAAACAGACCCTTCAGCCCATCTAATCTATGCAAACTATGATTCTACCAATTTCCATTGCCCTGCACCTGGACCCTTTGTGTTATTACCCAAATTTCTCATTTGGCCTACTTAGTCCATGCCATCCCTATCTTATCCTTAGTTCCGTCTACATGCACCGGGACCACACCCTTCCACACCCCTCTCCTCCATGTACCTATCCAAACTTCTCATACGTGTTACAATTGAATCTGTGTTTATAGTACTGTGCAAATGTTCTAGGCAAGCGCGCGTGCGCGCGCACACGCACACACACACACACACACACACACACACACACACACACACAAGCTGGGGTGCCTAAGACTTTTGCACAGTACTGGACTAATTTTATGTATTGCACTGAACTGCAGCACAAAAAAAAATTCAAGATATATGCAAGCGATGATAAACCTGATTCTGATATGGGTCTTTATTGTGGACTGAGAGTGGGAAGGGGGCAGGAAGAGGGGAATCATGGTTGGGAAAAGGGGAAGGGAGCAGGAAGCATTAGAAAAACATTCTGTAATGATCAATAAACCAATTGTTTGGAATCAAATGATGTTACCTTGTGTCTCAGGGCTACATGTGTCTGCACCCATGCACCTCCCCTCCCCTGCTGCCTCTGACACTATTTCTCTGCCATCTATCCCATGCCCCTCCCTCACCAATGTCAACAACCTTTGCTCCCACTAGATTTACAGTCTCACTCTCTGCTCCAGTACAAAAGCCTTAGGCAACCTAGTTATCTACATGTGCCTAAGACTTCTGTACAATACTCTACCATTTCTGCTGGCAACTTGTTCCACACTCTCACCTCCCTCTGAGTGAAGAAGCAAATATTTCACCTTTCACCCATAACCCTTGACCTCTCATTGTAAACTCACCCAACCTCAGTGAAAAAAAAGCCTGTCGGCATTTACCCTGTCTATACCCCTCAGAAGTTTGTTTACCTCGTCACTGAAATAGCAAGTTCTTCCAGTATTTCTTAGTAATGGTACAGTTAATCCAAGCCTGTTGGTCTGTTTGAGGTTCTAACTTCATCTACCTTCCCCCTTACCTGGTTTCACCTATCACCTGCCAGCTTGTACCCATCTCTCTCTCCCCGCCATCTTACTTCCAGAATGCAGGGTTTAGTTACTTATTTATTTAGCCACACAGAACGGGGTAGGTTCTTCAAGCCCTTCGAACCACGCCTCTCCAGCAACCCCTGATAAACCCAATTAACTGTAACCTAATCACAGGACATTTTACAATGACCAATTACCCTACCTGTTATGTCTTCGGACCATGGGAGGAAACCAAGGCACTCAGAGAAAATCCACACATTCCACGGGGAGGAGGTCCTTACAGAGGATACTGTAATTGAATTCTGGACTCTGACACTCCGAGCTGTAATAACGTTGTGGTAACCGCTATGCTACTGTACCGCCCGTTAGCCAGAACGTGCACCCGCATGTCTTCGGAACGTAGGAGGAAACCAGAGGTCCCGGAGGAAACCCTCACGGTCACAGTGAGAATGCATGAGGCTGTTAAGGGAGGAGGATGGAGATTGAGGGTAAATGCATTTCTGATAGAATGGCTTCAAAACATTGCTTCAAGCTCTGTCTCTCCAGAGCCTCTCCTCAGTTAATCCATGTCACCTATGAAGATGATGATACACCGACCAGGTGATAAAAGAGATACTTGCAGTATTGCTGTTGGTTTTGGTTCTATCGATAAACCAGCTGAGATACAGTGAAGAGCTTTTATTTGTGTGCCGTCCAGACCAATCATTTATTTTTATTTAACGATACAGCGTGGAATATGCTTCTCCGGCCCTTCAAGCTGCACTGTCCCAGCAACAACCGACAACCCCCGATTTAACCCCGGCCTAATCACGGGACAATTTACAACGACCAATTAACCTACTAACCGGTACATTTTTCGGCTGTGGGAGGAGACCGGAGCACCCAGAAAAAACCCATGCATTCCATGGAGAGGATGCTGGGCGATTCTTTTCAGAACAGCACTGGAACTGAACTCTGAACTCTGAATACTCTAATAGCGCCACACTAAATAGGAAGAATCACCTGTAATATAAACGGGCGGCCTGGGCGCATCATGGTTAGTGTAATGCTATTTCAGTGCGAGTGATCCAGGTTCAATTCTCACCACTGTCTATAAGGAATTGGTACATTCTCCTCGTGACCGCATGGGTTTCCTCCGGGTGCTCTGGTTTCCTCCCACAGTCCAAGGACATGCCAGTTATTAGGTTAATTGGTCACTTGGGTGTAATTTAGCAGCCTGGGTTCGTTGGGCTGGAAGGGCCTGTTCCCATGACGTATCTCTAAATAAACTAAATAATATTTAAAAAAATATTCCTGTATAAATGCCTCCAAGACATCCGCCATGCAGATCCATAATTCATACTTTAGTGGAGAAGGGGAAAGGAGTGGGTGAGGTTTGAAAGGCAGTTGAGAAGGAGGCCAAAAATAGATGTAATCCTTCAAGGTATCTTTTTCCATGTTGAACTCATCAATCTGCTTTGAGTAAACAAAAACTGGATCTGTCTTTTTTTTTGTTTCTTATTTATAATTTATAATTATTCCAATTAGTTCACATTTATATTCCCCTGTGGTATTTTGTTATTGGTACAGTCCAATGACATGAATAAATGTATTTTGGCCCCAAAGCATTGAGGCTTTATTCTTTTCCAGCGATGCCTCCTGCCCTGCGGAGTTCCTCCTGCATTTTGTGTCTGTTGCTCTGGATCTCCAGCATCTGCAGAATCTCAAATGTTAATAAAGATGTCCTCTCTATTCAAAAACTGAACACAAGCAGAGCAGTGGAGCAAAACAAAGTGCCCCAAATTAGTTGTTGATAAAGTAATGATTTGCAATGGCTTGTAAAACTGCTCTTTGCTTCCAATAATATATCTGTATATTTAGAAATCAGCCTGGGTTCCAAAGGGAGGATCATGCAGAGCTTAGCATATGATGCTAAATAAAGAAGGTTGCAGCTTTATTGAACCCAGTGAGGAGGAGTTTAAACAACAATTCAGGCCCCCTCCTAATGTACCAAGAACATACGTGGGAGGCCTGTCGCACAATGAAGAGAATTTTGTGCAAATACTGCAGTTCAGACATTTGGGCTTGTCAGACTATTTGCCTTTGGAGAGGTGCCTTTTAGCAGTTTAATTTCGTGGTTATCATTTCAATATGAAATAGTTTATTTTTGTGCTGAATGAACAATCATTGTGTGAGTAAGAGCTGCTGGATCTGGTGATATTAGAGTATAGATCATAGAGCATTACAGCACAGTACCGCCCCTTGGGCCCACGATGTTGTGTTGAGCTTTTAACATACTCTAAGATCAATCTAATCCTTCCCTTCTACATAGCATCTGTATTTCCTGATAAAGGGACTCAGCCTGAAATGTTGGCACTTTATTCCTCTCCAAAAGTGCTGCCCCACCTGCTGAGTTCCTCCAGCATTTTGTGTGTGTTACTTAAGATTTTGTGTTACTTTGGATCTGCAGAATATCATTATCCCCATTTTTTTTTATCATCCATGTGCCTACCCAAGAATTTCTTAACGGACCCTGATGTGTCTGCTTCTCCCATCAGTCCTGCCAGGGTGTCCCATGCAGTTACCACACTCTGTGTAAACAAACACCTACTTCTGACATGCCCCTACAGTTTCCCTCAATCACCTTAAAATTATTCCCCTTTGTATAATCTATTTCCATCCTTTAAAAAAGCCACTGGCTGCCTACTCATTCTATGCCTCTTAACATCTTGTACACATCTATCAAGTCACCTCTCATTCCCCTTCACCCCAAAAAGAAAACCCCTAGCTCGATCAATCTTTCCCCATAAAACGCAAACATGAGGAAATCTGCAGATGCTGGAAATTCAAGCAACATACATCAACAGTGCTGGTGAACGCAGCAGGCCAGGCAGCATCTCTAGGAAGAGGTACAGTCGACGTTTCGGTCCGAGACCCTTCGTCAGGACTAACTGATGGAAGAGCTAGTTAGTTCTGACGAAGGGTCTCGGCCCGAAACGTCAACTGTACCTCTTCCTAGAGATGCTGCCTGGCCTGCTGTGTTCACCAGCATTTTTTATGTGTGTTGCTTTCCCCATAAAAGATGCTTTTTAGTCCATGCTGCATCTTGGTAAATCTTCTCTGCACCATCTATAAAGTTTCCACATCCTTCCTACAATGGGGTGACCAGAACTGAACACACTACTCCAAGTGTGGTCTAACCAGGGTTTTAAAGAGTTGCAACATTATCTCACAGGTCTTGAGTTCCCAGGCCAACACACCATTATGCTTTCTTAGCAGCCTTATAAACTGGCGCAGGAACTTTGAAGGATCTTCCTCCACACTGCTAAGAATGCTACCATTAACCCTGTACTCTTCCTTCAAAGTCAGCCTTCCCAAGTGAATGATATCGTACTTATCCAGGTCGAAGTCCTCACCTACCACCCCACCAGCCTCCGGGTCCAACATATTATTCTCCGTAACTTCCGCCACCTCCAACGGGATCCCACCACTAAGCACATCTTTCCTTCCCCCCCTCTTTCTGCATTCCGCAGGGATCGCTCCCTACACAACTCCCTTGTCCATTCGTCCCCCCCATCCCTCCCCACTGATCTCCCTTCTGGCACTTATCCGTGTAAGCGGAACAAGTGCTACACATGCCGTTACACTTCCTCCCTTACCACCATTCAGGGCCCCAAACAGTCCTTCCAGGTGAGGCATCACTTCACCTGTGAGTCGACTGGGGTGATATACTGCGTCCGGTGCTCCCGATGTGGCCTTTTATATATTGGTGAGACCCGACGCAGACTGGGAGACCGTTTTGCTGAACATCTACGCTCTGTCCGCCAGAGAAAGCAGGATCTCCCAGTGGCCACACATTTTAATTCCACGTCCCATTCCCATTCTGACATGTCTATCCACGGCCTCCTCTACTGTAAAGATGAAGCCACACTCAGGTTGGAGGAACAACACCTTATATTCCGTCTGGGTAGCCTCCAACCTGATGGCATGAACATTGACTTCTCTAACTTCCGCTAAGGCCCCACCTCCCCCTCGTACCCCATCTGTTACTCATTTTTATGCACACATTCTTTCTCTCACTCTCCTTTTTCTCCCTCTGTCCCTCTGAATATACCTCTTGCCCATCCTCTGGGTCACCCCCCCCCCCTTGTCTTTCTTCCCGGACCTCCTGTCCCATGATCCTCTCGTATCCCCTTTTGCCTATCACCTGTCCAGCTCTCGGCTCTATCCCTCCCCCTCCTGTCTTCTCCTATCATTTTGCATCTCCCCCTCCCCCTCCAGCTTTCAAATCCCTTACTCACTCTTCCTTCAGTTAGTCCTGACGAAGGGTCTCAGCCTGAAACGTCGACTGCGCCTCTTCCTATAGATGCTGCTTGGCCTGCTGCGTTCACCAGCAACTTTGATGTATGTTGCCATTTCTCAGCCCAGCTCTGCATCCTAACAGTAATATATAATGATACAGCAGTTCTTCGGAGGTCAAGAATGGGGCATAAAACTTGGTGATGATCGCTGCTTCTTTAAGTGTTAAAAGATCAAAGAATCAATAAAGAAAAGACAAAGGAAAAAAGTCATGGTTGTCTCACACACAGACTAGAGGTAAGATACATTCCATTGAAAAGATGTAACATGAAATAGCCAGGTTTAAGTTGCCTAACATCTGCTGCAGGAAAAATGGGAAATTTCTAGAATCAGTTATATTACAATTTTTAGAAAATTCTCTGGACAATTACACACATATGGATGATTATATAAAATTATATGCAAGCCATGGGAAGTTAAACTACAAGCAAAAAAACAAAAAATAATAATTCTACACCCTAATCCAAAAGAGTCCTTTTCAGTTGCTCCTGTTGCAAGATAAGGCAATAATTTTTCCCACTGGGAATGCTGTTCCTGCCTTCCAAGAAAGTTGAGCTAGAGGTTCTCTTAGTGGGCAGGACATTTCTCAAATATAATATAAAAACAGAAAATGATAGAACTACTTATCAGATTGGACAGCATCTGTGGAAAGTGACGCAGAGTTAAAGTTTAGGGTTGAAGACCCTTTGAGTTTTAAAAAATGGACTTAATTCTGCCCAGAATCAGAATCGATTTGTTACCTCTGACTCACATTTACAAAATTTGTTTTGTGGCAGCAGTGCAATGCAAGATGTAAAGTTAATATAAATTGCAAAATAAATATGTATATAGTTCGTTAGAATCGGTTTTATTATCACTGAAATTTGTCTTGAAATTTGTTGTTTTGTGGCAGTAGCGCAGAGCGATATATAAAAAATGACTGTAAGTTACAGAAATAAATACTTAAAAAATAAGTAATGCAAAAGAAGAACAAAATAGTGAGGTTCATGGACTATTCAGAAATCTGATGGCAGAGGAGAAGAAGCTGTTTCTGAATCATTGAGTGTGGGTCTTCAGAGTCTTGTACCTCCTCCCTGATGGTAGTAATGAGATGAAAGCATTCCGAGGGTTTGAGTGATGGATGCTGCATCCTTGAGGTACAGCCTCTTGAAGATGTCCTCAATGGTGGGAAGGGTCCTGCCTGTGATGGAGCTCACCGAGTCCTCCTCCTGTTCTGATACTGGGCATTGCTGCCTCCATCCCAGATGTTGATGCAACTAGTCAGAGTATATCTGTAGAAATTTTCAAGAGTCTTTGATGATGTACCAAATCTTCTCAGACTCCAAACGACATAGAGCGGTTGGTGTACCTTCTTCATGATAACATCAATGTGCTCTTGTCCTTGTTTCTCCAGATGTTGTCCTCCTCATCAGAAGCATGGAGAGGGGTGCCTGCCGCACGGACAGCAGCTTGCTCTCTGCACTGCACTGCCCAGGCTTGTGAATCTAGACAGCCAGGACACAACCCTGATGTGGTCAACCCTGACCAACAGAGTCCCATACCATGTGTCACATATGCACTATATGTCAACTTGGACATCTACAGAATATTTTTTATACTTGTTAACATTATCTTATGTGGTGTATGTGATATACCTGCTGTGTGATTTGCACCCTGGTCCCTGAGGGACATTGTTTCATTTAGCTGTATACATGCGTACTGTTGGATGACAATAAACTTGAACTTGAATTGGTTACACCATAGCAAGAGAAGCTGTTTCCGACTGGTGTTCAAGCAGTTAAACATAGCACGTCTGAAACACAGAATGAGGCAGAGCATATCACGCCAGAGAGAATTCAACCTCCAGTTACTGCTGGCATGCTTTAGAAGTGTGAAGTAAGACAGCTGTGCTGGTAATAGCATTAGCCTGAATTCCTGCTACTGTC
Organism: Mobula hypostoma; assembly: GCF_963921235.1. NCBI lineage: Eukaryota > Metazoa > Chordata > Chondrichthyes > Myliobatiformes > Myliobatidae > Mobula > Mobula hypostoma. Next base: position 7,712,336 of record NC_086112.1, on the reverse strand, counting down.
CAGTGTCTCAACTTTTTCCACACAGTGACAGGTGAGGAGAATACTGCGCTGAAAATAATATTTCAGCCTTGTTGCCATTGAAGTGATCTTAAAGCTCTTTGGCTCAAGCAGACCGGTTTGTTGTACTGAAAGAAGATAGTTCTTTCCTCCATGATTTATTTATTTGTTTATTATTTAATTATTTAGAGATACAGTGTAGACTAGGTCCTTGCAGTCCTTCGAGTTGGTGCACCCAGCAATCCTTGGCGAACCCGATCCTAACCTAATCACGGGAGAATTTACAATGTACAATTAACTCAGAGTCCTTGGACTCTGGGAGGAAACCGGAGCAGTCAGAAAAAGCCCATGCATTCCATGGGGAGGGGAGGACATATGGAGCCCTTACAGAGGACGCCAGGATTGAATTCTGAACTCTGACATCCCGAGATGTAATAGCAGTGACGTGGCGCCACCATTACCACCAGTCTCGCAGTGGACACTGTTCAGATTCCCCACTGCCAGCAAAGCCTTTCTCTACTATTTACCTTTGTGCTGTCCTGTCGAGAGTTCAACAGAATGGAATTTGAGCAAATTGTAGGCATATCCATTGATGTTTTCAGAGTGTTTATTGATTGATAATGCACTGGAAAATATTTCAGTTCACATTTCCAGTGCAACTGTGTATGCAAATATTAATATAAATTCCTCTAAATATTCAACATATAAATCAAGACCTGCTGCGTTCCCCAGCATTTTGTGTGTGTTGCTTAGATTCTAGAAGGTTTTTCATCATTGTGCTTTCACTCACAGATGGTTGTAGACTTGGACAGTTCCATCACAGGACAACTTGAAGAGGTAGTGCCTCAAAGAGGCAGCATCCATCACTAAGGACTCTCACCATCTGGGAAATGCCCTCTCCTCATTGCTACCATCAAGGAGGAGTTACTGGATCTTGAAGACACCCACTCAATGTTTAAGGAACAGCTTTTTCCCCTCCACCATCAGATTTCTGAACAGTCCATGAATCCATGAACACTACCTCAGTACCTTGCTTTCTTTATGCACTACTTACTTATTTTCCAAATATTTCTTTTTGTTAGTGATAATAATTTTGTACATATTACACTGTACTGCTGTCATTAAACAATCAATTAAGTGGCATGTCAGGAGCTGATCATTGACTTCCGGAGGAGGAAACCAGTCCATATCGGAGGATCAGAAGTGGAGCGGATCAGCAACTTTAAATTCCTCCGAGTTATTATTTTGGAGGACCTATTCTGGGCCCAGCATCTAGGTGCAATTACAAAGAAAGCACAGAAGCGCCTCCACTTCCTTAGAAGTTTCTGAAGATCCGGCATGACATCTAAAACTTTGACGAACTTCGATAGATGTGTGGTGGAGTCAGTACTGACTGGCTGCATCACATCCTGGCCTGGAAACATCAATGCTTGTGAATGGAAAATCCTACAAGAAAGCAGTGGACATGGCCCAGTCCATCACGGGTAAAGCCTTCCCCACCATTGAGCACATCTATACGGAGCACTGTCACAGGAAAGCAGCATCCATCATCAGGGACTCCCACCACCTCGGACATGCTCTCTTCTCGCTGCTGCCATCAGGAAGAAGGTACAAGAGCCTCAGGACCCACACCAACAGGTTCAGGAACAGTTATTTCCCCCTCAATCAGCAGGATAACTTCACTCAACTTCACTCGCCTCCACTTTGAAATGCTCTTACAACCTGTGGTCTCACTTTCAATGACTCTTCATCTCATGTTCTCAATGTTTATTCATTATTATTATTATTTTTTTCTTTTTATATTTGCACAGTTTGTTCTCTTTTGCAAACTGGTTGAATACCCTAGTTTCATTGACTCTGTTATGGTTATTATTCTACAATGGATTTATTGTGTATGCCCACAAGGAAATGGTGACATATATGTACTTTGTTAATAAATTTACTTTAAACTTTGATATTAAATCAGATTCAAGTTCTGACTCCAATGCATTTCTGTATACAATCATTGGCATAAACACCCCTGGATTTTCAAAATTTAATACAAAAATGGATTCTAGGAGTTTTTAATTATCGCGCTTTCACTCACAGAGGCTTGTCAGCTCTGCCAGCTCTGTCACATATGCAACCCCACTCATCATCAAGGACATCTTCAAAAGTTGGTGCCATCATCAGGGACCCTCACCGTCTGCGACATGACCGCTTTCATGGAGGAGGTACAAGAGGCTGAAGACCACCAGTCAACAACTTCGGGACAACTCCTTCCCCACCACCAACAGATTTCTGAACAGTCCATGAACCCATGAACACTACCTCACTATTCCTGTTTTCCACTGTTTATTTTGTAATTTACAGTAGCTTTTTCTGTATTTGTACTGTACTGCTGCCACAAAACCACAAATTTCAGGTCACTTACATTACTGAGTAAAAGTCTTTGGCACCCAGGATTTTTTATAGGATTTCAGATGGTATGGCCTCCACTGTGCCCTGATCTCAACAACATTGAGCTTGTTTGAGATTAGCTAGAGAGACAGAAAGAAATGATACAACCAGAGTCTGCAGAAGTACTGTGACAGTTGCTCCAAGGTGCTTGGAGCAACCCACCAGCTGATTTGCTTATGAAACTACACAACAGTGTATTTCAGAGTTAAGATACAGTTTAAAAGGCAAAGGCCTGATCTGGCCCCCATCAGATTGTGGATCTCTTGGTTCATCTTGGGGTGGACTGAATTATATCGAGGGGCTACACTAATCCACAACTTATTTTTATAAAGTCGTGACAAGCATGGCATATTGGTTCAGATCCTCTGATGAGTCTTGTCCTGTCCACCAAATTGAAGCAATCCCATGACCGTTCTTCTGCCTCCTGTGACCACCTCTTTGTTGTCCTCATCTCTGGAGCCTTACTCCTTAGCTTCTGACTGTATGCAGGTAGAAAGAGGACAGCCTGATGGTCAGATTTCCCAAAATGCAGTCTAGGGATAGATTTTTTCGTAGGAAGGGAAGTAATGTGGAGAAGGCAGGTTGCTGGAGCTGAGTCCACGGTTAGATCAACCACTATTTCATTAAATAGCAGAAAAGGCTTGACAAGCAAGATGGTTGACTCCTGTTCCTATTCTTAAGTTCTTATATACTAGTTTTCACATTTTGGTGAGAAAGCTTCTCTGAAGAAAAATTACCTCATGGAGTTGAGTTACATACTTTCTGGCTGTGAATAAAACTTTAAAATATAATTGTAATTACTGACCATAATAACATTTCACAACCTAGCACTCAAATATAGCTGGGCAATGACAGAACACTGTGCTATCTTGCTGATTAGGCTTCTATGCTTTGTGTGTCAACAAAGGAGAGGAGCAAACCTTTACTTTCAACATTTATTTTGAGTATAGTTAAAGCAGAGGTTGATAGGTTCTTTATTAGTCAAGGTGTCAAATGTTACAAGGAGAAGACAGGATGAATAGAGTTGAGAGGGATAATAAATCAGCCATGATGGAATGGCAGAGCAGATTCAATGGGCTGAATGGCCTAATTCTGCTCCTGTGTCTTATGGTGCTCTTTGTTTTTATTTCTGTCCTATCAAAAAAGCAATTGACTTTGTAACTCACACAAAATCTGTAGGAACTTAGGAAGTTAGGCAACATCTATGGATGGAAATAAAACCCAATATCTCCACCCCCTTTAATAAATAGAACCACAGAGCCATTTCTCACCTTGTTCTTCATTCCCTCTTGGAACTATTTAATCTATCAGCTTTAATTCCCCTTCTTAGGTTGACAAAATACTAGTTTAGTAAATCAGTCTTCCCAAATTAGTGACAAAAATAGTATTATTTATCTTAATATTGCCACACATGCCAATAGGCTCCATGTATCCCAGTTTTAATGGTTTCAATAGGTACATTTAATGTTGGAGAAATGTATAAAATGTACAGCCTGAAATTCTTTTTCTTCGCGAACATCCACAAAAATAGAGGAGTGCCCCAAAGAATGAATGACAGTTAAACGTTAGAACCCCAAATCCCCCCTGGCTCCTCCCCCATGCACTAGCAGCTGCAAGGCAACAACCCCCCCCCCACCCCCACCAGCAAAAAAGCATCAACGTCCTCCACTGAGCACTCAAGAGTGCATCAAGCGTCGATAAAGACACAGAATTGCAGTGCCCCAAAGACTACTCCTTCACCCAGTATTTGACATACCACAGCTCTCTCTCTCCCTAATATGGGAAAAAGAAATGTCCCCGTTTCACAGCAAGAGGGGAGATGTAACAAACAACTCGCTGATTTACAATGTTAGAAGTCTGTTGCGTACCTTTTTCTGAGCTATGCGCCTCGAGAGTTGGCCCCAGAAAGGCTCAGCTCTCTGCACACACAATACTTGGCAGCTAACCCACCGCTCCCGATGTTACGTGTTCTCTTGAGATGCCTCAGTCAGGGGCACTGGCCTAGAATCAGCATGTCTCTAGAGCCACAAAAATCTGGCACCTTGAATATGCGCCAGTCTTCCAGGCCTTGAACTTGAACTTGGAAAAGGGTCAGTAACATCATAAAGGATCTCACTCACCCTGCTCATGGACTGTTTGTCCCGCTCACATCAGGGATGAGGCTGCATAGCACCAGGAGGCCAAGATCACCAAACAGTTCCTTTCCCTAAACAGGAAGGCTGATCAACACCTTCACGTATTATTCCACCCCTCCAAACCCCAACAACCACTACTTTATCATTGGATTGTGTATGTTGCTTGGATTTCCTGCATCTGCAGATTTTCTCTTGTTTGTGTTTGGACTCAGCCTGAAACATTAACTGTTTACTCTTTTCCATAGATGCAGCCTGACCTACTGAGTTCCTTCAGCATTTTGTGTGTGTTGCATATTCACTCTTACTTCAGTGGTTGGTAAGGAGAAAATCCCGAGAGGCAAGATTTATGAACATTTAGAGATGCATAATATGATTAGGAATAGTCAGCATGGCTTTGTCAAAGGCAGGTCATGCCATACGAGCCTGACTGAATTTTTTGAGGATGTGACTAAACGCATTGATGAAGGTACAGCAGTAGATGTTGTGTATATGGATTTCAGCAAGGCATTTGATAAGGTACCCCCTGCAAGGCTTATTGAGGTAGTCAGGAAGCATGGGATCCAAGGGGACCTTGCTTTGTGGATCCAGAATTGGCTTGCCCACAGAAGGCAAAGAGTGGTTGTAGACGGGTCATATTCTGCATGGAAGTCGGTGACCAGTGGTGTGCCTCAGGGGTCTGTTCTGGGACCCCAACTCTTTTTGAGATTTTTATAAATGACCTGGATGAGGAAGTGGAGGGATGGATTAGTAAATATGCTGATGACACAAAGGGTGGGGGTGTTGTGGATAGTGTGGAGGGCTGTCAGGGGTTACAGCAGGACATTGATTGGATTCAAAACTGGGCTGAGAAGTGACAGATGGAGTTCAACCCAGATAAGTATGAGGTGGTTCATTTTGGTAGGTCAAATATGATGGCAGAATATAGTATTAATGGGAAGACTCTTAGCAGTGTGGAAGATCAGAGGGATCTTGGGATCCAAGTCCATAGGACACTCAAAGATACTGTACAGGTTGACTGTGTGGTTAAGAAGGCATATAGTACATTGTCCTTCATCAACCGTGGGACTGAGTTTAAGAGCTGAGAGGTAACGTTACAGCTATATAGGACCATGGTCAGACCCCACTTGGAGTACTGTGCTTAGTTCTGGTCACCTCACTACAGGAAGGATGTGGAAACCATAGAAAGGGTGCAGAGGAGACTTACAAGGATGTTACCTGGATCAGGGAGCATGCCTTATGAGAATAGGTTGAGTGAGCTCAGCCTTTTCTCCTTGGAGCGATGGAGGATGAGAGGTGACCTGATAGAGGTGTATAAGATGATGAGAGGCATTGATCATGTGGATAGTCAGAGGCTTTTTCCCAGGGCTGAAATGGCTAACACGAGAGGGCACAGTTTTAAGTTGCTAAGAAGTAGGTACAGAGGAGATGTCAGGGGTAAGTTTTTTACTCAGAGAGTGGTGAGTGTGTGGAATGGGCTGCTGGCAACAGTGGTGGAGGCGGAAACGATAGGGCCTTTTAAGAGACTCCTGGATAGGTACATGGAGCTTTGTTTTGTTACATCCTCAAAAAATTCAATCAGACTCATAAGGCACATCCTGTCGTTGACAAAGCCAAGCAACACGCACAAAATGCTGGAGGAACTCAGCAGGCCAGGCAGCATCTGTGGAAAAAAAGTACTGTCGATGAAACCCTTCGGCAGAACAGTAGATTTAAAAGGTGGGGGGAGAGGAGAGAGAACCATCGGATGATTGGTAGGTGAAACCTGGAGGCGGAGGGATGGAGAGCTGGGAAGTTGATTGGTGAGAAGAGGTGAGAGAGGGAAAAGGGAATGGGAATGGTGAAGGGGGGGGTGGGGCCATTACCAGAAGTTTGAGAAGTTTGAGAAATCTATGTCATGCCATCTTTATTGAAGGCTACCCAAATAGAATATAAGGTGTTGTTCCTTCAACCTAAGTGTGTCCTGATCACGACGGTGGAGGAGGCCATGGATGGACATGTCGGAATGGGAATGGGAAGTGGAATTAAAGTGAATGGCTTGTTCTGGCAGACAGAGCATAGATGCTCGGTGAAGAAGTCTCCCAATCTGCGTTGGGTCTTACCAATGTACAGGAGGCCAAGCCGGGAGCACTGAACACAGTAAGTAACACCAACAGACTCACAGGTGAAGTGTAGCCTCATGTGGAATGGCTGTTTGGGGCCCTGGAGTAGGGGCTGGTATAGTAATTGTTCTGCTTCCAAGGCTAAGTGCCAGGAGGGAGATCAGTGAGGAGGGACAAATGGACAAGGGAGTTACGTAGGGAGCAGTCCCTGAGGAAAGCAGGAGGTGGAGGGGGAGGGAAAGATGCGCTTGTTGGTGAGATCCCATTGGACGTGGTGGAAGTTTCGGAGAATTATGTGCTATGATTATGTGCTATGTCTATGAAGTGGCAATGTCTCATGTTGAGGCAATGGAACGGAAGATCAACAAGTATGTGAAGAAGTGGCTTGGAGTACCGAGCAGCCTCACCAATGTTGCAATCCACAATAGCCAGACAAAGCTTACCATCCCAGTGCAATCCCTTGTTGAGGAAGTCAAGGTAACCAAGGTAAGATTGTTCTTGATGCTTCGAGACTCAAAAGACCCTGTCATCAAGAACACCCAGCCGGATGTGAGATCAGGCAGGAAGTGGTCAGCCCGTGTAGCAGTTGATGAGGCAGAGTCTAGATTGAATCACAAGGAGATGGTTGGGGCTATCCAGCTAGGCCGCCAGGGACTTGGATGGACAACCCACAAGTGGTGGTCATCTTCTACAGGTAAGGAGCGCCATGAGCTTGTAACACAAGCAGTACAAGAGGTAGAAGAGGAGAAGAGATTAGCTAAAACAGCTGGCCTGGCCAAACAAGGAGCTTGGACCTGGTGGGAAAGTGTTGAACAACGGCACCTATCTTGGAATGTTCTGTGGCAGATGGAACTGCTCCGCATTTCTTTTCTATGCAGAGCAGCGTACGATCTGCTCCCAACACCTGCCAACCTCAGCACCTGGTATGAAGATAAGACAGACAGGTGTGCTGCTTGTGGTGAGAAGGGAACACTTCAACATATTTTGAGTGCATGCAGAGTCAATCTTTCCAGCGGCATGTACACTTGGAGATATAACAACGTTCTCAAAGTTGTAACAGAAGCGGTTGAGCAGAGAGTACTGCAGCACAACTTATCTCATGCCCCATGCTGCACAGAACATCGCATGTCATTCGTGAAAGAAGGCTCCAAGTCAAGGGTGTAGAGCACAGGCTCACGATCAAGCATACTTTCTTCAGCCAATGATTGGTGTGTCAAGGCCGACCTGGACGGGAAAGGCAGTTTCCCGGAGCAAATAGCTTTCACCACATTACGTCCAGATATAACCATATGGTCTGACACCAGTAGAGAAGTGGTTATTGGTGAACTCACAGTCCCCTGGGAAGACAACAGTGATAAAGCCCATGAGCACAAGTTAACCAAGTATGCAGAATTAAGATCGGAGTGTAGAGACAGAGGGTGGAAGGTCTCATGCTATCCATTTGAACTAGGCTGCCGTGGGTTTACTGCGTTCACTTTCCGGAAGTGGCTGCGTGACCTTGGCTTCACTAGAAGGGAGATCAAGTCAACCAGCAGGGCTGTAGCTGAGGCAGCAGAGACAGGATCAGCATGGGTGTGGACCAAGTATGTCCAGAGGGGCAGATAGTCAGACAGTGTATCCATATCTTGCAAACCCTTCAGTAGTTGCATAGACACCTGAAGAGCAGACTATCTGTTGGATGGAAGTGACAGATGTCAAGTTTTAAGCTCACCAGTGGGAGGTGGTGCTTTAGCACTGCTGTCCCACCACCTCGAGGGAGTCTTGATCATAAGCGGGCTGAAACTCCTGAAGACAGGTGGCAGATCAACTGATGATCCCACTAGTGATAGCACAGGACAGTTAACATCTTAGTCAACGTGTATTTTTTAACTCTTTAACTGGACATGGAGACTGGTCGGCTGGTAGGTGAGGACAAGAGGAACCCTATCCCTGGTAGGGAGGCAGGAGGGTGGGGTAAGAGCAGATGTGCCTGAAATGGAAGAGATGCGGTTGAGGATAGCGTTGATGGTGGAGGAAGGAAAGCCCCTTCCTTGACAAAGCCATGCTGAATATCCCTAATCAGATTATGTCTCTCTAAATATTCATAAATATTGCCTCTTAGGATCTTCTCCAACAACTTACCCACCACTGAAGTAAGACTCGCTGGTCTGTAGATTTCTGGGTTTTCTCTACTCCTTTTCTTGAACAAAAGAACAACATTTGAAACCCTCCAATCCTCTGGTACTTCTCCTATCCCTATTGGTGATGCAAAGATCATCACCAGAGTCTCAGCAAACTTCTCCCTTGCTTCCCACAGTAGCCTGGGGTACATCTCATCCAGATCCAGTGACTTATTTAACTTAATGTTTTTCAAAAGCTCCAGCACATCCTCTTTCTTAATGTCTATATGCTCAAGCATGTCAGTCCACTGTAATTCATCCCTACAATTGCCAAGGTCCTTTTCCCTGGTAAATACTGTACTCATTAAGTATCTCCACTACCTCCACCTGTTCCATGCACAAGGTTCCTATATCATACCTGAACGGTCCTATTCTCACATGGCTCATCCTCTTGCTCTTCATATTCTTGTAGAATACTTTGGAGTTTTCCTTAATCCTTCTTGCCAAGGCCTTCCCATGACCCCTTCTAGCTCTCCTAATTTCATTCTTAAGCTCCTTTCTAGTAACCTTGTAATTTTCTATAACTTTATCAGTACCTAGTTTCTTGAACCTTTCATAAGCTTTTCTTTTCTTCTTAACTGGACTTTCCACATCCTTTGTACACCATGGTTCTTTTACCCTACCATCCTTTCCCTGCCTCAAAGGAACATACCTATGCAGAACGCCATGCAAATATTCCCTGAACATTTGCCGCAATTCTGCTGTGAATTTCCTTGAGAATATCTGCGCCCAATTTATGTTCCCAAGTTCATGCCTAATAGTATCGTATTTCCCTCTACCTCAATTAAATGTTTTCCCAAATTGTCTGCTCCTAACCCTCTCTAACACTCAGGTAAAGGCGATAGAGTTGTGATCACTACTTCCAAAATGCTCTCCCAATGAGAGATTTGACACCTGACTTGGTTCATTTCCCAATACCAGATCAAGTTATGCCTCTTCTCTAGTTGGTTTATCTACATGTTGTGTCAGAAAACCTTCCTGAACACATTGAATAAACTCCACCCCATCTAAACCCCTTGCCCTAAGGAGATGCCAATCAATATTAGGAAAGTTAAAATCACCATCACAACAACCCTATTACTATTGCACCATTCCAGATTCTGCCTCCCTATCTGCTCCTCAATGTCTCTGTTACTACTGGGGGCGGGGGGGAGTCTATCAAAAACACCCAGTCGAGTTATTGCCCCCTTCCTGTTTCTGACTTTCACCCAAACTGACTCCCAAGTAGATGATTCCTCCATGACTTCCTCCTTTTCTGCAGCCATGATACTACCGCTGCTTAGCAACCCCATGCCTCCACCTCTTTTGCCTCCCTTCCTGTCTTTTTTGAAACATCTAAAGCCCGGCTCACTCAGCAACCATTCCTGCCCCTGAGACATCCAAGTCTCTGCAATGGCCACAACGTCATAGTTCCACACATTATCAAAACTCTAAGGTCATCTGCCTTGTTTATGATACTCCTTGCATTAAAATAGAGACATCTCAGACCATCAGATTGAGGACAAACCAATCAGGAGGGACAGATACCAATGATATAAATACCATCGGATTAGACATGCCCAGGCATCGTCCCTGATGAAGATGGCAGAGTTTGTCATCGAAACATTGGTTGAAGTTGATAGTTGCACCCAACTGGAAGCCGGGGAAGAATTTATTCATCCTGGTAAAAGGTTCAGCCTGAAACACTGACTGTTTATTCCCTTCCACAGCTGCTGCCTGACATACTGAGTTCTTCCATTATTTTGTGTATGCTACTCTGGATTTCCAGCATTTGCAGAATCTCTTGTATTTCAGTGAAACTTCAAATACTTTATTTGGACCCCATTGCCTGGGAATTCATCAGCTCCATTTTTGGAATGCGAGAATATCACTGCACAGTGTACTCTTGCTGATTATGATCGTGCAACAGTGCAGGGATGTTTTTATCTGCCAATAATTCCATTTAAGGGAAGCAGCATGGGTCTGATGCCTCTTGACTTATGATCGTGCAGCTGCCAGCATCGACATTCTTCAAACACAGTGAATTCAAGGCCAGAAATGAGGTGAGGCTGGCAGGAGGCTATGATTGTGTTGAGCTAGTGCAGCAAAGTCCTGTAAAACATTCAGCATACACTCAGTGTTCATTTTATTAAGTATCTCCTATACCCTGTGAAGTGGCTACTGAGTGTTTGTTCATGGTCTTCAAGGTTCGATGTGTTGTATATTCAGAGATGCTCTTCTCTACATAACTGTTTTAACTTGTGGTTGTTTGGTTATTTGAGTTACTGTTGCCTTCCTATCAGCTTGAACCAGTCTGGCCATCCTCCACTGACCTCTTTTATTAACTGCTGCTCACTGGATTCTTTTTGTTTTTTTTTTGCACCTTTTCTCTGTAAACTCTGGAGACTGTTGTACGTGAAAATCCCAGGAGATAAGCAGTTTCTGAAATACTCAAACCACCCCGTCTGGCACCAACAATCATTCCATGGTCAAAGTCACTTAGATCACATTTCTTCCTCATTCTGATGTTTGCTCTGAACAATAACTGAACCTCTTGACCATGTCTACATGTTTTTTAATTTTTTGAGTTTCTGCCATGTGATTGGCAGATCAGATACAGATTAAATATTGGTATTAATGAGCAGGGATACAAGTGTAACTAATAAAGTGGCCACTGAGTGTATGCTACCATCAAGAAGGAGGTACAGGAGCCTGAACAAGTGCACCAATATTTCAGGAACAGCTTCTTCCCCTCCTCCATCAGATTTCTGAATGATTAATGAACACTACATCAGTATTTTTCCTTTCTTCTTGAACTACTTATTTATTTATTGAACTACTTATTTAACTATATACAGGTATATATATATATATATATATATATGTACCCTCGCCATTCCAAACATCTTTTGCTCATGCCAAATTTACAAATTTGCTTTTTGCTCCACGTTGACAAATACAGTACTGTGCAAAATTCTGAGGCACAGTATATATAGGGTATATGCTGTGCAAAGGGGGGCGGGTGAGGTCTGGGCCTGACGTCCTGCTCACCCAGGGAAAGTGAACGCACAATACATCGCCTCTCCTTTCCCGGTGTAGTGATCGCCGCATGGTCACTGTCTGGCCTGCTAGGCAGGAGGCCACTGCAAATGGCCATAGCAACACCTTGTCACCGGTGCTCCCTGTTTCCACCGAGCTTGCTGCGGCATGGCGCGACCAAGTGTCCGGCGGTATAACTGGATGGGTAGGCTGGGCTCCTTAGCCTTGGTTGGCAGCCAGCCTAAGAGAAGGACAACTCTGTATCCAAACCCGGGCAGGTGGGGCTCGTTAGCCTTGTTAGGCCATCCACCTCGGAGAAGGACACTCCGACGTAAATCCTACGACCCGAGGACCTCGCTGTCATCGTCCCAGCTTGCTAGACTATGACAGATGAACCCCGGTGTAAAGGGTGGGGCCAGTACTACGCACACTGCACTGCACCTAAAATACCATTGCACAGGCCGAAGGACATGCCCACGTCTACTCTGCCTGTCCCGTATTGGCCTCGTCAGCCACTAGCAAGCCTGCTGAAGGCATGGGCGGCGCCCTTCCTAAATCTTCATTCGCGAAGACAAGCCATGATACTGTGCAAAATTCTTAGGCATACTACATATAGGCTATATATGTGTGCCTAAGACTTTTGCACAGTACTGTACATATTTAGATACACTCCTTATTGTAATTTATGATATGCATTACAGTGTACTGCTGCTGCAAAACTTTAAATTTCACATATGTGCTAGTGATATTAAACCTGATTCTGATTCTTGAGTGCCTCCTCTGTGTTATTCAGATAGAAGAGCAATCTGAACAAACTCTATAAGCCGTCAGGAAGAAATAGTCCGACCCACAGGCATGAGAGAAACCCTGGTCCTCACTAAGGGTACACTGAAGGAAGTCATTAACTACTTGACTACGTGCACATAGAACATGAAAGAGTACATCACAGGAGCAAGCTCTTCAGCGTGCAATGTTGTGCCATGATGAATCCAACTGTTAGTCAAACCTCTGTGAAGCAATCTGCAGATTCTGCTTACAGCTATACTGTGGTCACATGTAGCATTATGATCCCTGAGTTCAAAAATCAGATGATCTGTTGTTAAAGCCTTCTCTTTATTCTAGTCTCAACCACCAGAATCACTCAGATGATAATGCCGTGATGTTCAATAGGCAGAGATGCTATGGGATTTCAAGGAGGCTTGTTGGGTGCAATGTTCCCTCTATTTTTTTATATAGCTATGCAGACCAACCATTGCTTTGAACAGGAGACTTTTACACGGCCTGAATTCTATGCAGCACTTTAAATATTTATTTTTGTAACTGCATATTTGTAGTCTGAATATTTAGAAAGAAAATTGAAAAATCACATATTGTGTTTATTATTTGAAGGGTATAATGAAAAACAGTATAACACAGAAACTCTTTTACATTTTGTATACTTTTTCATGTCTGTCTTTATTACAAAATCCATTATCTATAAACCCTGTCCAGATTAACTTCAATAATTTACCAATTCTATTCTGTGTTTATTGTTACAGTTTGTAAGTGTTGAAACTTGAACAATGTAAATACATTGAAGCTCTAAAATATCTCAAAGTAAAGGCTGTGGTACATTAATTATTTAGAAAATTTATAGGTTGTATTCATTAATACATAATTAACTGCATTTATCCCCTCTGGTTCAAGAGCCTGATGATTGAGGGATAATAACTATTCCGAAACATGGTGGTGTGAGTCCTGAGGCTCCTTTACTTTTGTTATGATGGCAACAGCAAGAAAAGAGTGTGTCCTGGGTGGTGGGGGTCCCTGTTAATGGATGCTGCTTTCCTGCTCCATGTAGACGTGTTCAGCGTTTGAGAGGGTTTACCTAGAGTCATAGAGTCATAGAAGAGTACAGCACAGAAACAGTCCCTTCAGCCCGTCTAGTCTCCGATCCACTTAAACCACCTACTCCCATCCACCTGCACTGGGACCATATCCCTCTCATCCATATACCTATCCAAACTTCTCTTAAATGTTGAAATTGATCTCACTTACACCATTTACAGCTTATTCCACACTCTCATGAACCTCTGAGTGAAGAAGTTTCTCCTCATGTTCCCCTTAAGCTTTTCAACTTTCACCCTCGACCCATGACCTCTAGTTGCAGTCCCACCCAACCTCAGTGGAAATAACCTGCTTGCATTAACCCTCTCTAAACCCCTCAAAATGCTATCTATCTCTACCAAATCTCTCCTCGATCTTCTACGTTCCAAGACATAAATTTCTAACCTATTCAATCTTTCCTTATAACTCAGGTCCTCCAGACCCAGCAACATCCTTGTAAATTTTCTCTGTACTCTTTCAACCTTATTTACATCCTTCCTGGAAGTATGTGACTAAAACTGCTCACAGCACTCCACATTTGGCCCACCAATGTCTCATACAACTTCAACATAACATCCCATTTCTTTACTCAGTTTCTTAATTTATGAAGATCTGTATGCCAAAAGCTTTCTTTATGATCCTATCTACCTGTAAAGCCACTTTTGATGAATTATGTACCTGATCCCTTTGTTCTACAGCACTCCTGATTTCACTGTGTAAGACCTACCCTGGTTGCTCCTACCAAACTGCAACACCTCGCTCTCATCTACATTAAACTCCTTCTGTCACTTTCAGCCCAATTTTCCAACTGGTCCAGAATCTGCTGCAAGTTCTGATGGTCTTCTTTTCTATCCGCTACATCCCCAATCTTAGCGTCATTCACATGTTTGCTGATCCAGTTCTTTAATATATAGTAGATGACAAATAACAACGGGCCCAGCACTGATCCCTGTGGCATTCCACTAGTCATTGGCCTCTAGTCAGAGAGGCAACCATCTACTACCACTCTCTGTCTTATCCCACAAAGTCAATGGCTTAAGACACAGGAGTAGAATTAGCCCATTTGGCCCATCGAGTCTGCTCCCCCATTCAATCGTGGCTGATCCTTTTCTCCTCTCCTCAGCCCACTCCCTGGCCTTCTCCCTGTAACCTTTGATATTGTGCCCAATCAAGAACCTATCGATCTCTGACTTAAATACACCTAATAACCTAGCCTCCACGGCTGCCTGTGATAACAAATTTCACAAATTCACCGCCCTCTGGCTGAAGAAATTTCTCTGCATCTCTGTTTCAAATGAACACCCCTCTATCCTGAAGCTGTGCCCTCTTGTCTTAAACTCCTCCACCATGGGAAACATCCTTTCCACATCTACTCTGTCTAGGCTTTTCAACATTCAAAAGGTTTCAGTGAGATCCCCTCCCATCCTTCCAAATTCCTGCGAGTGCAAACCTAGAAAAATCAAATGTTTCTTGTATAATAACCCTTTTGTTCCCAGAATCATCCTTGTGAACCTCCTCTGAACCGACTCCAATGCCAGCACATCTTTTCTTAGATGAGGAGCCCAAAATTGTTCACAATACTTAAGGTGAGTCCTCACCAGTGCCTTATAAAGCCTCAGCATCACATCCCTGCTCTTGTATTCTAGACCTCTTGAAATGGATACTAACATTGCATTTGCCTTCCTCACCACCGATTCTACCTACAAGTTAACCTTTAGGTTGTTCAGCACAAGGACTCCCAAGTCCCTTTGCATCTTAGATCTTTGGATTTTCTCCACATTTAGAAAATAGTCTGCACATTTATTTCTACTACCAAAGTGCATGACCATGCATTTTCCAACATTGTATTTCATTTGCCACTTTCTTGCCCATTCTTCTGATCTGTTTACATCCTTCTGCAGCCTACCTGTTTCCTCAACACTACCTGCCCCTCCACCAAGCTTTGTATTATCTGCAAACTTGGAAACAAAACCATCATCTAAATCATTGATATACAGCATAAAAAGAAGCGGTCCCAATACCAACCCTTGCGGAACACCACTAGTCACTGGCAGTCAACCAGAAAAGGATCCTTTTATTCCACTCACTGCCTCCTACCAATCAGCCAATGCTCTAACCATGCTAGTAACTTTCCTATAATACCATAGGCTCTTATCTTGTTAAGCAGCCTCATGTGTGGCACCTTGTCAAAGGTATTCTGAAAGTCCAAATATACGACATCCACTACATCCCCTTTATCTATACTACATGTAATCTCCTCAAAGAATTCCAACAGATTTGTCAGTCAAGGTTTTCCCTTAAGGAAACCATGCGGACTTTGTCCTATCTCGTCCTATGTCACCACGTACTCCATAACCTCATCCTTTACAATTGATTCCAACATCTTCCCAACCACTGAGGTCAGGCTAACTGCTCTATAAGTTCCTTTCTGCTGCCTTCCTCCTTTCTTGAAAAGTGGAGTGACATTTGCAATTTTCCAGTCTTCTGGAAACAATGCCAGAGTCCGATGAACTTTGAAATGCCATTACTAATGCCTCCCCAATCTCTACCGCTACCTCTTTCAGAACCCTAGGATGCAGTTTACCTGGCCTGGGTGACTCATTTACCTTTAGGTCTTTTAGCTTTTTGAGCACCCTCTCCCTTGTAATAATAACTGCACTCACTTCTCTTCCCTCACATCCTTCAACATCTGGCACACTGCTATTGTCTTCCACAGTGAAGACTGACGCAAAATACTCATTCAGTTCATCTGCCATCTCCTTGCCCTCCCCCCCCCACCCATTGTTATTTCTCTGGCCTTATTTTCTAATGGTGCTCTATGCACTCTCCTCTCTCTTTTATTTTTTACATACTTGAAAAAGCTTTTACTATCCATTTTGATATTTTAGCTTTTCTCTCCTAATGATTCTTTTAGTTGTTCTCTGTAAGTTTTTGAAAGCTGTCTTCCTGCTAATTTTGCTTCGTTACATGCCTTCTCTTTCGCTTTTACATTAGCTTTGACTTCCCTTGTCAGCTACAGTTGTACTATTTTGCCATTTGAATATTTTTTTTTGTTTTTGGAGTATATCTATCGTGTACCTTCCTCATTTCCCCTAGAAACTCACATCGTTGCTGCTCTGCTGTCATACCTACCAGCATCTCCTTCCTACTTACTTTGGCCATGTCACTGTAATTCCTTTTACTCCACTGAAATAGTACTACATCGGACTTTACTTACCCCCTATCAAATTTTAAGTTGAACTCAATCATATTGTGATCACTGCCTCCCAAGTGTTCCTTTACATTAAGCTCCCTAATCACCTCCAGTTCATTACACAACACACAATCCAGTATAGCTGTTCCCCTAGTAGGGTCAATGATAAGCTGTTCTAAAAATCCATCTCGTAGGCATTCAGCAACCTCACACTCATGAAATCCATTACCAACCTTATCCAATTTATGTGAGACCTTGTCAAATGCCTTGTTAAAAGCAAGGCAGAGGGTGGAGCTTATTCAAGATGGTGCTAAAAGGCTCCTTTGCTTGCATCTTCAGAAAGAGTTTTATTTCCACCTTTAATATCTCAATTTTTCCCTTTCAGGGTTCTTTTGAAGACTCTGACCTGGAGTTACACGCTGACTTCAGTTCTTTGTGGGAATGGGACCCGCTCTCGGGGTGTCACGACTGGCTGTTAACCGACATACCAAGGGCCTAAGAATTCGGCTCACCTTTGGAGGCCTAGGATCTTGGGGCTGTGGACATGGGCGGATCGAAGGTTCGGTGTATACATTTCTTTGACATTAAATTCACCTTTGAAACCTTTAAAGTCCATGTAGACAACATCCACTGCCTTGGCTTCATCAGCTTTCCTGGTAACTTCCTCAAAAAATTCTATAAGATTGTTTAGACATGACCTACCATGCACAAAACTATGCTGACTGTCCTTAATCAGTTCATTTCTATCCAACTACTAATATATCTGGTCTCTCAGAAACATTTCGATCGATAACTTTCCCACTATTGATGTCAGGCTTACCCACCTATAATTTCCTGGTTTATTTTTAGAGCCTTTCTTAAAGAGCGAAACAACATTAGCTATCCTCCAATCCTCTCATAACCTCACCTGTCGCTAAGAATGTTTTATATGTCTCTGCTCAGGCCCTGGAAATTTCTGCACTTGCCTCCCACAGGGTCTGAGGGAACACCTTGTCAGGCCTTTGGGATTTATCCATCCTAATTTGTCTTAAGTCAGCATGCACCTCCTCTTCTGTAATCTGTATAGGCTCCAAAAAGTCCATGCTGCTTTGTCTCACCCTGTGTCCATCTCCTGAGGCAAAAAAAATCCTGTTAAGATCGCCCTCAACTCTTTTGGTTTCATGCTTGGGTTAACACTCTGATACCTGTGATGGTCCAGGCTGTACTGTCTACTTTTTGTCGGATATTGAATCCTTAACTGGATTAATTGAATTTAGATAGCAATACTTTAAAGCAGGGATTCCCAACCTGGGGTTGATGGACCCCTTGCTTAATGGTATTGGCATAATAAAGGTTGGGAAACTATGCTTTAATGGAAGCACATCAAGTCAAGTCAAGTCAATTCAAATCACTTTTTATTGTCATTTCAACCATAACTGCTGGTACAGAACATAGTAAAAATGAGATAATGTTTTCCAGGACCATGGTGCTACATGAAACAATACAAAAACTACACTGAACTAAGTAAAGAAAAAAACACAAAAACTACTCTAGACGACAGAGCTATCCAGGACTGCATAAAGTGCACAAAACAGTGCAGGCATTACAATAAATAATAAACAAGACAATAGGCACAGTAGAGGGTAGTAGATTGGTGTCAGTCTAGGCTCTGGGTATTGAGGAGTCTGATGGCTTGGGCGAAGAAACTGTTACATAGTCTGGTCGTGAGAGCCCGAATGCTTCGGTGCCTTTTTCCAGATGGCAGGAGGGAGAAGAGTTTATATGAGGAGTGCGTGGGGTCCTTCATAATGCTGTTTGCTTTGCTGATGAAGCGCGTGGTGTAAATGTCTGTGATGGCGGGAACAGAGACCCCGATGATCTTCTCAGCTGACCTCACTATCCGCTATGTTGGGAACCAAATAATTCAAAAGGTTGTGGGTTCGAATCCCAGGGTTGGTAGTTCCAAGTTTTGAAAGAAACATTAGGAGACATTTAAGAGACTCTTAGATAAGCACATGGATGATAGAGAACTGGAGGGTTATGTAGGAGGAAGGGATAGATTGATGTTAGAGTAGATTAGAAGGTCAGCATAATATTGTGGACCAAAGGACCTATATTGTGTTGTAATGTTCTATGTTCTATGATCCACCTTGTTAGGACAAATCTTTAATGGTTCTTTGTTACAGAAACATAATGTATCATCAATGGTGTCTTAGTTGAAAGGGTGAGGAACCTTTGAAGGCAAAAAATTCATTATTGATAAGTGGTGCCACTAAGCACAGAACTGTGGCTCAAAGGTGAGTTGGCTTTCAAATTTGAAAGGGAACATTTGAGCCAAGGTAATTGGAAGCTAATACCTAAATACCTGCTTCCATTTTGCAGCAATTATGCCAGGCTTGTTGTTGCTGTTGCCCCGTGGCACAGTGGGCAGCATTGTTTTGCTGTTTCCTCAGCACTTGTCTGTTTTTAACAAGGCTGAATTGCTAGCTCGACATTCAAACCAGCATGAATGGAAAGCATGCAAGGAGCCGGCCGGATTCGAACCTGAGACCATTGGCCTCAAAGACTGATTGTACAATAAAGCAAGTCCATGATTATAATCTCCCTACTGGTGAGCATGTGAAATGGTTTATACTGTGTTGTACTGTTTAGTGTACTGTACTATGTTAATGTGTACCACATTTCCTCAACACAAAATACTCTGCAGATGCTGGGGTCAAAGCAACACTCACAACACTCAGCAGGAACTCAGCAGGTCGGGCAGCATCCGTGGAAATGATCAGTCGACGTTTCGGGCCGGAACCCTTCGTCAGGACTGTAGGGGGAAGGGGCAGAGGCCCTATAAAGAAGGTGGGGGGAGGGTGGGAAGGAGAAGGCTGGTAGGTTCCAGGTGAAAAACCAGTAAGGGGAAAGATAAAGGGGTGGGGGAGGGGAGGCAGGGAGGGGATAGGCAGGAAAGGTGAAGAAAGAATAGGGGAAAACACGATGGGTAGTAGAAGGAGGTGGAACCAAGAGGGTGGTGGTAGGCAGCTGGGGGAGGGGGCAGAGTGGCATAGGGATAGGGGAAGGGGGGGGAAGGGAATTACCGGAAGTTGGAGAATTCTATGTTCATACCAAGGGGCTGGAGACTACCTAGATGGTATATGAGGTGTTGCTCCTCCAACCTGAGTTTAGCCTTGTCATAGCAGTAGAGGAGGCCATGTATGGACATGTATGCACATTTCCTCAGTTTTTGACACCCACAGTTTTTGACTCCCACAGTCTTTAAATGGAATCATAGCCATAGCCCCTTGACCATTGGGAAAAATTGGCTGTTGTCAGTTACTTTCCACACTGGTGTATGTGCTATGACTCTGAAGTCCCTCAGCAATTAAACTGCCCTTGATTGCATTCTGGAGAGCTGTCCTCATCATATAAACCTCATCTGCTTATTTGCTTTATTTATTCGATTTCCTTCCACAATCTAAAGACATACCGGTTAGTAGGTTAATTGGTCAGTGTAAATTGTCCTGTGATTAGGCTGGGGTTAAATCAGTGGGCTGCTGGGTAGCACAGTTCGTTGTGCTGGAAGGGCTTGTTCCGTGCTGTGTCTCTAAATTTAAAAAAAATCTCGATATCCATCAGCGGAGTATTAAAATCTCTTTCATGTTCACAGGAGAAGTAAATGTAGTGTATTACCAAATACAAGAAAGATGTTAGATTTAACACAACAGCATAATGCAGTATTCAGCCTAGATTACTGGTGCACACTCCAGAAGTGATACTTGACCCCATTATCTTTTGGCTCACTAATTGGAGTGTTTCTAATTAGAATGGTATTAAACTCCAAACACCACTACCTCTACACCAATAGAAAAGAGACACATCGCTGGCCCTTAAGATGCTATCAGGAGTATATATTATAAAACATATCATGTAAACTACTGGACAAATTTTAAATGGTTGAATTTCAAAAGAACAGATGAAAAAAGAATCTTCCTATCGTGGCAGAGAATTAATGTGAAATTGACTTTAGTCTGAGTAATTTAAAAATGAACCAATTAACAGCGTAAAAACAAAAGAAACACAAGAGATTCTGCAGAGGCTGGAAATGGAGGTTTTCTCAAGGATCAACCATTTTAATTCCCCATTCCGATTCTAACATGTCAGTTCATGATCTCCACTTCCGCTTGAATGAGGCTACTCTCATGTTGGAGAAGTAACACCTCACATTCCGTCTGAGTAGCCTCCAACCTGAAGGCACAAACATTGATTTCTCTAACTTCTGCTAATTATTACCCCCCCCCGACTCCTTTTCTCATTTTCCATTCTCCATTCTGGCTCCCCTTGTACCCCTTCATTTCATCTCACCTGCTTAACACCTCCCCTCTGGTGCCCCTCCTCCTTCCCTTTCTCCCATGATCCACTCTCCTCTCCTATCAGATTCCTTCTTCTTCAGCCCTTTACCTTTTCCACCTATCACCTCCCAGCTCC
The DNA here is from genome assembly GCF_963921235.1 of Mobula hypostoma. Taxonomy (NCBI): domain Eukaryota; kingdom Metazoa; phylum Chordata; class Chondrichthyes; order Myliobatiformes; family Myliobatidae; genus Mobula; species Mobula hypostoma. Next base: position 7,690,978 of record NC_086112.1, on the reverse strand, counting down.
TTACTTCGTCCTCCACCTTTCCCCCTCACCTGGCTTCATTTGTCACCTTCTAGCTCGTACTCTTTTCACTTTCCCCACCCTTCCTATTCTGGCTTCTTCCCCCTACCTTTCCAGTGCTGGTGAAAGGTCGTGACCCGAAACGCCGACTCTTTATTCTTTTCCATAGACGTTACCTGACCTGCCAAGTTCCTCCAGCATTTTGTGTGTCTGCGACTCAGCTTTTTGAATCTTTGTCTAGGGGAGGACTATGGGTGTCAGGGTGAAGATTAGTCTCTACCAAACGAGCTGTAAGGTGCTCTTTCCCTTTGCTGGTCTGCAGGTCACCCTTGGGCAAGGTGTAGCACCTGCTTAGGCCCCAGATCAAGGTTATGTGAAGTCAGGGGAGCAGGTGGTGGATGGTTGTATGAGCAGCTGGTGCGTATCACAAGTTCTGGTTATGCAATCACTGACACTTGGCAGACAATCTCTGAAGAGTTTTGATAATGGCTGGGGTCACCCATCTTGTAAAGACACTGCCCAGAAGAAGGCAATGGAAAACTCACTTCTATAGAAAAATTTGCTAAGAACATCATGGCCATGGAAAGATCATGGTCGCCCACGTCATTAGATGGCACATAATGATAAAGATGAGGGGAGGACTGATAGGAATATACATGATTTAGACTGTAGAGTGGTGGATTTTTGAGTTATTTAATTATGTGACATCTACAAAGCTAATAAGATTGAATACTGTTCCTGAATTAATAATTCAAAGAAAGTGAGAGCAGATCTCGCCCAGAGAATTTGAAAATTTCAATTCAGTTTTAGCAAATGATGATTGGAGTTCAATTCCTGCCTTGTCTGTACGGATTTTGTATGTTCTCTCTGTGACCACAAGCTTTCCTTCCCACATTCCAAAAGTATGTGTGTTAGGGTTAGTGAGCTGTGGGTATGCTTTGTTGGAGCCAGATGCATGGCAACATTTGCGGGCTGCCCCCAGCATAACTCTCGCTGATTTGATTTGACGTATTTCACTATATGTTTTGATGTGTATGTGACAAATTAAACTAATCTTTAAAATCTTCATCCTTTTTCTCCACTAAAAACATAAAGTACTGCTTGGAAATTTTTGAGGATTGTGGTGGCCACAATGTCTGCAGAGAAACTCTTGCATTTTGACTAGCTAGCTTTGTATCGCAGGAGTCATGAAGCTGTGCCACCTATTCTACTCATTAGTGGCTGAGTTTATAGTAACAGCTGTACCCCTCTACCTTCCCTCAATATGGCAAACTGACTGGTAATTAATCAACAGCATCTTGCATTACAACCTACTCGTAGCAACCAATTCAACTCCAAAGGGATACCAATTACATTCCCACCTCCAAGGCAGAAAGTCATTAGTTGGTGCAATATGCTTTTCCTAAACTGTGAGAGTTGTCATGAAGGGAAGGCTAAGGAGGCACAATACAACATTCTATAAATCCTGTTTGAGCTCCTTCACTCTGTCCGCCACAAGCGGAATTTCCCAGTGGCCACCCACCTCAATTTGATGTTCTGTTCCTATTCTGACATGTCTATGATGAGGCCAAACTCTGGTTGTAGGAGCAACGTCTGATATTCTGTTCTGTCTTGCCTCCAATCTGATGGCCTGGACATTGACATCTCTAATCCTGGATATTTTTCTCCCCTCCCCTTCTCTCTTTTACCATTCCCCATTCAGGCTCGCTCTTAAGGACTCGTCATCTTATGTTTTTGATACTTATTGGTTATTTACTTTTTTTTCCTCTTCAGTATTTGCACAAATTGTTGTCTTTTGCACATTGGTTGTTTGTCCACTCTGTTGGGTATGGTATTTCATCAACTCTATTATAGTACTTGGACTTACTGAGTACGTTCACAAGAAAACAAATCTCCGGGACATACATGGAGACATACATGTACTTTGATAGTAAATTTACTTTGAACTTTGAACTTTGAGGCTCCCCTTTTTCTTTTCCTCACCTGCCCATCAACCACTCTGCTGTCCCTACTTCTTCCCTTTCTGCCATGGTTCACTCTCCTTTCCTATCAGGTTTCTTTTTTATCTTTCTCATCCACCTGGCTTCACCTATCATCTCTGGCTTGCCCTCCTTCCCCTCCCCCCTGCTTTAATTCTGACACCTTCCCCCTTCTTTCCCAGTCCAGATGAAGGGTCTCAGCGTGAAACACCAGCTGTTTATTCATCTTTATAGATGCTGTCTGACCTGTTGAGTTCCTCTGACATTTTGTGGTTGTTGCTCTGGATTTCCGGCATCTGCAAAATCTCTTGTGTTTATGATACTTATTGTGTTTATGTCTGACTTTCTTGTGCAATCCACAAATGGCAAGGTTACAGCAAATAATCTTTTTTTTGACGTATTGCAATGCACTGCTGCCTCAAAATAGCAAATTTTGCCACACACATCAGTGACAATCAATCTGATTCTCATTCTGAAGTCACAAGGAAAGTAACACCATGAGAACTGAACACAAAAGTAGGGAGCTTATACCTCATTTATATCAGAAGACCATATCTTGTACAATATTGGTCTACTTATTTGAGGGAGGGTAGTAATGTATTTTAGAGGAGTTCGATGAAAGATACTGACCAACATCTAGAATGAGTAGTTTGTCTTATGGTGAAAAGTTGGACAGGTTAGACTTGTGTTAAATATGTGGGTTATGACCTATGTTCCCTCTAAGCTGTGTGTGTGTGTGTGTGTGTGTGTGTGTGCACGCGCACACACGTTTTTCCACCTGCCCACAAAGGAAATTAATGTGCGCACAAAAGGTTAGTTACCTAAAATAATGTAGTAATTAATAATTATACTTATTGAAAATAAGCTTTTAGCTAAATGTTTCTGTTAACTAGTTAGTTGGTTTTTCAAATACCACAATGCACGTCACTAATTTATGGCACCTCACCTTTCCTTTCCAGTTTGTACAGCTGCATCACGGCGGCAGCCATGTTTGGCGGACAGTGTTCACATTGTAAAGTTTACAAAGATCTGTTTCAAATCCTGTAGATAGCTTACTAAATTTTATTGAAAAAGATCAGTCAAATGACCCTGTGGCTAAATACTGTCACAAGAAATTGATAAACATCACATACAAAGTAGCTTGACAGGTTTTAAGTGATCTCTTTGATGTGCTGGCTGCACCGTGCAAGGTTCTGCAAAAAAGTGGCCTGACACCGATTGATTCACTTCATTTTGTGTGAGGCAAAATTAACAAGATAAGAAAGCAGTATCTGGGACACAATGTTTTGTGGAGTAACAAAGTTAAAGTTTTGCTAAGCCAACAACGTGAAGAAAACACCACAGTAGATACAAATTCGCTGTTGACTTTTATAAATAGTCTTTGTGTTCATTTAGAAGAAAGGTTTCTTGAAGACGAGGTACAAGAATGGTCAGCTTTTGATTTTTCCGCAATTGCAGATTGTGACTTCACATTTGGCGATGAATACGTTAATGCCTTATGTCTAAAACATCACGATTTTCTAGCTGAAAATACTGTAATAGTTAGACAGTTTAATGATTTCAAATTTTCTGTGCAAGAAAAAATTAAATCCAAACTGATTTCAAACTTTGCTCAAATGGTGGCAGTTGTACTTCAAAATGAACAGTTTTGCGACCTTGCACAGTTGATGGACATTGGGGGAACCTTTCTTGTGTCTAGTGCGGACTGTGAGCGAGGTTTTAGCCTAACGAATCAACTCAAAAACAAGCTGAGAAACCGTTTAGGTGGATGTCATTTGGATATGTTAATGAGAATCAAAAGCTATCAATTGGTTGGAAGTTCTGTTAGTCTAGACAGAGTTTACAAAGAATGGGTAAATGCCAAAGACAGGAGAGAGAAAAAATAACTCAGTGACTTAAATATGTATGTTATTTTGTTGTTATTCTGTGCAGTTTTATGTCAAATATTTTGTAAACCTACATAAACTGTGTCATGTGTGCATTCAATGTGCACATACTTTTGTCGCAGAAAAACATTGATAAAACAAGACTTTTGCATGCACTGACTATTAAAAATTGGAGGGAACATTGGTTATGACCAAAGAAAAGATGTCTGGAGTCACTTAGCATTTTATTTATTTGTTTATTTATATTGAGGTACAGCACAGAATAGGCCCTTCTGGCCCTTCGAGACACACCGTCCAGTAACCCCAATTTAGCCATAGCCTAATCATGGGACTTTTTCCAATAACCTACTAACCAGTACACCTTTGGACTGTGGGAGGAAATGGAAGCTCCCGGAGGAAACCCACAGGGTGATGGAGAGAATGTACAAACCCCTTGCAGGCAGTGGTGGGAATTGAACCCCGGTCACTGGTACTGTAAAGCTGTGTGCTAACCACTATGCTATTGTGCCGCCCCAAATCTCAGCGTGAACACAGTCCCCCACTACCACAAATTTTTGCAGTCGAGTATCCTGCATTTGAGGGCGTTGCAGGCGTCAGCACACTCGAAGTGCAATGGGGTTGCCTCAGCCTGGGAGAACAACTGTAATAATCATGGTCTCTCCACTGCTAGGTAAGTATATACTTCAGTGCAAGGGAATTTATTAGGTGTGTCAATAATCAATTACTAAAGGAATGGAATATTCAATTGTGAGTGGCAGGAAAAGCACCAAAAAGCATCAGCTCCGTTTAATATTAAACTAAATTTTGGTATTTGACTCTTGAGTATATGTAGCAATGCAGAGGGAAAACAATGGGTTAATTAAGAGGCTATATTGGCGAAGACATTGAAGCACATACACTCACTGCAATGACTGCAGAAAAACAAGGCGATGTTTCTGTGTTAGTGAATGTGCACGTGTGAGGAGTGTCCTCTTTTTCATACCTTGTCTCTGCTGGAGTTTAGAAGAATGAAAGGGAAGTTGACTAAGAAATAAAATGACTTGTGAGATTTAATAGGGTAAATGAGGAGAGGTAATGTTCCTTTCTGAGAGAATCTGTATTAGGAGTGGTCACAGTTTAAAAATAAGGAATGACCTTTTTAACACAGATGAGGCTTTGTTTCTTTTCAAGATTCACGAGTCTTTGAAATTTTCTTCCACAAAGGCAGTGTAAAGAGTCTTTGAAGATGTTTGAGGCAGATGTAAACAGATATTTGGTAAGCAGGGGAGTGAGAGGTTGCCATGAGTGGATAGAAAAAGGAGTTGTGGTTATGATCTGATCATCCGTGTTTGTGCATCAGATCTGAAGGACCATGTGGACTATTTCTACTCTTAATTCATTTGTATTTTCTTCTGTAAGACACAATCGCCTGTAAAAACACATGAAAGGCCACACAGAACATACTCTAACAAGGTACAAGATATTCTGCAAATGCTGGAAATTTTGATCAACACATACCTAAAATGTTGGAGGAAGTCAGCAGGTCAGGCAGTATCTCATCATCATTGTGTGCCATCTCGTATGACATGGCTGATCATGGTCTTTCCATGACCATGATTGCCTTTACAAGATGGGTGACCCCAGCTATTATCAATATTCTTTGGAGATTATCTGCGTGGCATCAGTGGTCACATAACCAGGACTTGTGATATGCACCAGCTGCTCATACAACTATCTACCACCAGCTGCCATGGCTTCACGGGACCCTGATCGGGGCGGGGGGGGGGGTGCGTGTGGACTAAGCAGGTGCTACACCTTGCCCAAGGGTGACCTGCAGGCAAGCAGAGGGAAGGAGCCCTTTACACCTTCTTTGGTAGAGATGTGTCTCCACCCTGTCACCCTCGTCTATGGAGGGGAATAAGCAATTGACATCTTGAGCCGAGACGCTTCATGAGGATTGGAGAGGAAGGGGGCCAAAGCCAGAATTAGAAGGTGGGAGGAAGGGAAGGAGTACAAGCTGGCAGGTGATAAATGCAAAGAGTTAGAGGGCAGCAGAGAGGTTCACATGTACAGGTCTATCTTCAAGCTGTTGTGGAGTTGTGGGGCTAAGAGACATTGAAATGCACTTCAGATGGTTGTGGGAAGTCACTATGAAGCCTCACCATGACCCAGCTAGGGCTCTGGTTTCTGTTACAGAGACACATCCTGAAGCTCTTCAGGAACCATGAACCGAGACCCAAAACATCAACTGTTTACTCCCCTCCATAGATGTTGCTGAGTTCCTCCATTTTGTAAATGTTGCTCTATTTAAGCCAGTCTTCTTTTCAGGAGCTAGAATATAATACTTCCAGTAAATTCTACGGGAGATGGCAAGTCCCTCAAACCCTTGACCCGCTGTCCTAACTGTAACATCCCATGCACACAAAAAAAATTATCCAGCTGATTTTGAGAGATCTATTTCTGTATCCTTTCAGAGGGTGTAATTGTGCTGCTCATTCAGGATAACATGCATGGAAATGTCCTGTTATAAACTGGTTTTGTAAACTATATGTCAGAGCTAGGTAATGAGCAGTTTGTTGACACATTAATAAACATTCATCATATTCCACTATACTTTTCTTTTCACTCCCAGTGGATTTAAAGACAACTATGGTAAACATATTACATGTACTTTTTTAGAGAGCGACACAGGCAAAATAATGTATTAAGTTCAATTGCCTTTTTTTTCATATTCACATCCAATCAGTACAGAAGACATTTTACGAACCTGGATATCCTTCTGTGCAAGTCGTCATGAAGGGCACCTGCATCAAGTTCTACAGTTCCCCCGGAGATACCTGGAAGAACAGAGCCCTCAATGGTAGGATAGTGAATGCAGATAGACAGAATGAAAGCTTCAGAGCAAGGATTTCCAAGCTTTTTTTATGCCACAGACCCCTACCATTAACCAAGGGGTCTGTGGACCCCAGATTGGGAACTCCTGCTTGACAGGAAGTAGAGTTACCAGAATGTAATCAACGATCAAGGATGAACTTCATTCAGCATGGTAGTGTAGTGGTTAGCACAATGATTTACAGTACCAGTGACATGGGTTCAATTCCAGCCACTGCCTGTAAGGAGTTTGCACGTGATCCTGTGAGCACATGGGTTTCCTCCGGGTGTTCTAGTTTCCTCCTACAGTCCAAAGTCGTACTGTTTGGTTGGTTAATTGGTCATTGTTAATTGTCCCGTGTTTAGGCTAGGGTTAAATCGAGGGTTGTTGGGCAGTGTAGCTCGAAGTTTCAGAAGGGCCTATTCCGCGCTATATCTCAGTAAAAAGAATAAATATATCATTCGCCATGTACATCTACATGCATTAGAAATTTGGTGTGGTGTATTGGTGAGACATGCAACAAAGAAAGTTATGTAAGGGGTTTCATCTTTTATGTTACAGCGAAGGCTAACAAAATGGCTTCTTTGTTATGTTATAATTAAAATGGCTTTTCTGTAATAATAATTGCGCTGTAAGGAGTTCTCTCTCTCTCTGCTTGTTTGGGTTATATTATTGATAAGAGGAAGAATGAACCAATTGGCATAGATGTTATTCTTTCTTGTGTGTCTGTAAGCTATTGTTTTGCAGGTTTTGGCACAGAAGGCGCGATGGGGACAGACAGAGGGGACGCGATGCTGTGACCCTGGGCGGCGGGACCGACCCTGAGCGGGAGTCCGAGGCCCAGGGTCTTCGGCGAGGAGAGGAGACGAAGACAGACTCGTGTGGAGCGTCTGGTCGACCATTGTGGTTGGTCCCAGCCGGCGGGTCAAGGGGGTCAGAGGAGATCGAATGGTGGAAAGAAGACTCCGTTAATTGAGCTCCAATGGTTGTGCACGAAGTGGTTGAACTTTGATAAGTTTGGCGCCTTTTATTTATCCTTTTATATTTTATCTCTGTTAATTACATAGTTCTCAGTAAGATCTATAAAGTGTAATCATTTAATCGCATATGGTGATTTGTCTGTTATTTGGCGGTGTGGGTTACATCACACAGCATCCACACAAACTTGATTACCCAGTCTGGCGGGGCCGAAGGCTGCTCCCCCTAGACGAAAGCGAGCTGAGCGAGCCTGAGGCTTACCAGGGGGCTACAGTTATAATTATAAGGAACAAAAGTATATATGGAATAAAATGTTCATACATAAATACCGGCACGTACTTACAATGCAAACTGTGTAACAAAAAGTGGTTTAAAGTAACACACAAAGCAGGTCAGGCAGTGTCGATGGAGAAGTGGTTGTGGCGCAGTCTCTGAGTGCTTCCACGAGTGCTGCCTCTGATCCATCATAGACCTCAGCCAGCAGGATCTTGTCTCCAACAATGAGGTCCTGGGGAAAGCTCAACTTCCAAGCATTGAAGCCACTTCACTGGTCAGGCCACGAGCCTTGCATGGACAACTCCAGGTTACTGAAAGCAGTACTCTATGGGGAGCTTTCTCAGGGCAAAAGAAATCGCGGTGCCCTACGCAAGAGGTACAGAGACCAATTTACACAGCAGCTCTCTCAGGCAGATATCGAGGTCAGCGAGTGGCAGTGGCTGATTTGTGACAGAGACCGCTGGAGAACACTGATCCATGGAACAGCCAAGAATTTTGAGGAATCCAGAAGAGCAACCGCTGAAGAGAAGAGACCATAAGACATAGGAGCAGAATAAGGCTATTCAGCCCATCAAGTCTGCTTCACCTTTCCATCACAGCTGATCCCAGATCCCACTCAACCCCACACACCTGCCTTCTCGCCATATCCTTTGATGCCCTGACTGATCAGGAAACGATCAACTCCTGCCTTAAATATACGGATGGACTTGGCCTCCACCGCAGTCTGTAGCAGAGCATTCCACAGATATAATACTCTCTGGCTAAAAAACAATTCTCCTTACCTCCGTTCTAAAGGGTCACCTCTCAGTTATGAGGCTGTGCCCTCTCGTTCTGGATACCCCCACCATAGAAAACATCCTCTCCACACCCACCTTATCCAGTTCTTCCAACATTCGGTAGGTTTCAGTGAGATCCGCCTGCAGCCGCTCACATCCCAGCTACTCCCATGTCCCTACTGCTCCAGAGTGTACAGATCCAGAATTGGCCTCCACAGTCACCAATGATCGTGCTGTCACTCCTGAAGACTCTTCTTCCCTCCTGATCTTCGCAAGCGAAGAACCAGACATCATCATCAGATAGAGGGAGATGGGTGAGGATGGTAACTGGAGTGGTTGATCACATTAACGGACTGGGGGAGGGAATTTTTTAGATGGTGTGAAATTTCTGTTTTAATAGCCCTATAACATTTTCAGAAGGGATCTTTTGGGAAAGGCAGTTTGCAGTGGGGAGAGGGTCCGCAATGATTTATCCAGCCCAATTCTTCGTCCTGGCCACAAACAAGACCTGCAGTGATGGTAGACTGCAACCAACTTTGAGGTATCTATGTACTTGTACTCTTATTCCTCTGTTTCTCCACACTGCCATTAACATTGTGCTGTACCATCAAGTTCGACCTTCCGAGGTGTATCATTTCACACTCTTTTCTGAATGAAATCAATAATGCAATGAGTGCCAGCAGAAAGCTGGAATGTTATTTCTCCCAGTCCCATTGATAAAACAATGTTGTAACCTCGTCCGGCACCAGGTCACTCTTCCTTCCATTGACTTGTGGGTAGTGGTTGGTCATGCCTCCACAGGCAGCTATCCCAGCGTGCTCCTGCAATTAACCACAGTTGTACAGATTTAGATTCATTTATTTATCGCATGCAGTGAAATGCATCATTTGTATTAACAACCCTCACAACTTAAGTATGTGCTGGGGGAAGGCCACAAGCGTCGCCACACATTACAATGCCCACATGGAGTACTGTGCAAAAGTCTTTGGCACGCTAAGATTTTTAATGTGGTTTCAGATAGTATGACTGCCACAGGGCCCTGATCTCAACAGCATGAAGGCTGTCTGGGATCACCTGGAGAGGCAGAAGCAAGCAAGCAGCCAAAGTCTGCAGAAGAACTGTGGCAAGTTCCATAAGATGCTCAGAGCAACCTACCAGCTGATTTTCATATAAAACTCCACAACAGTGTACCGAAGAGAATTGATGCAGTTTTAAATGCAAAGGCTGGTCACACCTAATAGTGATCTGATTTAGCTTTTTTTTTACTGTTTACTGCTCTTTATAGACATTTTTTGATATTTAGAAACTTTTCATTTCATTATTTTTTACTTTACAGACATTTTTTTACATGTGTCTAAGACTCTCGCACAGTACTGTAGCATGCTTGCAATGCTTAGTAGAACAACGCCGGCAACAAGAATTAGAACAGCAACACATGTTCTCAGTCTGTTCCTCTGTTGCAAAAGTTTCCATTGGCTCTTTGAAGCATTCTGTGAACTCCAAGGAAAACTCTTCCACCAGCCAGATTTCAACACATGAGAGGTTCTGAGACAGGATTACAAGACTTTGAAATACTTAGATAAATTACCCCACACATGGTCAAGTCAGTTATAAGGAAGTGGAAATCGGAATACTTAACATCTATTTCAGTGTATGTAAGGCGACCTTATCAATGTGGACTGATACCGTGACATTGATCTGCAGTAGGTTAGGACATGTGAAAACCCTGTCTGTAAGGAGTTTGTACATTCAATGTAGGTTTCATCCCAGTGTTAAAGTTTCCTCTGCATTCCAAAGATGTACAGGTTAGTACGTTAATTGGTGACAAGGGTATAATTAGGCAGTGTGGGCTTATTGGGCCAGACGGGCCAGTTTCCATGTTGTATCTCTAAGCTAAGTAAATAAATCCACCAATAAAGTGTATCTGAAATAGCTGAACCGTTTTACATTAAGGTCCAGCAAAGTGGTGTTGGACACAAATAAAGGAATGACCTTTTGAGGAAGTTTAATGTTATATTTATTTATTTAGAGTGTGGAGAAGGCTCTTCCAGCCCTTCAAGCCACTCCATCCAGCAACCCCCGATTTAAAGGCATCCGTTAGTCTTGCGAGACCATAGATCTGCGCCTGGAAAGTCTTCACTCTCCAGGGTGCAGGCCTGGGCAAGGTGGTATGAAAGACTGGCAGTTGCCCTTGCTGCAAGTCTCCCCTCTCCACGACACCGATGTTGTCCAAGGGAAGAGCATTAGGACCCATACAGCTTGGCACCAGTGTCGTCGCAGAGCACTGTGTGGTTAAGTGCCTTGCTCAAAGACACAACACGCTGCCTTGGCTGGGGCTCAAACTCACGACCTTCAGGTTGAACGCCTTAACCACTTGGCCACATGCCCACAGCCCCGATTTAACCCTAGCCTTATTAAAAGACAATTTAACAATGACCAATTAACCTACTAACAGGTAGGCCTTTGGATTGTGGGAGGAAACTGGAACATCCGGAGAAAACCCATGCATTCCATGCGAAGGACATACAAACTCCTTACAGATGACGTCAGAATGAACTCCAGACTCTGACCCCCTGAGATGTAATGGAGCTGTGCTTACTGCTACACCACCACGGCACTCCAATATTATTCATTTTTCTCTTCTTTCTCTGTTGAAGGGGGAGAGCACAGATCACCAAGTGAGGCAGAAATGAAGATGAACCTCCAGAGAGAGGCCAATCTGCAGTGGCAGTCAAGTTGTGTCTTTGGGAGAGCCTCTTAGGTCCACTTGTCTCTTTTAGTTATGGTTGATGAGCATGTACCAGTAGGTGTCCACTGGGCCAAGTCACTACGTTTAAAGGAGAGTGGTTTTGAAAGGATCATAGCAGATGAAGCCAGTAAACTAGTCATAGTTGAGGGTGACTGGCTTTGGGATGCACCTAAGGCACTGAGTTACAACCAACACCTGAAATAAAATAGCTGTGGAAAATGATACTTGAATGATGTATGGTTCAGTGCAACCTGGAATTCGAGATCCATGGTAGCATACCGGCCAGCACCATCACCAACGCCAGCAATCACTGGCTGGGGCTCATTTCCTGCTGCTGTCTGTAAGGAGTTTGCATGTTCTCCCCATGACAATGTGGGTTTTCACTGAATGATCCCGTTACCTCCCAAGTTCCAATGATGTACAATTAGAGTTAGTAAAGTGTGGGCATGCAAGGTTGGTGCCAGAGATGTGACAACACTTCGTGATGCCCCCAACACTTCTTCGCTGATTTGATTTGACACAAATGACACATTTCTTTGCATGTTTCAATACAGATGTCAAAAATAAAGCTAACCTTTCTTTCTTTTTTTAAAGGTTAAATCCAGTGAAGTCCAAAGGGAAAAGCCGGTTTTGTGAAGTCCAAAGAATGGTGAGTCGGGGAGGGGGAATCTGAAGGTCAAAGATTGAAGGCAGAAGGCTGAAGGTGTTACAAGGGCCCAGGTCAGTTGCGAGTCTTGGGGTGAAGTTCAAAGTTGGAGGCTCAATATCTGTGAGTCTGCAAAGCCAGGGGCAAGGACGTGAGGCCTGTCTATGAGTGTGTGACTGGAAGATTGGAATGGGGAAGGGGCTTATTTTCCTGCTGCTGCCTTATTTCGTTTTGTTGTCGTTGTTGTCGCTTGTGTTCTGTTGAACATTGTGGACAGGTTAACACTGGTGCGCTAATATGTGGCAACACTTGCAGGCTGCCCCCTTTGGTTGTGTTGGCTGTTAACGCAAATGAGGCATTTCACTGTATGCCTTGATGTACAAGTGATAAATAATGAATCTGCATCTGAATTGGAGAAACCCAGGATGTGAATGCAGCGAATATAAGCATTTCCCTTCTGTGGTCACCACGGTAACATAGCAGTTAGTATGACGCTATTACAACTCAAGGTGTCAGAATTTGGAGTTCAATTCCAACATTATCTGTAAGGAGTCTGTATGCCCTCCCTCGGAATATGTGGGTTTTCTCCTGGTGCTCCATTTTCCTCCCACAGTCCAAAGATGTACCAGTTAGTAGGTTAATTGGTCATTGAAGATTGTCCCTTATATCGGGGGTTTCTGGATGATCTGGCTCAATGGGCTGGAAGGGCCTTTTCCACGATGAATCTCAATAAATAAATAAAGGTCAGGGTGGTGTGTGAGCTACAGGCTCCAGAGCAGATGCAATATGACAATGATGCATCTAATGAGTTGAAAGAATGCGAATTAAATGAGAGACCTTCTGAGGAGCAGGTAGGTGGACTGACATATATGCAGTCTGTACGAGAAAACCAAAAGTCACGTGGGATAGAGCCACGGGATGTGGCGAGGGATGGCAATAAATTGTAGCATGATATCTCCAGATGGGATTCATATTGAAGGCTAACAATGTTGATATCTTCAGCAATATAATTCATAGTCAAATCTCAGAACTGAACTTCCGTGAACTGCAGTTCTTAAGGACATGGCCTAAGAGACGAATGCGCCTTTGGGGTTCCGAAGCTTCGCGTCCCTGCGGGCAAACCAACTTTATAACGGTGCTACAGACTGAAGCATTGTTGGAGAAAATGGAACATTAGGAACAGAGGATCAACTGTCGGGGGCTCACACTCTCTCTCTCTCTCTCTCGTTGATGGGGGAGAGTTTGTTGCCGATCATTGAGTCAGAGAACTTGGAAAGAAAAAGTGACACGGCAGACTTTATCATCGCAAATCAACAAGTTGACACCTCTCTGCACCGTTACTAGGGACAGAGAGAGAACCTGTGGCCTGTCAAATTGTTGGGTGAATGACTGTGTGCAGATCATGGCCTTTCTTGGGCTTTGCTATTGCTTGCTTGCTGGGTGGAGGGTGCTGACGCTTTTTGCTGAAGTAAGCGGGGGAGGGAGAAGGTCCTTTCTTTGCTGCTGCTTGTGCGTGGGAGGAGGGTGTGTTGCCCTTAAGGCATTTATTTGACTTTGTTGGGTCTATGCTTTAAGTAATTTGTTTGTAACTCTTTTCTAGTTAAAGTTAAAGGTTGATAATTAAGTTACAGTATAACAAAGGTAAATTCATTGTCTATGGTATATCGCGGCATGTGATGGCATCACCTCCGGTTTCGCCGCGTCGTATGCGTAACCTCCGGTTCGGAGAAGATGTAAAGGTGGGTGCCATGCGTGCAGCATGATCGTGAAGAGCTCCGTGTCCACCCACAAAGAAACATTATAGGAGCAACGCCATAAGTTCCTATGAGAGTATTTGAACTAAAAATATTAATGCGGTTTCTGTTAAGGAAGTGATAATTTGGGTGGCATGCGTGTCGGCTTTTCAATTTCAAACGCGGAGTGGGCTCGGGCCCGATGGTGGTTTGACGCGACCCCCTCGCCCGCTACTGGGGTGGCTGGAGACACTCGCTAAAAGGAGAGAGCATGCGTGGTCTCCAGAATGAAACAGACACTATAAATGTTTGTATTTTTTTATCAACAATTTTCACCATACAATGTTAATGTGGAAGAGTGCATAGTAAATGGTTAACCTTACTACGACTCTGTCTTCATTGGCTCTGGTTTAACTTGGTGTTTAGTCAGAGTTTCAACAGACTGCATGAGAACACTATAGAGGGAGTAGAGCGGCCTTGGGGTTCTAATGTTTTGGCTGTCACTCTTTCTTTGTTTTCGTAGATATCTGCGAAGAACAAGAATCTCAGGATGTCTATTGTAAATATTTCTCTGATATTAAATGGAACTATTAAATTATTGACTTAATAGAGGCCTGAGGGGCATTTTTTTCACACAGAGGATAGTGAGTATATGTATTGAACTGCTAGAGGATATGTTCGAGGAAGGTACAATAGGCACTTGAATCGGTACATGGAGGGCCAAGGCCGGGTGCAGGAAATTGAGACGGTCTGAATGGGTAGCATGATCAACATGGCCTTGTTGAGCCAAGGGGCCTGTATCCACACTGCATTTCTCTATGACGCAAGGTTTATTGTGTCACCATGGCAACAGAATACTGAAGCAAGTGTCAACAACTGCAGAAGTTCCTGTGGAGGTGATCATGAGGCGAACAGTACTGTGGAGCAAAGGAACAAGTTACTCAGAGAATTGCTCAGAGAAGGTGAAGTGTGCCAGAGGGAAGCTGTTCCAAGCTGGTGGCCAGTGAAAGACAGTCCATTGTGAAGGGCAGTACACAAAGGCGTCACTTTGACAGTGACTTACCACTTCAAGAACAATGGGGTCATTGACAAACTTGGATGGCAGTCAGCTTAGAGGAAATGTTTGTAATTTGCCTGAACAACATGGGACAACATTCACGGAAGTTTTAGGGCAATGACTATGTGTTGACAAGTAAACTGTCACATCAGGCGTTCAGCATGAAGTGTTGCAGGGAGATGATATTAATTGGATCTGGAAAAGTTGGAAGAGGCAGGCTGCACAAGCCCATGGAAATAGCTCAGTTTCCATATGCTGCTTACTATTTACAGAAAGGAATAAATGGTCGATGTTTTGGACTGAGGCCCTTCATCAGGACTGTAAAGGAAGGGGAAAGAAGCCAGAATAGGGGGAGGGGAAGGAGTACAAGCTGGAAGACACTCCTCCTTCCCTTTCTCCCATGCTCCAGGTTCCTCCTTTTTCAGCCATTTACTTCTTCCTCCTATCACCTCTCAGCTTCTCAATTCATTCCCCTCTCCCTCACTCACCCACCTTCCCCCTCACCTGGTGTCACATATTACCTGCCAGCATGTACTCTTTCACCTCCCCCAGCTTCTTATTCAGGCTCTTCCCCCTTCCTTTCCAGTCCTGATAAAAGGTCTTAGCCCGAAACACCGACCATTATCCTCTCCATTGATATTGCCTGACCTGCCTAGTTCCTCCACCATTTTGTGCACATGTTGCCCTGGATTTCCAGCGTCTGCAGGATCTCTTGTGTTTGCTATTTACAGATCTACTGAGGGGCCTGCGTCACATACCAAATGAGTCGGATGCTTCGAGAATGGGCTCCATTGCGATGTGAAGGTGCTTGCAAAGCTCCACAGATCCTTTGAAAGATGTAATAGCAGGCATAGACTTACTAATGTCACCAGATACGGTTTAGATACAGGAAGACAGCAGAGACCAAAAATAGCCAGAGTCAAAAGCACTGGCAAACATCCAGTCAGGGAAGGTCAGAGGAGACGGTTTGGTGTCTTTAAAGGTGGCAGCATGGAAGAGGAAAGTCTAGGACTGACAGTGAGTCAATGCAAAAAGTGAAATTAAAAACTATTTCAACTTCCAAGATGGTGTCAATAATGAATCAAACAGTATCTATAATTATAATTTTAATTATTATATCTGCCCAAGGACATATATACAGAAAGGTGCTGGAAAAGGGCCAGTAACATCATGAAGGATCCCACCCACCCTGCTCATGGACTCTTTGTCCCACTCCCATCAGGGAGCAGGCTACGTGGCATTCACACCAGGACCTCTAGACTCAAAAACAGTTACTTACTCCAAGCAGTAAGGCTGATCAACACCTCCAACCACGAACTCCACCACTACACACCCCCAACCACCACTACTTTATCATTTCCTGTCAGTCACCTTATATACAGCCTGGCATCACTTTATGGACACACAATCAATTTATGTATTTGAGTATATAAATATTTATATTTATTGTTTTTAAGATTATTATTGATTAAGATAAAAGTCTGTCCCAAGCCTTGTGGCCCATCAGGCCGGTGCTTATGCTGGTTTCTGTGGCGTGAAGCGACTGAGAGTACGAAACTTCCCCCCCGGATAGGACGCCAGTCTATCACGAGGTTAACCCCCAGCACTTGCCGGTACCCATTTTCAGCTGGGTGGACTGGAGCAGTGTGTGGTTAAGTGCTTTGCTCAAAGACTCAACACGCTGCCTTGGCCGAGACTCCAACCCACGACCTTCATTGATTAAGATCCACAGTGACAATTATTTTGTTCTCCTCAACACTTGTGTGCAGGAAATGACATTAAACAGTCTTGAATCTTGAACTGTGGTTATTGCTAAGAGCTATTTGATTAAGAGCCAGTGAAGTCAGAATCGGAACCAAATTCAGGTTTACGACACTGAAATATTTATTTTATTTAGAGACCTTCTGCCCAACAAGACTTCACTATCTAAACACACATAATTAGCCTGCTAAGCTGTACATCTTTGGAATGTGGGATGAACCCGGAGGGCCCAGAAGAAACCAACGCAGTCACAGGGAGAATGTACAAACTCCTTATCGACAGTGGCAAGAATTGAACCTGGGACATTGGCATTGTGAAATATTATGCTAACCTGTACGATACCATGCTGCCCTTATAATATTTGTTGTTTCATTGCATCTGTTCAGTGCAATACATAAAAAGGATACTATAGGTTTGAAATCAGGGATTTAAAATAAATAATTAAATACACAGCTAGATGAATAAATAAATAGTACAAAAAGAGAACTAAATAGTACGCCAGTGTCCATGGGCCACCAGAGATCTAAAGGCTGAGGGGAAGAAACTGTTCCTAAATCAACGTGCGTGTGTCTGCAGGCCCCTGTGCCATCTCCTTGACGATAGCAATGAAAAGAGGGTGTGTCCCAGATGGAGGAGTGGAAGTGGATGGTGTAAAGCATTGGAATTTCACTTCCGATGCCAGGAGTAGATAGTTCAGAGATATCAAGTGCAGTTTGCATTGAAGAATTAAGAGAATGAAGGGAC